>NW_022436987.1:13497479-13552087 GCF_009761245.1 Sapajus apella
AAAAAAAAAAAAAAAAAAAAAAAAATTTTTAATTTTTAATTTTTTGGGATACACTGAGTGCTTCTATCTTCTAAGACCAGGGAGAGGGTAGTATGGAGGTGGTGGAGGCTGATACACGCACATGTAGATGTTGTGTGAGTTGCCCAGGGTGTAGTAAGCTCTGGCAACTGCTGCTTGGCTTTGGTTGCAGGAGTGGAGGGAATTGTGGGGCTTCTGACAGGAGGTTCCAGGGCCCCAGGATAGGGCAGTGCCATGGGGTTGCACCTATCTCATGGCCTTATCCCTGATGGGAGGTCCTGGATAGAACTCAGGTGGAGGTGGTGGATAGGAGAACACAAGGGCAGGAGTACATTCCATTGCAGCTGGTGATGGGAGGCATAGGCCCCACCAGGCATGTAAAGAGTATCTATAGGCTCCACTGGGGGCTTACCTCTGGAGGCTTAAAATGCCACCTGTAGGCCAGGCGTGGTGGCTCATGCCTGGAATCCCAGCACTTTTCGGGAGGCTGAGGCAAGTGGCTCACCCGAGGTCAGGAGTTCAAGACCAACTTGGCCAACATGCTGAAACCCCATCTCTACTAAAAATACAAAATTTAGCTGGGTGTGGTGGCACATGCCTGTAATCCCAGCTACTTGGGAGGCTGAGGCAGAAGAGTCGATTGAACCTGGGAGGTGGAGGTTGTGGTAAGCCGAGATTGTGCCATTGCACTCCAGCCTGGGCAAAAAGAGCAAAACTTTATCTCAAAAACAAACAAACAAACAAAAAAAAAACAACAAAAAAAAAGCCACCTGTAGCACCCATTGTCCAAACTCAATTATGCTCCCTGCTGTAAAGGTATGAAGCAGAGCCTTCCCAGTCACCTCCTGCTTCACTGTTGCCTTAATGTAGTTTGGACTAAACACAAGCTGCTTGATCCTCATAGTCCTTCATCTGATAAAATGGCATCATGAAGGACTGCATGGCATCCTTCCTTGGGACAGAAAGATGACCTGGTAAGGAATAAGGTAAATTGTACCTTTCCTGGTCCTTCTAAAGGCCTCTGGCATCTTCTTCATGTCATTGAATGTAAGCTCCACATGGCCATAGGACATAAGGCTGCTCATGCTTTTGCTGCTCATCACTCTGCTGCCCTCTGAGCAATTCATGTTGAGTGCCTTACTCTCTCCTGTATATTCTTATTCTGATGCCCTTTTGCACAGCTCCTTTTCCATATCAGGTTACTTGAACAATAATCTACTTTTGCCTTTCAGGGATTATATGGAATAAAAGAAGAACTGTTTCTCAGTATCCCTTGTGTCTTGGGGTGGAATGGTGTCTCAGATGTTGTGAAAATTAACTTGAATCCTGAGGAGGAGGCCCTTTTCAAGAAGAGTGCAGAAACACTTTTGAATATTCAAAAGGATCTGAAATTTTAAAGCCTTCTAATGTTCCACTGTTTGGAGAACAGAGGATAGTTGACTGTATAAATTTTGAAAGTATTTTCATTTGATCTTTAAAAAATAAAAATTGGAGACCTATGACATAACTCCATTCTCTCAAGGTTAGAATGAGAAAGTGGTAGAGATTTTCCTCTTTGCGACTCCTTTATAGCTCTATTCTAATGATACCCAATCTGTACAGGTATAAGTTATACTTCTGAGGTGTCATATATGTAAGAGTGCCTTCAGATGTAGAATATGTATAATCATTATAATATAGAACTTTGATTCTTTTCGCAAACCAACCCCTTTTTCTAGTATTACAATTTTATCTTGTACTTTTGTCCATTAGAGTATCAGCATATTCATTTCATATTGCATTAGTGTCCTATGTTTATGCATAATCATTATAAATGCTGCTGGGCATGGTAGCTCATGCCTGTAATCCCAGCACTTTGGGAGGCCAAGGTCGGTGGATCACCTGAGGTCAGGAGTTTGAGACCAGCCTGGCCAACATGGTGAAACCCTGTTTCTACTGAAAATACAAAAAAATTAGCCAGGCACAGTGTGGGGTGCCTGTAATCCCAGCTTTTTGATATATATGGTCTTTAAAATAAGCATTTATAATTACTTTTTTTTTCAAGACAGTGTCGCTTTGTTGCCCAGGGTGGAGTGCAGTAGTGCAATCTCGGCTCACTGCAACCTCACCTCCTGGGTTCAAACAATTCTCCTGCCTCTGCCTCCCGAGTAGCTGGGATTACAGGCACACACCACCACGCCCAGCTAATTTTTGTATTTTTAGTAGAGACAGGATTTCACCATGTTGGCCAGGCTGGTCTCGAACTCCTGACCTCAAGTGATCTGCCTGCCTCAGCCTCCTAAAATGCTGGGATTACAGGTGTGAGCAACTCCACCCAGCTGATTGTTGACTAATGTTTGATAACAGTCATTATTAGCTCCCTTTTGGTGTCTAAAGGTGAAGTGCTTCTGCTGATTTATATAGTTACTGAGTACCAGCTTGGTCAGGAGACCCCCACCCAGGCGGCACTGAAGGTAATGAGAGGCAGACACCCAGATAGAACAACAGAGTGGATCTCTCCAGGGGACCAGCAGCCTATTGAACTGAGAGCCTCAGGGGCTAACAGCATTCCTGGCTGAAGGCCCTGAGCAGATTCTCATCCACATATTTATTCTCTCTTAACAGGCGATTCTTATTAAAAACAGGTGTTCTGTATTTACTCATAACATAAATATTCCAAGTAGGCAGCTGTTACCTGCCTACTACTAATTACAAACTAAAAGGTATTCTACACAAGGGAGCCACGGGGGCAGAACAAACTGAATGTTCCTCAACATATAGTGTATCCATACATATGAAATATTTCCTCGATTCCACAAAGAATTTAAGGCAGCTATTGGAGCTATACAATACAATAAAAAACTAAGAAATCATTTTTTTCTTTTTTTAGACAAGGTCTTGTTCTGTCACCCAGGCTGGAGTGCAGTGTTATAATTGTGGCTCACTGAAGCCTTGAACTTCAATGCTCAACAGATCCTCCCACCTTAGCCTCCTGAGTAGGTGGGACTACAGGCACATGCCACCATATCCTGCAAATTTTCATATTTTTTTGTAGAAAGGGTTTTGCTATGTTGCTCAGGCTGGTCTTCAACTCCTGGGCTCAAGGGGTCCTCCTGCCTTGGCCTCCCAAAGTGCTGGGATTACAGGCATGAGCCACCACTCCCGGCCAATTTACAAATTTTGACTAAAACTAGATCAGTGGGAAAGATTAGAAGGTAGATATGCAGGCCCTGAGGACTCACATGACTAGTGGAGGCAGATTCATTTGGTCAGAGAGTCATGGTTTACCCTCAGTTGATTATTCTTACTGTCTTGATAGCTTTCATTCTGGTCATCTATTCCTGAACATGATTAGTTTCCCATTATTTTATTCTTTTCCCTTTTTCTTCAGAATCTTCCCTTGAATGTATAAAATTATTATCAGTTAGGATGGGGGCAAGGGGAGTCTTCTGTAGGTTTTGGCTTTTTTCAAAGCTCATTTGTACAGCAAAACTTCATTTTAGGAAATTCTTGCAGAGATTAAAAAGCTGAAAAATTGATACAGTTTCTACAGGGAACATTCTAGTAAGTAAAACTGCTCTACATCATGTATTCTCAACAAGGCAATTTTTTCCTTACGTGGCTGAAAATTGGTTGTGGGGAGGAGGGAGGAAGGAAAAGATTTTTTAAAAATCGTAGATATTACAAGAGTTTGGCTCTCCAAAACTCAACCCTGCTTGACCAAATCTTAACTCCTTAATATTTAATTTCATGATGGGGGTGCAAAACAATTAGGGGGAAAATATCTACAAAGGCTCTTGAGGGAGTGATAATGAAAAAAGACTGAAAAACACTGCTCTACATTTTATAAAAATTTGTCAATGTGTATTACTGTATTAGGGTTCTCTAGCAGGACAGAATTAATAGGATGGAGATATATATATATATATATATATATACACACACACACACACACACACACACAAGTTTAATGAGGAGTATTGACTCACATGGTCACAAGGTGAGGTCCCACAATAGGCAAGCGGAGGAGCAAGGAAGCCAATCGGAGTTCCAAAGCTGAAGAACTAGGAGTCCGATGTTTGAGGGCAGGAAGCATCCAGCATAGAAGAAAGATGAAGGCTGGAAGACTTAGCCAATCTAGTCCTTCCACGTTCTTCTGCCTACTTTTATCCTAGGCACGTATCTGACTAGATGGTGCTCATCCAGATAGAGGGTGGGTTTGCCTTTCCCAGCCCACTGACTTCAAATATTAATTTCTTGTGGCAACACCCTCACAGACACACCAGGATCAACACTTTGTAACCTTCAGCCCAATCAAGTTGACACTTAATATTAACCAAAATTACATGATTCACAAATAAGTTAGAAAACAGGAAAAATGTGGTGGGAGAAATAGAAACTTTGGTTTATTCCAGACTGATTTTGGAGTCTATATTTTTATTTTTTATTTTTGAGATAGTCTCACTCTGTCACCCAGGCTGGAGTGCAGTGGCACGATCTTGGCTCACTGCAACCTCTGCCTCCCAGGTTCATAAACGATTTGTGTGTCTGAGCCTCCCAAGTAGCTGAGATTACAGGTGTGCACCACCATGCCCAGCTGATCTTTGTATTTTTAGTAGAGAGGCGGTTTCACCATGTTGGCCAGGCTGGTTTCAAACTCCTGACCTCAGAAAATCCGCCTGCCTCGACCTCCCAGAGTGCTGGGATTACAGGTTTGAGCCACCGCGCCAAGGCCAGAGTATTAAATTTTTACTTTTTCTACTTTAGCTCACAGCTGAGGTAATAAGTAGTCTTGAGGTCCCTTTCTCCTACAGTGCTGGGGAAAATTTTCCAAATGAGAGTCAAAAGGTCCTTTTCAGATACATCCAGACAAGATTTTGTTAGAAATAAAATTACTTGGGCTCTCTGGTGGATGGGTTCTAGGCTAACATCTCCACCTGACACCAGAGGCCCTGCAGTGCATTGTGCCTGCCGCACCTTGCGCCTCTTTTGCAGCGGGTCAACCACCTACCCCGCAGCGTGCCCACCTGCACGCGGGGGCGGGGCGGACAGGCAGAGGCGCAGGCGCAGTGCCCCACAGCCTGCTTCTGGCCTCTCACCTGCCGGGCCTCACACCTGCTGGGCATCATACCTGCGATGCCTGCACGAGCTGGGTGCGGTCTGCGCAGCTGCATTAAAGCGGTGACCCGGCGTCCGTCAGTCGCTGGTTGACCTTCGTGCCTTGACGAGCTTTACTCCATTCTCTTTCTTCACCTCTTGAGTGAGTGGCCATGAGCTGGGCTGCAAGTGTTCTGCGGAGCAGCCAGAGAGCGGGCGCCGCGGGAGCGGGTTGTTTTTGCCCAAGGATGGCTCCGTGTCTCCGCCAGGCGGTATGTGACCTGCTCGGGCGAGGATGGCCCTTCACCTGTGAGTGTGGCCTGCGGACCCTGGGTGCAGTCCTGCAGCTGAGAACTGGAGGCTGGGGGAAAAGGAGGGGAAAGGGAGAGAAAAGGGAGTCAGCTGCGGGACAGAGACCGTCCCAGCTGCAGTCTCATATTTGGTGGAGCAGCCCCTGTTCTTTCCTCTCTCTCTCTTAGCTCCTCTTAACTGTACTCACGCTTCCTTCTTCTTCTCCTGGTCCGCTTCATGGAGGCTGAGCTGCCTGGCTAGAACCTACCCAGCTTCTTTGCTGGTGAGATTTGTTGGTCTCTTGGGTGTCCGCAGCATCTCTTTCCGCGCGGGGGCCCAGGAGTTCTCCATACATGCTCTCGCCACAGACCAACTCGAGGTCTGGAAATGGCTGTGCAATTTGTTTTCATTGTTAGGTTTCCAGGATGGCAACTGTCAAGGGTGAACTTGTTAAGAATGTCGCTGAAGAGAAGGCCATTCATCACAATAAGATCTCCATTGTAGGAAGTGGATCGGTTGGTGTGGCTTGTGCTATCAGCATCTTATTAAAAGTAAGTGATGTGCTCTGCGCCACAGGATTCACCTCGTTTGGAGGCAAGGCCGCAGCACAGGGTTGTGCAGGTTGTGTCCAGCTCACGGGGTGAGTGGGGATCCAGCACAAGGGGAACCAGAGGAAAAGGTGCCCTTTTTAAAGTCGTTCCACCCAGAGGGGGTTCCTTTTTAAAAATTGTATGATATCACATGTTAGAAGCATCTCTGTGATATGTTGACATTTCACTTAATGACAATATAAGGTACCCCTTTGCTTGATTTGGAAACTCGGCTCACAAAACAAACTGGAGAAATAGGTGGCAGAAAAGAGTATACAAGCATGTCAGTGATGGTAGGCAGCCTACAAGTGCCAAATACAATAATCTTTTTCCCTTTAAACATTTCTCTACCATTTCCTAGTCTCTGTATCTGTATTTCCCTTTGTTCCTTGTTCATGTTAGGTTAGTTTTAGTGTTTAGTTGTTCTTAGTATTGATATAGCTGATAAAGTTTAATGGCTAGAGACAGGCCAAAAAAAGATTCAGACCCTTTCTAAAGATATTACCTTGATCTGAACTTTATTACCATAAAGTTTTAGTAAATCATAAGAAACTTTGAGCTACCTTTTACTAATGGAATATCTGTAAAATGTTTTAAGCCATCTTTTAGATAACCTTTAATTCTGGCCTGAGTCATTGGATTTAAAAGATTGGTTCTGGGTTTCATATCTAGATGATACAGTGACCTTATGGCACCAAGGATGGCAGCTGCAGCCAGCTGCTGTTTGTGCTAGCTGTACACATTCCCAGTGGTTCATTTTGTCCTACCTATTGTAATGCCTTTATCAGCAGTGTCCTCATTGCTAATGAAGAATACGCACATGTGAAAACCAACGCATTTGTGACTGACTGTTTGATGGGACCTCCATGTACTTCCCCAGGCTGATCTCAAACTCCTGGCCTCAAGCAATCCTGCCTTGGCTTCCTAGAGTGCGGAGATTACAGATGTGAGCCACCTTGCTTAGCCCAACACTTAAAAAAAAAAAATTAGTAATATGTTTATATATCCAGGTACTCTCTGGCATTAAAATTTTAAAAAGAAAAAAAGTTTATATATATTATCCAATATTACAACTCAGAAAAGTAAATATTAGACCTACTTTTTGGAGGAGAAAAAAGGCACACTATCTCAAATTGCATGAATGAATAAGTATACAGGTAATAAATATATATAGAAAAGTTTGAAATGGAAGATTTACCACCTGTGCTTTGAACGGCCATTCTGGGAGCGATTGAGCCATATCCCTGGAACTCCTACCTCTGGCAGCTGCTGCTTGGCTTTGGTTGCAGGAATGGAGGGAATTGTGGGGCTTCTGACAGGAGGTTCCAGGGCCCCAGGATAGGGCAGTGCCATGGGGTTGCACCTATCTCATGGCCTTATCCCTGGTGGGAGGTCCTGGATAGAACTCAGGTGGAGGTGGTGGATAGGAGAACAGAAGGGCAGGAGTACATTCCATTGCAGCTGGTGATGGGAGGCATAGGCCCCACCAGGCATGTAAAGAGTATCTATAGGCTCCACTGGGGGCTTACCTCTGGAGGCTTAAAATGCCACCTGTAGCACCCATTGTCTAAACTCAGTGATGCTCCCTGCTGTAAAGGTTTGAAGTGAAGCCTTCTCAGTCACCTCCTGCTTTTAGAATTTGAATTCTATTATGTTGCTAACTATGACATTTGTATATCTTAGGAAATGTGGTACACAATCCCTGGGCAAAGCCTCAGGTTTAGGCTCACTTTAATGTTTCCCTCTCTTGGCCCTTGACACTGCAACTTCTGTCATTCGAGGAGGTGATAATAGCCTAAAAAATCCTTGCTGATAAAGAAGGAATTCTCATTAGGAATTGTTCAGGAATTTATTGTTAGAAATTTATGGTACAAACCTAGTAGAGAGACAGAAATGTCTTTTAAAATTTCTGAATTATACCATAATACATAAACTGTAATTAGTGTAATGCAAGATCCGCTTTGCTTTTTAGTGTTGGATCCCAAATCTAGAATAGTGCCTCCTGTAATTGATATTTAGTAGTTGAATGAAAGAATTGCTAAAAGCTGCCCACTAAAAGGGAAAATGCACTGAATTGTGAATATAAAGATTGGATATTCTGTTTACCTTTATTTTTAGAAGTAAGGAAAGAGTTCAGAGAGATTGTTAGAATATACTTTTATAGACTATTTTAAAAACAGATTTAGGTTTGCTCTCTTACTCTCGGTCCCATATTGAACTCAAGTTGGAAGAGGCGAGTCTGGTCTCAAAATGGAGGTAAAACTGCTGCCCAGTCGCCCCCAGCCCGACTCCGGCCGTCACTGTCGCCGCGTGGGGGAGGAGGGCCACGATCCAAAGGAACCAGAGCAGTTGAGAAAACTGTTTATTGGTGGTCTGAGCTTTGAAACTACAGATGATAGTTTAAGAGAACATTTTGAGAAATGGGGCACACTTACAGATTGTGTGGTAATGAGAGATCCCCAAACCAAATGTTCCAGGGGCTTTGGTTTTATGACTTATTCTTGTGTTGAAGAGGTGGATGCAGCAATGTGTGCTCAACCACACAAGGTTGATGGGTGTGTAGTGGAACCAAAGAGAGCTGTTTCTAGAGAGGATTCTGTAAAGCCTGGTGCCCATCCAACAGTGAAGAAAATTTTTGTTAGTGGTATTAAAGAAGATACGGAAGCATATAATTTGAGACACTACTTTGAAAAGTATGGCAACATTGAAACCACAGAAGTTATGGAAGACAGGCAGAGTGGAAAAAAGAGAGGATTTGCTTTTGTAACTTTGATCGTGATACAGTTGATAAAATTGTTGTTCAGAAATACCATACTATTACTGGGCATAATTGTGAAATGAAAAAGGCCCTTTCTAAACAAGAGATGCAGTCTGCTGGATCACAGAGAGGTTGTGGAGGTGGATCTGGCAATTTTATGGGTCGCGGAGGAAACTTTGGAGGTGGTAGAGGTAATTTTGGCTGTGGTGGAAACTTTGGTGGAAGAGGAGGTTATGGTGGTGGAGGTGGTCGCAGCACAGGTAGTTATGGAGGAGGCGATGGTGGATATAATGGATTTGGTGATGGTGGCAACTATGGCGGTGGTCCTGGTTATAGTAGTAGAGGGGGCTATGGTGGTGGTGGACCAGGATATGGAAACCAAGGAGGTGGATATGGTGGCGATGGTGGAGGATATGATGGTTACAATGAAGGAGAAAATTTTGGCGGTGGTGCGAACTATAATGATTTTGGAAATTATAGTGGACAATAGCAATCAAATTATGGACCCATGAAAGGGGGCAGTTTTGGTGGAAGAAGCTCGGGCAGTCCCTATGGTGGTGGTTATGGATCTGGTTGTGGAAGTGGTGGATATGTGGCAGAGGGTTCTAAAAGCAGCAGAAAAGGGCTACAGTTCTTATCAGGAGAGAGAGCAAGGAGTTGTCAGGAAAGCTGCAGGTGACTTTGAGACAGTCATCCCAAATGCATTAGAGGAACTGTAAAAATCTGCCACAGAAGGAGCGATGATCCACAGTCAGAAAAGTTACTGCCGCTTAAACAGGAAACCCTTCTTGTTCAGGACTGTCATAGCCACAGTTTGCAAAAAGTGCAGCTATTGATTAATGCAATGTGGTGTCAATTAGATGTACATTCCTGAGGTCTTTTATCTGTTGTAGCTTTGTCTTTTTCTTTTTCTTTTCATTACATCAGGTATATTGCCCTGTAAATTGTGGTAGTGGTACCAGGAATAAAAAATTAAGGAATTTTTAACTTAAAAAAAAAAAACCAGATTTAGATTTATAGAAAAATTGAAAAGATAACAGTTTATACCCCACTTGAAGTTATTAACATTATACCTTAGTATGGTATGATGGCTAATATTGAGTGTCAACTTGATTGGATTGAAGGATGCAGGGTATTGTTACTGGGTTTGTCTCTGAGGGTGTTGCCAAAGGAGATTAACATTTGAGGACTGAGAGAGGCAGACCCATCCTCAGTCTGGGTGGGCACCATCCAATCAGCTGTCAGCACATCTAGGATAAAAGCAGGCAGAGGAATGTGGAAGGACTAGACGGGCTATCTTCTGGACTCCATCTTTCTTTCATGCTGGATGGAGTCAAACATCAGACTCCAAGTTCTTCAGCTTTTGGACTCCGAGACCTACAGCAGTGATTTGCCGGAGAGCCCCTTGGCCACAAACTGAAGGCTGCACTGTTGGCCTCCCTACTTTTGAGGTTTTGGTACTTGGGCTGGCTTCCTTGCTCCTCAGCTTGCAGATGGCTTGTTGTGGAACTTCACCTGTGATCGTGTGAGTCAGTACTCCATAGTAAACTCCCTTTCATATATACATCTATTAGTCCTGTTCCTCTAGAGAACTCTAATACTTTAGTATGGTGCATTTGTCACAATGAAAGAATGGATATTGACATATTACCTTAAAGTCCACACTTAGATTTCTTTAGTTTTTACTTGTGTCCTTTTTCTGTTCCACGATCCTATCCAGGATGATACCACATGACATTTAGTCACTGTGTCTCCTTGGGTTCCTCTAAGACTATGACAGTTTCTTTAGATTTTTCTTGTTTTTGTTGACTAAACATTTTGAGGATTTTGAGGAGTACTAGTCAGGTTTTTTGTAAAACATCTTTCAGTTGAAATTTGGTGTTTTTTTTTATGGTGAGACCAAGGTTTAGGATTTTGGGGAGGAAGACATAGACATAAAGTGCCATTTTTTTTTTTTTTTTTTTTTGAGACGGAGTTTCGATCTTGTTACCCAGGCTGGAGTGCAATGGCATGATCTTGGCTCACTGCAACCTCCGCCTCCCGGGTTCAGGCAATTCTCCTGCCTCAGCCTCCTGAGTCGCTGGGATTACAGGCATGTACCACCATGCCCAGCTGATTTTTTTGTATTTTTAGTAGAGACGGGGTTTCACCATATTGACCAGGATGGTCTCAATCTCTTGACCTCGTGATCCACCTGCCTCGGCCTCCCACAGTGCTGGGATTACAGGCTTGAGCCACCGCGCCCGGCCAAAGTGCCATTTTTTCATCACATCCTATCCAGGATACATGCGATCAATATGACTTATCAGTGTTGATGTTGACCTTAGTCACCTGGCTGAGACTGTTGATCAGGTTTCTCTACTGTAAAGTTACTCTTTTCTCCCTTTCCATACTGGTCTCTTTAGAAGGCAGTCCCTATGTAGAGCCCACACTTATGGGGTGGAAAATTATTTTAATTCTTCTGCATGGGAGATTTGTCTCTCCTCCCCTATTTATTCAATAATTTGTCAATACCAGTATGCACTCATGGATCTTGTTTTATACTTTGGGTTATAATCTAATACTTCCTTGTGAATTTGTTCCAGCTGTGGCCATTGGTAATTTTTAAGTTGCCTGCTGTGTCCCTTTGACATACTATATCGATACAGGGCTTGGTTTTGTTTTGAGCACTTCCTAATTCTTTGTCATTTCAAGATGTTTCAGGTTCTTCATCTTGTATATTTTCTGTACCAGTCCCAGAATCAGCCTTTTCCCCCAAGGAACCTTGGTTCCCTTTATTGGATAATGGTATTAGAAACCAGTATCTGGGGCTAGGTATATTAATTGCTACTGGAGTTATGATACATTTTCAAAACTGCCTTTCAAAGATAACTTTGTCAGTATTGTGGATTTCTGCTCCATATGACTCCAATCTCTGAATAATTGAGTGTCCAGAATGCTTTGGCATTTCATTAAGCAACAACCTGTTCCTTGTAATACAGCGTAGACTTCTAGGTTAATCAGTTGCAGTGTAGTTTAAAATGTAGGCCGGGCGTGGTGGCTCAAGCCTGTAATCCCAGCATTTTGGGAGGCCGAGGCGGGTGGATCACGAGGTCAAGGAATCGAGACCATCCTGGTCAACATGGTGAAACCCCGTCTCTACTAAAAATACAAAAAATTAGCTGGACATGGTGGTGCGTGCCTGTAATCCCAGCTACTCAGGAGGCTGAGGCAGGAGAATTGCCTGAACCCAGGAGGCGGAGGTTGCGGTGAGCTGAGATTGCGCCATTGTACTCCAGCCTGGGTAACATGAGTGAAACTCCATCTCAAAAACGGAAAAAAAAAAAAAAGAAAAAAAAAAAAAAAGTAAAGCGCCTGGCTTTGAATTTCCAGTAATTCAAATAAAGTAAAAAGATCCAGGTTGCTGGGCATGCTGGCTCACGCCTGTAATCCAAGCACTTTGGAGGCCAAGGCAGGCGGATCACGTGATGTCAGGAGTTCAAGACCAGCCTGACCAACATGGTGAAACACCATCTTTATTTAAAAACAAACAAACAAAAAAAACAGGCTGTGTGCAGTGGCTCATGCCTGTAATCCCTGCACTTTGGGAGGTGGAGGCAGGAGTATCACTTGAGGCTAGGAGTTTGAGACCAGCTTAGGCAACAAAGCAAGACCCTGTCTCTAAAATATAAATAAATGAATAAAAATTAAAAATTAGGTGGCTGGGTGCAGTGGCTCACACCTGTAATTTCAGCCCTTTGGGAAGTGGAGGGCGGGTTGGATCATCTGAGATCAGGAGTTTGAGACCAGCCTGGCCAACATGGTGAGACCTCATCTTTACTAAAAATATAAAAAATTAGTTGGATATTACAGGCATGTAGCTGTAATCCCAGCTACTCAAGAGGCTGGGGCAGAAGAATCGCCTGAACCCAGGAGGCGGAGGTTGCAGTAAGCCATGATTGTGCCATTGCACTCCAGCCTGGACAACAAGAGTGGAAACTCCATCTCAAAGAAAAAAAAAAAGCCAGGTGTGGTGGTACTTGCCAGTAGTACTAGCTACTTGGGAGGCTGAGGCAGGAGGATTGCTTGAGCCCAGGAGGTTAATGCTGCACTGAGCCATGAATGTGCCACTGTACTCCAGCTTGGGTGACAAAGTGAGATCCTGTCTCAAAAAAGAAAAAAATAAAGGTAAGAGGCTCTAACAATGTGAATTGGGTATGAGCTTAAATTATGGATGCTTGGTCCTTTTTCTTTTTCTTTTCTTTCTTGCAAGAGGGAGTCTTGCCCTGTCACCCAGGTTGGAGTGCAATGGCTGATCTAATCTTGGCTCACTGCAAACTTTGCCTCCTGGGTTCAAGCGATTCTCCTGCTTCTGCCTCTTGAGTAGCTGGGATTACAGGCGTGTGCCACCACCCGGCTAATTTTTGTATTTTTATTAGAGACAGGTTCACCATGTTGGCCAGGCTGGTCTGGAACTCCTGACGTCAGGTGATGTGCCCAGCTCAGCCTCCCAAAGTGCTGGGATTATAGGCGTGAGACACAGTGCCTGGCCTTTGGTCATTTACTTCTAAGCACTAACACAAAGGCCTTTTTTGTCCTCCAAGGAAAAATTAAATATATAATAAAGATAAAGGAATGTGTAGTTATGGGAAGGAAAATATAGAGAATAAAAAAAAATGTGTAGTTAAAAGGTAATACATTTACAAGGTTTGAAAACAAGGCTGGGTACGGTGGCTCAGGCCTGTAATCTCAGCACTTTGGGAGGCCAAGGTGGGAGGATCACAAGGTCAGGAGTTTGAGACCAGCCTTGCCAACAAGGTGAAGCCTCATCTCTACTAAAAACAAAAACATTAGCCGGGTGTGGTGGCAGGAGCCTGTAATCCCAGCTATTTGGGAGGCTGAGGCAGAAGAATAGCTTGAACCCGGGAAGGCAGAGGTTGCAGTGAGGCAAGATCGCGCCACTGCACTCCATCCTGGGCAACAAGAGTGAGACTCTGTCTCAAAAAAAAAAAAAAAAAAAAGTAAAAGTGGGTTGACATGGTGACTTACACCTGTAATCCCAGAACTTTAGTCGGCTGAGGCAGGCAGATCACTTGAGCCCTGGACTTTGAGACCAGCCTGGGCAACATGGTGAAGCCCTGTCTCTATAAAAACTACCAAAATTAGCCAGATGTGGTGGCAGGTGCCTGTTGTCCCAGCTACCCAGGAGGCTAAGGATCATCTGAGCCTGGGAAGGTCAAGGCTGCAGTGAGTCATGATCATGCTACTATACACCTGCCTAGGGGACAGAGCGAGAACCTGTCTCAGGGGAAAAAAAAAAAAAAAGTATAAGTAAAATTCAGAAAGATATATATAAGGTCGGACGTGGTGGCTCATGCTTGTAATCCCAGCACTTTGGGAGACCAGGGTGGGTGGATCACTTAAGGTCAGGAGTTTGAAACCAGCCTGGCCAACATAGTGAAATCCAGTCTCTACTGAAAATACAAAAAAAATTAGCTGGGCGGGTGGGCGTGGTGGCTCATTCCTGTAATCCCAGCACTTTGGGAGGCAGAGGCAGGTGGACCATGAGGTCAGGAGATCGAGACCATCCTGGCCAACATGGTGAAACCCCATCTCTACTAAAATACAAAAAATCATCCAGGTGTGGTGGCACATGCCTGTAGTCCCAGCTACTTGGGAGGCTGAGGCAGGGGAATTGCTTGAACCCAGAAGGCAGAGATTGCAGTGAGCTGAGATCAGGCCACTGCACTCCAGCCTGGCAACAGAGCGAGACTCCATCTCAAAAGAAAAAAAACTGGCTGGGCATGGTGGCACATGCCTGTAATCCCAGCTACTCAGAAGGCTGGGGCAGAAGGATCACTAGAACCCACAAGGCGAAGGTTGCAGTGAGCTGAGATTGCACCACTGCACGCCAGCCTGGGAAACAAGGCAAGAGACTGTCTCAAACAAACAAAAAACACGTGGAGAAGTCAAACAAGTTTCCATCCAGCCTTTCTTTAGCATCTACTTCAGGCAACTATTTGAATCAGTTTCTTGTCTTTCTAGTTTTTTTTTTTTTTCTTTTTTTTTTTTAAAATAGAACTATATTTTCTTTCCTTTCTTACATATAAAGCAGCATCATATAAATTACAGTACTAATTGGTTTTTGCAGGTAATAACTGATTATAGAACTAAAATATTCTTGGAAGGAGCCTTATATTTTAATCCATTTGCTGTGGTTTGAATGTTTGTCCTCTCTGGAACTCATGTTTAAATTTAATCCCCAATGTGGCAG
The DNA here is from genome assembly GCF_009761245.1 of Sapajus apella. Classification (NCBI taxonomy): domain Eukaryota; kingdom Metazoa; phylum Chordata; class Mammalia; order Primates; family Cebidae; genus Sapajus; species Sapajus apella. The sequence continues at coordinate 13,512,466 of NW_022436987.1, forward strand.
TATTGAGAGGTGGAGCCTTTAAGAGTTGACTGGGTCATGAGGGCTCTGCCATGGATTAATCCATGGATGAATGGGTTATTATGGGTGTGGGACTGGTAGCTTTATAAGAGGAAGAGAGAGACGTGAGTTTAGCAATCTCGGCCTCCTTGCCATGTGATGCTGCCTTGGGACTCTGCAGAGTCTCCTCCAGCAAGAAAACCCTCACCAGATGTGGCCCCTTGACTTTGGACTTCTCAGCCTCTATAACTGTAAGAAATAAATTCCTTTTCTTTATAAAGCACCCAGTCTCATCTATTCTGTTATAAGCAACAGAAAATGGACTAAGATATCATTTACTCAAAAAGCTTTTACTGGGCTCGTGTGTGCCAGGTGGATGGTAAGTCAGCACCGGAAGGCTGGCGAACTTCCTATTCTCAAGGAGCTCATGGTCTGGTGAGAAATTCCTTCAGCAGAATCCCTATGTTATCACTGTGCTGCCTCAGCTGAAATAGAAAATGGGGGTGTTCACTACTTCCAGAGATTGTTTTATTTACTATGCAGTTTGTTTTTGTTTTCCTAATGATGAGCTGAAATGTTCCTCTTTGTAACTTGTATTTTTTCTGGTTTAGACTTTAATATCATGAAATGATGAGACCATTTCTTATATTACTTTGATTTTAGTAATTCACATGCTAGACTTGGATCACCAGTTTTCTTTCATTCTCCAATTAAGAGCTACACTCACACCCATTTGACTAATAATGTTCTTTAGGGTTTGAGTGATGAACTTGTCCTTGTGGATGATGATGAAGGCAAACTGAAGGGTGAGACAATGGATCTTCAACATGGCAGCTCCTTTATGAAAATGCCAAAAATTGTCTCCAGCAAAGGTTAATGTCATAGTTAAATACTATAAATATTCTAATATACGTGAATGCTAAGAAATCATCTTTGTTTCCTTTGAAATATGTCTAAGAAAATCATCTTATTTCCTTTGCAATATGTCTAAGAAAATCATCTTTATTTCCTTTGACCTCCCAGTTTTTATACATAAGGCTGGTTGCTCCCTACTCTGTACTCATAACATGTTCAGATCCCGTAAGTTGTACTTTATTTGCAAGGTTTCCCGCAATAGCAGACTAAGTTCCGTGTGAGCAGCAGTAACAGCAGTTAAGACAGCTATAACAAATTGACTGCCTACTGTGTGTGAGACATTGACCTAAGCACTTTATTATTTAATCCTGAGCACAACTCTGTATCTTAGAGATGATGGACCTCTGAGCTAAGGTTAAATAAAAGTGATGGAATAGGGACGTGAACCCTGTGCTGTTTGATTCCAAAGTCTAAGCTCTTCGCTACTGCACTTTATTCACTTGGCACCTGGGAGATATTGAACCAACATCTCCCTGTTAGAGGGTTTGTTTACACATCTGTCTCTAAATATTCTTGCCAGGCTAATCCATATTTTGACCTCTTAAATGGTACAAAAAGTATTTTAGGAGGTTTTTTTTTTTTTTTTTTTAAGACATGGACTTCTGGGCTCAAGCGATCCTCTTGGTCTCGGCCTAGAAGTAACTGGGACTACAGGTGTGCGCTACTGCACCCAACTTAGGAGGTTTTTGTTTTTGGAAATGGAGTCTCGCTCTGTCACCCAGGCTGGAGTGTCATGGTATGATCTTGGCTCACTGCCACCTCTGCCTCCAGGTTCAAGTGATTTTCTTGCCTCAGCCTCCTGAGTAGCTGGGACTACAGATGTCCACCACTGTGCCCGGCTAAATTTTGCACTTTTAATAGAGATGGGGTTTCACCATGTTGACCAGGCTGGTCTTGAACTCCTGGCCTCAACTGATCCACCTGCCTCGGCCTCCCAAAGTGTTGGGATTACAGACGTGAGCCAAAGAACCTGGCTTAGGCTTTAATTAAAAAAAAAAAAAAAAAAATACAAGGGAAACTTAGTACTAATTTCCTGAAATTAAAAAGTAGTCTGGGCATTCTAGAATATTGAAGGGAACTCTTTGGTAAACATAGTGTGGTGACTGAAGTAAACAGGAAGTATACTTAAATGTCTGATGTTTTCTTTCATAATCTATTTTTTCTTCGAATCTTTCCCCAGATTACCTGGTCACTGCAAACTCCAATCTAGTTATTATCACGGCAGGTGCACGCCAGAAAAAAGGAGAAACACGCCTTGATTTAGTCCAGCGAAATGTGTCCATCTTTAAATTAATAATTCCCAGTATTACCCAATACAGTCCTCACTGCAAACTGCTTATTGTTACTAATCCAGGTCAGCTTTGTTGTTAGTAAATTTTCAGCTTTTAGAATTGGGGGTACACCGTGTTAGGTTCATTATGTGGGTATTTTGCATGATGCGAAAGTTTGGGGTAAGATTAATCATGCCCCCAGGTAGTGAGCGTGGTACCTAATAGTTTTCAGCGCTTGCCGCCCTCACTCCTGCCCTGTCTAGTAGTCTCCAGTGTCCGTCGTTCCCATCTTTATGTCCGTGTGTACCCGCATGTTTAGCTTCCACTTATAGGTGAGAACAATGTGGTATTTGGTTTTCTTTTCCTGTACTGATTAGCTTAGAATAGTGGCCTCCAGCTGCATCCACGTTGCTGCAAAGGACGTGATTTTGTTTCTTTATGGCTGCATAGGTCAGCTTTGTCTTCACTGTTGAGTGAAGGAGTTTTTGGGGGTGGGTTTAATAACTTTGAAGAGAAAAATAATGAGTATTAAATCATAAACTACCAATGTAATTCCAGAATCTTTCTGTTTTGTTAGTGAAGTAGGTACTTTGCACAGTTGTAATCAGTAAATATACTAGAATCACTTTTAAAAAATACTAGTGTGAGGCCAGGTACAGTGGCTCATACCTATAATCCCAGCCCTTTGGGAGCCCAAGGTGGGTGAAGTGCTTGAATTCAGGAGTTTGAGACCAGCCTGGGCAACATGACAAAACTCCATCTCTAAAACAAATGCAAAAATTATCAGGACACGGTGGTGAGCACCTGTAGTCCTAGCTACTCGGGAGGCTGAGGTGGGAGGATTGCTTTAGCCAGGGAGGTCAAGGCTGCACTCCAGCCCGGGTGACAGAGTGAGACCCCGTCTCAAAAAAACAAACAAAATATATATATATATAAATATAGTAGTGTGTATGGGAAGGTACTATGCTTAATCATATGACTTCAAGGTTTACGTGCTGAAGGCTGAGGTTTGTTTTCCAAATTACTGTTTGCAAAGTGAAAACAGTGCTATAGTTTACTGCCTGACTCTCCAAAATTGTACTAGACTCCTCACTGGTGCATGTACAAGGTGGACCAACTCAAGATAGGCTTTGGAGAGAAAGTGTACAGGACTGCTGATAGATTATGTGTAGTGAGGGAAAGGGAGGAATACAAAATAACTTCTAGATTTTTCCTTTGAGTAACTGAATAGATGGTAGTTCCATTTAACTGGGTTAGTAAATTTACCAGTCAGGTGGGAGTCAGGGAAGTAGGAGGGGATGTTACATATAGAGGAGAAAAATCAAGGTATTTGAAAAAGTACTCAAGAGGAAATGTTAAACAGCTAGAGATTGAGTCTGGAGCATAGTAGTTTAGGGATATTGAAATTACTGTATTCTGAAATCATTTGGAACAGTTCTCTGTGCAGACTGAAACTGAGTGAGTGCATGATTGTTTATTCATTTCAGTTTTGATACTGAGGAACTATTGAAATTTTGTTTCACAGTTTTATAAAATATTCACATGGCTCCAACATCAAATCAAGAACAGTAATGATTCAAAGTGGTCCAGGTTCCTTCCTTGTGCCCTTTTCCCTGTAGCCTCCATCCCTTTATAGGTAACCATTTACATTTTTTATGCTTTACAGCTTTTTGTTACTACATAAATTTTTCTCCATCTTCTTTCATATTTAACTTATGAAGCTCACTCCATAGAATTTATAAATATGTTGATTACTGTGTCTTTGTGGTAAGTTTTAAAATCGGGACGTGTTAAGTCCTCTGACTGTTTTTTTTTTTTTTTTTTTTTTTTTTTTTTTGAGATGGAGTTTCGCTCTTGTTACCCAGGCTGGAGTGCAATGGCGCAATCTCGGCTCACCGCAACCTCCGCCTCCTGGGTTCAGGCAATTCTCCTGCCTCAGCCTCCTGAGTAGCTGGGATTACAGGCACGCGCCACCATGCCCAGTTGATTTTTTGGAGTTTTAGTAGAGACGGGGTTTCACCGTGTTGACCAGGATGGTCTCGAACTTTTGACCTTGTGATCCACCCGCCTCGGCCTCCCAAAGTGCTGGGATTACAGGCGTGAGCCACCGCGCCCGGCTCCTCTGACTGTTCTTTAAAATTATCTTGGGACAAGCGTGGTGTCTCATGCCTGTAATCCCAGGACTTTGGGAGGCGGAAGCAGGTAGATCACCTGAGGTCAGGAATTTGAGACCAGCCTGGCCAACATGGCGAAACCCTGTCTTTACTAAAATACAAAAATTAGCTGGGCATGGTGGTGTACACCTGTAATCCTAGCTACTTCAGAGGCTGAGGCAGGAGAATCGCTTGAACTTGGGAGGCAGAGGCTGCAGTGAGCTGAGATCGCACTACTGCACTCCAGCCTGGACGACAGGGCAAGACTCTGTCTCAAAAAAAAAATTATTCTGGCTTGTCTGGATCCTTAGCATTCCCATATAATTTATGAATCAGCTTGTCAATTTCTGAAATAAAACTAGCAAGGATTTTGATGGGGATTGGGGCTGATTTATTTTGGTTCTTTTATATTTGATAAGTTGTTTTTCTCTTGCTATTTCCAGTATTTTCTCTTTGGCTGTGAACAATTTGACTATGATGTGTCTAAGTGTGAATTTCTTTAAGTTTATACCACTTGGAATTAATTGAGCTTCTTGGATGTATAGATTTTACTTTTTTTGAGATGGAGTCTTGCTCTGTCACCCAGATTGGAGTGCAGTGGTGTGATCTCGGCTCACTGCAACCTCTGCCTCCCAAGTTCAAGCAATTCTGCTTCAGCCTCCCAAGTAGCTGGGATTATGGGCACTCGCCACCACTCCCAGCTAATTGTTGGTATTTTTAGGAGAGAGGGTTTCACCATGTTGGTGAGGCTGGTCTTGAACTCCTGACCTAAAGTGATCCGCCCACCTCAGCCTTCCAAAGTGCCGGGATTACAGGTGTGAGCCACTGTGCCCAGTTTGGATGTATAGATTAATGCTTTTCTATTTGGGAAGTTTCAGCTGTTACTTCTTGGAATAATTTTTCTGCTGCTCTGTCCCCCCCTCCTGGTGCTATCATACATGCATATTGGTGTGCTTAATGGTGTCCCACAAGTTTGAGGCTCTGTTTTTTCTTTTTTAAAATAGTTTGTAGATTATCAAAAGTTCCTTTTTCATGGTATGAGATATTTATTTGTACATTTAACTGCATGCATATCTTTAGCTTTCACATAAATGTTCTTTCATACAGGCTATTGGCATAAGCATTTGTGCTTTTCAAGAGTTTAATTCTTTAACTGAAAAAATACCAAATCCAAAATTCAGAAATGGTAGTCTGACCCTACAAGGAAGCACACTGAGAATAACAAGCTGATGATACATTATCATATTGTATAATAGTATTTGATTTTATTTTGAGACACAGCCTCACACTGTTACCCAGGCTGTAGAGCGGTGGTATGATCTCCGCTCACTGCAATCTCCGCCTCCTGGGTTAAAGCAACTCTCCTGTCTCAGCCTCCCGAGTAGCCGGGACTACAGGCATGTGCCACCACGCCCAGCTAATGTTTTTGAATTTTTAGTAGAGATGGGGTTTCACCATGTTGGCCAGGATGGTCTCGATCTCTTGACCTCATGATCTACCCGCCTCAGCCTCCCAAAATGCTGGTATTACAGGCGTGAGCCACTGGGCCCAGACATATTTTATATTTTCTAACACACTTTCCAGTAAGTTTTTCCACATCCTGAAATCTGACGGTATCATTTTTGAAATGAGAGCTGTGGAGAGATTCTGACCTGAGAGTTGTGAAGCACCTGACAGAGCTCCGTCATTAATTTCTCTAACCACTCAGGGCACTGAAGTCTGTGGGGACAGTTAAGTTGACATTTAGTGTTTGTGTTAAATGAATCCCCAACCTGCTTTGTTTTAATTTGCACCAAAAAGCCTTCATCCTCAAAGTACCATGTGACTAAGGTTATATGGTAAATTAGGAAACACGAATTAAGCATCACTTGCTTGGCAACATTAACGGGCTTACCACATTCACACTGCAGATTTTAGCAGTGTACGTTAGCAAGAGATGCTTCCCTATGTGTTATGGCAGAAGTCTGTTAAAGAATATTCATTAACTAATTTTTTTTTTTTTTTTAAATACGGGGTTTCACCATGTTGGTCAGGCTGGTCTTGAACTCCTGATCTCAGGTGATCCACCTGCGTTGGCCTCCAAAGTGCTTGGATTACAGGCGTGAGCCACCACGCCTGGCCTCATTAACTAATATTTCTTTTATTTTTATTTTTATTTTCATTTTTTTGAGGCGGAGTTTCACTCTTGTTACCCAGGCTGGAGTGCAATGGCGTGATCTCGGCTCACTGCAACCTCCGCCTCCTGGGTTCAGGCAATTCTCCTGCCTCAGCCTCCTGAGTAGCTGGGATTACAGGCACGTGCCACCATGCCCAGCTAATTTTTTGTATTTTCAGTAGAGACGGGGTTTCACCATGTTGACCAGGATGGTCTCGATCTCTTGACCTCGTGATCCACCCGCCTTGGCCTCCCAAAGTGCTGGGATTACAGGCTTGAGCCACCGCGCCCGGCATTAACTAATATTTCTAATAAGCACATTCAGAGGATTTTTTCTGCATTTTATATACTGGCTGCTTGCCATTAAGAGGTGCAAAAAATCAGGAAAAATAATCCTAATCTCAATCTCAAATACAGCTTAGTTCTATATTTGCTTGACAGTGCACATAAAGTTATAGTACATGCTATCAAATATATCTTCTGTATCTATTTAAAATACTTTTTCTGATACTAGAAATGTGAAGAAAATCTTCATTATTTTAGTGAGTCTGTTAAGATGGTTCACTAGGAACCATCTTTAAAATTTCAGTAAGGTGCTTCAAAAGTTAAGAGAAACAACTTCATTACTCTTCTGATACAAAAAAAAAACAACAAAAACTGATAACTTTGAATTAATATTATTAAGCTACCAAACATTGATACCACTCAGGAAAGTTTTTCCCCTGAATGATATTTATTTTTTTGAGACAGTCTGTCACCCAGGATGGAGTGCAGTGGAGCAATCTCTGCCTTCCAGGTTCAAGCAATTCTCATGCCTTGGCTTCCTGACTAGCTAGGATTACAGGCACGTGCCACCATACCTGGCTAATTTTCATATTTTTAGTACAGATGGTGTTTTACCATGTTGGTCAGGCTGGTCTTGAACTGACGTCAAGTGATCTGCCTGCCCTGGCCTCCCAAAGTGCTGGGATTACAGACATGAACAGCCACACCTAGCCAGGTTTTTTTTTTGTAAAATAAAAAATTGCATCCAGATCTTAGTTCAGTTATAAATAACACACTATTGACATTACTTTAAAATAGCATTCTAGGTTACTACTGTGGAAATGTGTAGCTCAAGACATAACAAATACTAGGTATTAATTTCAAAACTATTCAGAATGAGGCTGGTCATGATGGTTCATGTCTGCAATCCCAGCACTGGGAGGCTGAGGCGGGAGGACTGCTAGAGCCCAGGAGTCCAAGACCAGCCTGGGCAAAATGGCGAAAGCCTGTCTCTACTTAAGAAGAAAAAAAAATTCAAAAAGAAATCTACCCAGAATGGCTTGAGATTTTCCATTATTGATTTATGAGTATTTAAGAATGTTTACAAATTAAAAAGTTCTAATAACTAATTATTTACCTGAACTAACTGGCCAAATAGAAGTGAAAAATGGAAAATTTAGAGGGCAGTATGGTAAGGGAGGGGATGTAAAATAATACAGGAAGAGGACTGAAACAAGTGAAGATAGAAGATTTAGGAAAAGTTTAACCTTTCCTTCAACTCTATAGTCATTTAGGAAGTGCGGCTGGTATCCCAGGATACAGCTGAGTTACTTGCTCTGTCTTCAGTTTACCAATTAAAACAGGCCACATTCTCAGTTCCAGACCCAGGGACTGATGGAGGGACCTCCAAACCCCTTGCATTTCAGTGGCAGTTGACAAACCTTTTTTTTTTTTTCTTTTTGTGGAGAACAGGGTCTCACTATATTGTCTGGGCAGGTATCGATCTCCTGGGCTCAAGCTGTCCTCCCACCTCTGCCTCCCTAAAAGCTGGGATTACAGGCATGAGCCACGGTGCCCGGCCTTGATGAACCTCATAAGACCCAGCATGATGAATTGTTTTTCACTTGATAGCTTTATGTGTGAGGAAACTTAGACATTTCTACACATACATCTGTCCATCTCAGGTATTAGAATGAATGCTTACCATTTTAAATTGTGGTATAATCAAACTGTTTCTGTATCACTTTTTTTTTTTTTTTTTTTGAGATGGAGTCTCAGTCTGTCGACAGGCCGGACTGCAGTGGCATGATCTCGGCTTACTGCAACCTCTGCCTCCTGGATTCAAGCGATTCTCCTGCCTCTGCCTCCTGAGTAGCTGGGCTACAGGTGTGTGCCACCATGCCCAGCTAATTTTGTTTTGTATTTTTGGTAGAGAAGGGGTTTCACCATGTTGGCCAGGGTGGTCTTGATCTCTTGACCTCGTGATCCACCTGCCTCTGCCTCCCAAAGTGCTGGGATTACAGGCATGAGCCACTGCGCCCAGCCTCACTTCTTACCATTAATGAGTATTAAAAAGGGAACAGAAGCTCTTTGTTAATAGAAATACTACATATTTAGAAAACACTATGTTCTAGACAACGAAAGACATCATTTTCATCTTTTTTAAAGTGTCTAGTTTCTACTACTTAAGTGAATACTTAAATCTGCCATAAAAACAAGACCGAGCCTGGAGTGCAGTGGCACGATCTCGGCTCACTGCAACCTCCACCTCCTGGGTTCAAGCGATTCTCCTGCCTCTGCCTCCGGAGTAACTGTGACTACAGATGTGTGCCACCATGCCCAGCTAATTTTTTGTATTTTTAGTAGAGATGGGGTTTCACCATGTTGGCCAGGATGGTCTCAATCTCCTGACCTGGTGATCCGCCTGCCTCAGCCTCCCAAAGTGCTGGGATTACAGGCATGAGCCACTGTGCTCGGCCTTGAGGCTATATTATTATGTATAAATTTATGGTTTTATAAATATTGTTGCATTGTTTTATATATTATGTATCTTTTATACGTTAATGAGAATTATATAGATAACACATTATATATTCTCATTAATGTATAAGATATATAATATATACATATTATCTCTATCCCCACTAGTGTATAATATACATTATATACAATTATATACTAATGTTTAAAATAACTGACACTAAAATATCAGACTGTGTCAAAAATTTATCCCTTCCCTAATGGGACGAAAGCCCGATTATGTTTCCCTGCGAATTCTTTAAAAATTTTTTTTTTTTTTTTTAAGAGACAGAGTCGGTCTTGGTCTTGCTCTGTTGCCCAGGCTGGAGTGCAGTGGTGTAATCGTAGCTCACTGCAGGCTTGATCTCCTGAGCTGATGTGTTCCACCTGTCTCAGCCTCCCAAGGAGCTGGGACAACAGGCACATGGCACCACGCCTGGATAATTGTTTTTCCTTTTGGAGACACAGTTTTGCTATATTGCCTAGGCTGGTCTCAAATGATTGCTGGCCTTAAGGGATCCTTCCACCTCTGCCTCCCATGGGGCTGGGGTTTATACTTGTTTTTTTTTTTTCTGTTCCTCTTTTTTGTTGAAAATGGTTTATTCTCTGAGAAAAATTATTTGAAAGATGTGGTAAGAGACTGTAATGTTTCTTAGAATTTTCTGTGGCGTGAACATTCTGTGTTTCTGCATACCAAGCTATGCAAAGTAGCAACAAAAAGGTTTTTCATTACTTCTATTTGGTAGATATTTTTAGAGTTGGGGTATAGCTGGGGTTGGATAGAGAACCATGTTTCTTGCCCCCTCCATGAAACATCAGATTGACTAGTTTTAGGTAAATCTAAAAAATGTATCCTTGTAGATGAGAACATTTCTTGATAAGAACTTGTTCTTCTTAGTGGATATCTTAACTTACGTAGCCTGGAAACTGAGTGCATTTCCCAAAAACCGTGTTATTGGAAGTGGCTGTAATCTGGACTCTGCTCGTTTTCGTTACTTTATTGGGCAAAGGCTTGGCATCCACTCTGAAAGCTGTCATGGGCTGGTCCTCGGAGAGCACGGTGACTCAAGTGGTAAGCCTGAAGCACGACTGAGCCCTGCATGCTCTCTGAAATCCGTATTTCCTATCATATAGACAATTAATGTAAAGTGGCTCCTGGGAGGGGAGAAAAGACTTTATTCCACTTTAGGCCCTTTTAGTAGTGCTTAACTTTTACCACACTTATTATTTTTAAAATAACCAACAAAAAAGTGCAGATTTGAAAAATGTGACATTGACACTATAATCCTACATATGGATGGCTAAGATTATAATGCTTTTCTTAAATAGAGAACTAAGTAACATGATATAGTTTGTATTTAATTTGGGACACTCCAGAAAGGTCAGCAGTGTACTTCAAGTAGTAGGCATTCTTCAGATTAAGGGATGGGTACAACTGAAGAATATAAAAGGAAAGAGAAAGAGTGCTGTGGTAATAGCAGTCCTTTCCCCTCCCTCAATGTCTTCTGGCTAAAAACTTTTGAAATCTATTTAATGTAAACCTTGACTATGGAAAAAGACTTAAAGGGAGAAAAATTAAAACTTCCTAGTGGAAAGTTTAAAACTGCAACTTTCTTATTTGGAGAATCTTTGCCAAGATGATGATAGAATTGTGGATCCCATCTCTGGAGATCTGGATTTAGAATATCTGGAGTGGGGCTCAGATATTTTGAACATTCCTAGTTGAAAACCACTCAGGGCAATTATAACAATTTTGCTAACGTCAAAAACCAAAACCCTGCTAATACCATATAAGAAGTGGATTTTCGGGTATCTCTTTCTTAGTTCCTGTGTGGAGTGGTGTGAACATTGCTGGTGTCCCTCTGAAGGATCTGAACCCAGATATAGGAACTGATAAAGATCCTGAGCAGTGGGAAAATGTCCACAAACAAGTGGTTTCTAGGTAAGATGTTATTTTTACATTTTCAGTACTTGGGAGTTGTGAGCTTGAACTCTGCTATCAGGCTGAGATGATTCCCTTAAGTATATGTTGTTGTATTTCCCGTACTTTTATTTACACTTCTACTTTTTGTGTGATCATATTCACGAGATTGTAAGTTCTTCAGCAGTCAGGGACTGACTCTGTTGTTCATTCCCGAGCCTAACCCGGTATCGAGCACATGGTGTAGGGGCTCACTTGGTGACTGACAATATATTTTTTTGGACACTTGCTAGCATTTACTATCGGTGGTGGAATTGATTCCATACTAATTTCTGCATCTCTGTACTTGTAACTCTTATGTTTACTTTCACCACTGTGGCTGGGCATGATAGTTCATGCTTATAATCCCAGCATTTTGGGAAGCTGACGTGAGGGGATCACTTGAGCCAGGAGTATGAGACCACCCTGGGCCACATAGGGAGACCCCATCTCTACAAAATATATAAAAAATTAGCTGAGCATATGGTGGCCTGCTTGAGCCCAGAAGGTTGAGGCTGCAGCAATCCCTGTTTGCGCCACTACACTCCAGCTGAGACCCTCCTTCAAAAATGCATACATACAGTCAGGCATGGTGGCTTATGCCTGTAATCCCAGCAATTTGGGAGACCAGGGTGGGCAGATCACTTGAGGTCAGGAGTTCGAGACCAGCCTGGCCAACATGGTGAAAATCCATCTCTACTAAAAATACAAAAATTAGCCATGCATGGTGGCGCATGCTTGTAATCCCAGCTACTTGGAAGGCTGAGGCGGGAAGATCACTTAAACCCAGGAGGTGCAGGTTGCAGTGAGCCAAGGTTGCACCATTGCACTCTAACCTGAGTGACAGAGCAAGACTTTAAAAAAAAAAAAAATACATACTACAAGAAATTTCTAGGAGAAATTGATGATGGAGTCATTACAGTTTTATGGCACTGTCAGATAGGTTGCTGCAAAGTAGAAGTTCAATGACAAGTGTTTCTTCTAAACTAACTTCTTACATTTATGGTTTCTTCTAACTACAGTGGCTATGAGATGCTCAAAATGAAAGGTTATACTTCTTGGGGCATTAGCCTATCTGTTGCTGATTTAACAGAAAGTATTTTGAAGAATCTTAGGAGAGTGCATCCAGTTTCTACCCTAAGTAAGGTAGGACAGTCATGTTTGAAAAATCATTAACTTCAACATAAAATAGGGGTAAAGAGCATTTTTTAGGGGCTCTAGTTTTGAGTTTGATCTTGTGGAAGCACCTCTCTTCCTGATGTCTGTTCTTTGCTGCTGAAGAGCAGGGGAGACTGTGGAAAGAACCTATCTTTGTAGACCTTTGTCCTGGTCTAGTGTGACATTTCTTATTACATTTATTAGATAAAAGTAAGTGTTTTTGCATCTTTATTAACTGAGTGAACTGACTCTACCAGTATCTAGAGACACTGGGAACCATTGTGAGCAGGCCTTGGTACCTTTGGAGTTGTTCTTACAGTTTCAATTATGTCCAATGAAGAGCGCTAGGAAAGCGGCACTAAACACAAAACAATTAGCAGTTAGTCTCCTGGGGAAAGGGGAGTTGGGGCATGGGTAAGAGCCCTCTGGTAGTCTCAGTGGGAGAGGTTATAAAACAAAACAGATGTAAATCATTGGAAATAAGATCATAGGAATTTTGAAGTGGTCCCCTGATAGGAAGTGGTATGGGGTAAGGAGATGAGGAAAGAAGGGTGGGCCCCAGCAAACATGGCAGGAAGCTGGGGCCTATGCGGAGAGATGGTGGATGAAACTGAACAATAAATATGTCTCATCATGCTTTAAATTATTGTCTTGGTACTGTGCCAGTTCATACTACCCATCTGTTACCCATCCACCTTGCAACTGCTGCTTTTCATATTGCAGACCTTTGTTAAAAGTTAAAATAAAAATAATTTTAGGTCTTTACTTTCAGGGCTTCTATGGAATAAGTGAAGAAATATTCCTTAGTGTCCCATGTATCCTGGGAGAGAATGGTATCGCAGACCTTATAAAAGTAAAACTGACACTTGAAGAGGAGGCCTGCTTGCAAAAGAGTGCAGAAATACTTTGGGAAATTCAGAAGGAGCTCAAGCTTTAAAGTTGCTTAAAGCTACCATTCTGTAGACTGAAGATGAAATAGTCATTATGGAATTGTATATGTCAAACTTTTGAATAAATTTGAATTCTACAAGTTGGAAAAATAGAGGAAAGTGATCTATTTCGTGTAGCCTTCCAGCTTTTTTCTTTTTTTTTGGGTCTAATTCTGTCACCCAGGCTGGAGTGGCACAATCACAGCTCACCGCAACCTCAACCTCCCAAGCTCAGGTGAGCCCCCCACCTCAGCCTCCAGAGTAGGTGGGACCACATGCATCTGCCTCTATCCCTAGCTAATTTTTTTTTTTTGGTAGAGATGGGGTTTTGCCATGTTGTCCAAGCTGGTTTGAACTTCCAAAGTGCTGGGATTACAGGGGTGAGTCACTGGGCCTGGCCTTAGCTCTTTTAGTATCCAGATGATGGATGACACTTTTTAAGTAATGGCATGAAAGATGTTTTTGGTATCTCTCAGTACTTGCCCTGTCTGTATATATAATTGCCATCTGGTCCAAAATAATGTGTTTACTGTGTTATAGAAATCCTGATTCATCAGGTGATAGTAATTCTTCTTAGAATGGCTTAATACCTATGTCCATTTATATGCTACTTAATAAAAGCTGTAACTTTCTCTACAATGTAAAAATAAAAGTATACACACACAGACACACAAAGTAATCTCAATGTTCCTAACACTAGATAAAATCTTGATTTGACCTTGCTGGTTTTTATTCTGATAACTTTTATGAGTGCATTTTAATTTTTCCAGAAAAGATCTTAAGCTGTAAACCCCTTGGTGACAACAAATTGGTCATTCTTCTCTTGGGAGTAGAGTGGGCTGGTTAATTAACATCCCAGATAGAAACACACTTTTTTTCTTTTCTTTGTAACCTCATGAACCTTCTAGCACTCTCATTTTGATGGAGAACATTCTATTCTAGATGAGCACTGCAGGACATACAGCAGCTATATAGTTCAGTGGGTGGTTGCAAACTTGGCTACAGAATCGCCATGAAGACAACTTTAAATGACAAAAGCAGGGAGGTAATGGTACACTGGGTCTTTCCCTTTAATCCTAAAGTTATCAGGTATATAGTTTGGATCTGTCACTCTGTTCCTTTTTGATGAAAAGTTATGGTTCAGTGAGGCCTAGAAAGGAAACAAACAGTAGAGTTGGTGGAGTATTACCCTTGGAACTTTCACAGATAAGTTACTCAAACCCTTCAATTTCAAATATTTCAAAATTTAGATTTCTATTTGGTATATTCCCCATATTCACTTTATATGCTGTAGAATAATTTTAAGATGGATTTTATGCTGTTTGTTTGCTAAATGAAAAGTTGGGCTTATTATTAAGGTTTCATGGATCTTTCCTAAAGTCCAATAAAGGAGAGAAAAATTATGCAACAAATTTTATTTAGCAGTCCCAACATTCAGCACAAAAAGTTTACAGAGGATAGAAAGTGCATTAATAAAAGCCAGTCTTTACCAAAGAAAACAGAAAATATATTATTGATTCAAAATATTTTACACTTGAATGATAAACTGCAATAACTTATTCTGGGCACCTACTGATAAGAGAAAGGAAGAGAAGAAAGAAGAGCTCAACCTCCAGCTGGTATCAGAGAAGTCAGTAGAGGTCACTGAGACCGGCAGTCTTTCTTGCTTTTTGCATTAATGCCCTCAGCTGGAACTGTTTACGGGACAGAAGACGTACATGCTGGGAGGGGGAAAAAGTTTCAATAGTTTAGAATGGCTTTGATTCAGGCCCAAGCATAAAGTATCAGACAATTTGTAACCTAGATGGGATCTAAGAACCCTAACTCATGACCTGTCAACCTTTGGAATGAATACCTCATTACGTGTGGCTTTTAAACTTTATATAATAAAGGCTTACTCAACAGGGAAAGCATTACATTGAAGGATTATGGCTCAGGAGTTTGACCTACACTTTGAGACAACCAATATGCCAGGGAAACTTTTACTGTGATGCTAATAAAAGTTACCAAAAAATGTGGGTAAGTATGGCTGGCCCCACTTGGCTAAAAGAAGGGAAAGGGCAAACCATGAGAAGCATTAGGGTTGGCTTTTCTCCCTAGTCTGGTGGCAAGCAGACAGCATCTCTCTCTTGCCTCTCTGTGTACATCTTTTCCTAAGCCACGCCACCTATGCAAGAGATTGCACAGAAAGTCCTCTTTTGGGTTTCTGATTTGTATCCAACCATTCATATGGTTGCACCAGTTCTGAGGCACATAGTTTGGCCATTCCTCCACAGTGAGAGGAGACAGGCAAGATCAGCACATGACCTGACCAGGCTCCAGCTGCAGCTGGATCAAATATCCCAAGGGTGGCTGTTATCCCTAAAACCACGTTCTCCATGACCAAAGAGACAGCAGTAGCCAAACTTGGCTTCCTAGGTTTTCCTCTGTACAACAGCATTAAACTTGAGGCAACTTTCATTCAAGAGGGCTTGAAAGGGCAGCCCAATACTGCGAAGGGCTGTTTGATGTGGGAAAACTGGTCTAAAGTTATATAACTAAGAACAGATAAAAATGTAAGTGGCACAATCGGTGATCTCAATTTAGGTGGTATGACCTCAAAAAACCAATGGAAATCTGATCGTGCCTCCTGATCCACCCAGGCACAGAATAATTACACTCATTTTTTTTGAGACAGAGTCTTGCTCTGTCACCCAGGCTGGAGTGCAATGATGCAATCTCAGCTCACTGCAATCTCCGCTTCTCAGGTTCAAGTGATTCTCCTGCCTCAGCCTCCAGAGTAGTTGGGATTACAGGTGCCCACCACCACACCTGGCTAATTTTTATATTTTTAGTAGAGACGGGGCTTTGCCATGCTGGTCTCAAACTCCTGACCTCAGGAGATCTGCCCATCTCAGCCTCCCAAAGTGCTGGGATTATAGGCGTGAGCCACCACGCCTGGCCAATTACACTCATCTTAATGCTGCTGCCTGGTGGGTACAGAACTGCAGCCACTAGCCTACTTTTCTTCCCCTGGTCAGACCAATCCTCAGTACTCTGTAGGTAAAAAGATGGTGAAAAACCCTACATCTCATTTACTGTCTTTTGGGAAGATACAGAATCAATCCACACTACAGAGAAACTCTTAGTTTGTGATTTGCAAGATCAGTGCCTCTACAACCCAAGTTAAATATTGCAAAGCAAAATGAAGACATACCTTCAGGAAGACATCCAGGTCTATCACTCCCCTCCTCAAAGCTTCTCCCAAGTAAAAGATGGTGTCTTCAATAGCGTTTTCCTCTGCATACAGATTCAGGATCTGTTTGTATAAGGGAGCTGTGGGAATGATAACTTCATCGATATCATTGTTTTCAGACTGATTTTCCATTTTCTCCAGAGCAGAGCTGAGTTCTTCATCCTTCTTTTTCAAAAGTTCTATGTTTTTATCAACCTCAGCCTGAAAACACAACAGTCCAAGCGTTATTAATTGTATATAATGATCCACTTGTCAGACATCTACAACACTTCACAGGAAAAGACAGACTAATAAACCATGTTTAAACAACTCATGGATGAGAATAACATTTCAAATAACACTGTGGTCAAATGTAGAGGAAAAGATGTGGTCTACTATCCTGAATGAAATACAGTAGTGATGGAGATATCCTGAGCTGAGAGCACTTCCAGTGACAGTAACAAGCTTGTCACTCGTCAGTATCACAAATGATACTGCAAACTAAACCATCAGACAAGATACTTTCCAGTAGGAGGTTCCTTTACATAGAAAATCAAAAGGGGTTTTCCTTCCCCACAAGTGGGCGTCTGCCATAGGAGAGTAACTTTCCCCTGTCTATGAAGAGGATTCAATGCAGAAGCCCAAATGTCACAATGTATCGCATGCAGGTGGCAATTGTAGGCGCTGAGTTATACTGCTGTCACTTTCCTGAATTCTAAAAATTGGCTACTTTTGAAGCTCACTGTACAATCTAGAACCACTCTGTAAGGCTAATGTGTACATACAAATCATTTTCCTCAACTTAGCCCTCAACTTTCTAAGAATTCTTTACTCTTACATCAGAAAAGCACATTTAGTTAAATAAATTCTCCCTCATGGGGATGAAAATGAGAGTGAAGCTGGCACTTCAATTATGCTGATGCCTTCACTTTATCATTATTAAGCAAAGCCATGGGGCTGACTTACACATGGATTCTCCAAGGCACAGGTGTCTGCTGTAAATATGAGAAAGCTTAGAGAGCTGAAGGATGCATATGCTACGTTTACATGTAGCTCTTTAGCCAACCAAATATTTCTGGATTATTAAGTAAGAAAGTTCCCTAAAGATACTTTTAAAAATGGCTCACATAATCTTTGGAAACAATAAAATAATACTGTCCTTTTAAGTCTGCACCTAACATCTGCAGATCTTTATCATGGCTTAGAACTCTCTAAACTTATTTCCTGGTAACTGGCAACATCAAGCACTCAAACAGCCCTCCTTTGGGTTAAAACATCATTTCCTAGGGGAAAGGTGTGATATGGTTTGGCTGTGTTCTCGCCCAAATCTCAACTTGAACTGTATCTCCCAGAAAGGGACCTGTGTGTGTAGGGCAGGTAATTGAATCACGGGGGCTAGTCCTTCCTGTGCTGTTCCTGTGATACTGTATAAGTCTCACAAGATCTGATGGGTTTATCAGGGGTTTCTGCATTTGCTTCCTCCTCATTTTCTCTTGCTGCCGCCATGTAAGATGTGCCTTTTGGCTGGGTGCAGTGGCTCATGCCTGTAATCCCAGTACTTTGGGAGGCCAAGGTAGGTGGATCACCTGAGGTCAGTAGTTTGAGACCAGCCTGGCCAACACAGTGAAACCCTGTCTCTAATGAAAATACAAAAATTAGCTGATGTGGTGTTGGGTGTTTGTAATCCCAGCTACTCAGGAGTCTGAGGCAGGAAAATCGCTTGAACCCAGTGGGCAAAGGTTGCAGTGAGCTGAGATCATGCCACTTCATTCTAGCCTGGGCAGAAGAGTGAGACTGTCTCCAAAAAAAAAAAAAAAAAAAATGTCTTTTGCCTCCCACCATGATTCTGAGGCCTACACAGCCATGTGGAACTGTAGGTCCAATTAAACCTCTTTGTCTTCCCAGTCTCAGATATGTCTTTGTCAGCAGCATGAGAACGGACTAACAAGGTGCAAACAAAATGCTCTAAATATGATTCCCCTCCCAACTAAAGACCAAATGCCAAACACAGTCTCCACTGTAAACAAAGCTATAAAAAAAAAAATTACCTTCAAATATCTAAAGATGCCTATAATTTTCTGAACTCCTACTATGCCCACAACATCCAGGGTACATATAGAACACTTTGCCATGGCTACAATTCAATCCAAATTTTTTTTTTTTTTTGAGACGGAGTTTCACTCTTGTTACCCAGGCTGGAGTGCAATGGCGCGACCTCGGCTCATCGCAACCTCCGCCTCCTGGGTTCAGGCAATTCTCCTGCCTCAGCCTCCTGAGTAGCTGGGATTACAGGCGTGCGCCACCATGCCCAGCTGATTTTTTGTATTTTTAGTAGAGACGGGGTTTCACCATGTTGACCAGGATGGTCTCGATCTCTTGACCTCGTGATCCACCCACCTCGGCCTCCCAAAGTGCTGGGATTACAGGCTTGAGCCACCGCGCCCGGCCCAATCCAAAAATTTTAAGTCTTTAAAGTTACTTACTACTTCTTGATCTAAACGGGTAACCATCTCTTCCAGTTTCTGGTGACCCTTTTTCAGGTCTTCCTCTGTTCGTTTCAAGGCATTCAGCTCTGCCTGGGCACGATCCATTTCCTCCTTCATCCGCCATCTCAGTTTGTCACTGACCGCTGAGATGAGAGAAGCTCGAATGGTGTCCTCGCTGATTGTGCCGTCCCTACTGGGACCTGCAGGAAACAGAAGCAGAGACACTTGCTTACTTCCCAAGTTCCTTCTATTCCTCACACAGGAACCTTCAGAAAAGGGGGCACTATGAACCCACACTTTCAAAATGTGAGGAAAGAAAAAAATTATGTTACCAGTTTCATCAGAAAAATGTAAAAATCTGAGTTGATTCAGAAATTCTTGCCCTGCAAGAGATAACTATTAATCCACGTTAAACCCAGTTTCCCTATTCATAGCCCAAACAATTAGCTATTTTCTCAGTGAGACAGAGGCTATGTTCCTACCAATTACAATTATTCTGAAATCACCAACAAATGGGACAATAATTTCTACCCAGGAAAAACATTTGATGCAGGCCAAGTCTAACATGACGCTTCACTGCTACGTTGAAGGAAACAGGTGCCCACTGTAGCAGCCAATGAGAGGACTAAGAATGGGCAGTTTCCCTAAATGAATGTACAGGCTAATAAGGCTCCCTTCTGTAAGACTTTTATTCCTTCACCCCTGTCTTTACAGAACAGATGAACAAAAAAGAATGACATTCAAAAAATTCAATAGTTGATAAACTGTTTATTCCTAGATTACTATTCTATTCCAAATGTCCCTTCCTAATCAGTGTATTATATAATTTCCATGCATACTTCAGATCAAATAAACATCCCCTGAATATTTTCTTAAAAAAGGTCCCCTTTTTAATATACTGGGTATTCTTTATGACTATCAATGTTCCTCTGTTATTGTCCTAAATTAGCAAATGTGTAAGTGGCAGTTTGACTTAATTATGTTTGATTATAAAATACTATGTGAGGATACAAGTATATTTAATTTTAATTGCCTTTATTCTTTTTTTTTTTTTTTGAGATGGAGCCTTGTTCTGTCACCCAGGCTGGAATGCAGTGGCACTATCTTGGGTCACTGCAACCTCTGCCTTCCAGGTTCAAGCAATTCTCCTGCCTCAGCCTCCCAGGTATCTGGGATTACAGGTACACACCATGATGCCCGGCTAATTTTTGTATTTTTAGTAGAGGTAGGGTTTCACCATGTTGTCCAGACTGGTCTCGAACTCCTGACCTCAAATGATCCACCCAGCTCGCCTCCCAAAGCGCTGGGATTATAGGCTTGAGCCACTGTGCCTGGCCTTAATTCCTTCTTAACTCCTGAAGTTCTCTTTACCAACTTCCCACAAGGGCAAAAATCTTCAACACATCTCCAAAGACGACTGAAACCATTACTGGGAGCCTCCCACTCTTTTCTCCCTTTCTTTTAGAACAAGAATCCTAATCCCTTTATTTACATGCCCGACTCCTCACTGTTCAAAAGTACAAACTTCCCTTTCCCAGCAAGACAGCTTGCTTTCCTCCAGATCCTTTCGAAGGACCAGATGCTTTTAAGCTTGTACCTACTTCTCTTTCTAATTCCAATGAGTCTAAGTGCAACAACTACCTTTTCTATTATGCCTTTGTTCTTATTCTCTGGTTAAGCTCTGCTCTTAGCTAAGTTAAGGCCCATTTATTCACTTCTCTTACCAGCCCCAAACCTTGGGTCATCTTTGAAACCCTATTCTCTCTGGTGTTTACATCCTCTGAGGTCAAGTCCAGTCTTAGCCAGCATTACTCTCTATGCACATTCTCAATGGGAGTGATATCCCCCAACAAGAAGGTGAAAATTGGTTCAAGGTGGAATAAAAAGTCTAGTTCTTCTTATGTATAAAGCAGAGATATCCATACTGTACATAAACAGATATACAGTATAATCTGTGGCATTAACATTTGTTGGGGGTACAAATTACTAGGGGAAAAAAGTCTAAAAAGTCTCCCCAGGAGGGTGATAATAATAAAAAAAGGTTAGGAAACACTGCTGAATCTATCTGCGATCTTGTTTTTCAACTAGATGTTTTGTAGATATTGTAAAGTTCTGCTTGCTGGCCTTGTCACCACCATCCCAATTTTTTTTTTTTTTTTTTTGAGACAGAGTCTTGCTCTGTTGCCCAGGCTAGAGTGCAGTGGCATGATTTGGGCTCATTTGCAACCTCTGTCTCTCGGGTTCAAGTGATTCTCCTGCCTTAGCCTCCCAAGTAGCTGGGAGATAGGTGTGTGCCACCATACCTAATTTTTGTATTTTTAATAGAAACAGGGATTCACCATGTTGGCCAGGCTGGTCTCAAATTCCTGACCTCAAGTGATCTGCCTGCTTCATCTTCCCAAAGTACTGGGATTACAGGTTGAGCCACTCCACCCAGCCTCATCCCCATCTCATTCTTAAACTTATGGTCCACATTGTCTACATTTAAATTAAGCTAAACACAACCTATGAAAAGCAAACTTCCTGAAGGCCTGGTGAATTACCTGAGTCCTCTAATTACCTGATAGATGATCCTGCTTTTTACCAAAACCATCAACAATGTCTGTCAAAAAAAACTCTGTCTAAGCCATTCTAAACAAAACAGTTTAATGCTCTTGAATGTCAGATCCTGTCTTCTCTCCACCATTAAATTATAGTGAAAGCTAATCTTTGCCAATGATTTTCCTAAATTAACCATAATTAATTCCCAAAACAACAGCACAACAACTAGAATCTGCTCTCTCTTAATAGTTCTCACTACATTTAACAGTTTAAAAACCTATTTTCTGAAGGAAAGGATTCTATGATCTAAATGTTAAGAGTGGCAAACTTGCTAAATGATCTCTTGAAACCAAGGGAATTGGTTATCTTCTAGGAGTCCTAGAGAAAAGCAATCTTAAGGGCTCAGATGGTTAGAAGTCCTTAGTTTGTGCTTTTTTGGAAACATCTTCTGCTGGAATGTAGAAGAAGGCAATTATTAAAATCATTTATAAATATAAAAGTGCTCCAAAATAAATCGCAACGTGCTATTAAACCAAATTAAAGAACTCATCAGTATCTCTACTACCTGAAAACCAGAAAAGTGAACTGTTTTTTTTTTTTTTTTTTTGAGACGGAGTTTCACTCATGTTACCCAGGCTGGAGTGCAATGGCGTGATCTCGGCTCACCGCAACCTCCGCCTCCTGGGTTTAGGCAATTCTCCCGCCTCGGCCTCCCAAAGTGCTGGGATTACAGGCTTGAGCCACCGCGCCCGGCCTGAAAAGTGAACTGTTAAAGCTCTACTGCTTTGAAGGCATGTGGTTGGAGAGTGCTGAAAAGTCATTAATATAGTAAAATATTTAAAATTATGGATTTCAATAACAGCGACAGATAGGAGTGGGTCCCCGGTGAAACCCCACCGTCAAGCCAAAAACAGCCCGAGGGCTGAAAGATTAGACTGCTGGTCCCGGATGAAACCCCCAACCTAGAGAGAGAACTTCTATTCCTGTTTGCCCACCCTTTCCCATTGATTCTTTCTAAATAATGCCTTTTAACCAAATATTGCCTTTTCTAGTACTACCTATGGCCCGCCCTTCCCCTATTCTGAGCCCTTAAGAAGCCGGAGGACTCAGCTACATAGAGAGGACTTTCCCACCTTTGGGTAGGGGAACCACCCCCGCATCCCCTCTCCGCTGAAAGCTATTTCATCACTCAATAAAACTCCCCGTCTTGCTTACTCTTTGATTGTCCTCTTTCTTCTCCGGCACAGGACAAGAACTCAAGAACTGGTAAGTAAGCCAGACTCGGCCCAAGTGGGCTGAGTGGGAGGGCTGTCTCCTGCAGCAGGTAGCGTGGTTGAGGGAGGCCCAAGAGGGGTGTCGCCAGTCAGAGGTCCCTGACTTACAAAATGACTGAGAAGAAAATCCTTCATCATCAGTACTACCACTGCTTCAGTTTATTCATACAATTCTGCCTGAGCAGCCACCATAATTCAGTGCTAAGCCCCTTCAGCAGTTAAATTCTTTAAAAAATTTCTGTCCCCAAGGGAACATTCAAATTCTTTAGCGAAGAATATTACCATAATTATCACAGTTCAATCTCTTGGACTTGCTTTGGTTTCCATTTTTGCCAGTGAGGGGAAAACTGATTTATAATTTTGGTCTCTCAAAACAAACTGAAAGGATTTTCAGAGAAAAATGTAAAGTGCAATACAAGTTGAGAAAACTTGACTAAAACACCTTAACTCAAGGAGGAATAAACATTAGATCTTTTTTGTAACCATTAAAATTATTTTTTCTGGTAGAGAGGTAATCTCACTATGATGCTCAGGCTGTTCTCAAATTCCAAGCTCAAACAATCCCCCACCTCAGCCTCCTGGAGTGCTGGGATTACAGTGCCTGGCCTCCCACCTATAGACTGTTGCAAACAACAAAAAGAAACAACAACAAAAAAAACCCTCAAAGTATAGAAATCTGCTGTAATTCCTGGTTTGTAACAGGAGTTGTGGCTCAGCCCATGTTTTGGCGAGCACACACCCTCCTTTTCCATTGCTCCATGTTGCCTATTTCATCTTCAAATTACAGTATCAGGCAGGAAGCTTTGGCAGATCTTACTTTTTTTTTTTTTTTTTCCCTCTCTATTCGGGTACTTTTTGTTTTTAACTGATAAAATTTTTCTTTCAGGTTGGGCACGGTGGCTCCTGCCTGTAATCCCAACACTTTGTGAGACCGAGGTGGGTGGATCACAAGGTCAGGAGTTCAAGACCACCCTGACCAACATGATGAAACCCCATCTCTACTAAAAATACCAAAATTAGCCAGGCTTGGTGGTGTGTGCCTGTAATCCCAGCTACTCAGGAGGCTGAGGCAGGAGAACTGTTTGAACCTGGGAGGCAGAGGTTGCAGCGAGGCGAGATCATGC
The DNA here is from genome assembly GCF_009761245.1 of Sapajus apella. NCBI lineage: Eukaryota > Metazoa > Chordata > Mammalia > Primates > Cebidae > Sapajus > Sapajus apella. Next base: position 13,536,427 of record NW_022436987.1, read on the forward strand.
CACTGCACTCTGGCCTGAGGGACAGAGGAAGACTCTATCTCAAAAAAAAAAAAAAATTATTTCACTTTTGAATTTTTATACTTTTCCTGATTATTCTGTGTCAGGTGAAACTAGAACTGTTTAAAAGACATACACAAATCTAGTACATTGATAACCGGGGATTTTTCTTTTTTGCTATAGCCATGAGTGTGCTTTGCTAGGTAATATAACCATCACAGACGCAAACGTTCGGCAGAATACTGGTTAAGGAAAAATAAAGCAAGAAAAGAGCTACCAGAGATATAGACAGGCTTGGTTCCACATTCACTACTGCATTTTCAAGGGCCAAGTATTAACTGCACATTTTTGTTCAGCCAGAAAGGAGGGATTTTTGTTAGTTTTTTCTTTTTTTGGTTTGTTTTAAATCAGTGCGTGAATTTTTCTTTTCTCATTTCAGTAGATGGTCAGACAGACTAGGTGGAATGTTAAAGGTAGGGGATGATATTGTGAGACTGACAGGGTATTATCAGTTCTCTCCAATGCAGTGTCCATGTAACTTTCCTGAATATAGGGTCTCGTTAAAACATATCTGAGAGCTGAGCTGGATGAGTGCACTCAGGAGACCTGGCGAGGAGCACTAAAAAGCATAATCAAGGCCAGCCTCAACACAGGGAGAAATCATGGATATTTAAAAATATCTTTTTGATTCAGATCCTAGTATGATTGAAGAGCAACACCATGTTGAGAACTGAAGGAAGACAGAGCTCTGGTGCCAGAAGCTCTTCTCAACTCCTTAAAGCCAGGCTTGCTTACCAAGGTGCCCACGAATGTCTCTCATCCCTGCCCAGACATAGCATTAAAAAGTGAACAAAAGACAGATACAGAATTCAAAAAGGAAAAAAGTAAGAAAGCAGAGGGACAGAAATTGAGAGAGGAGGGAAGAGAAAATCAAAGTCAACAGTCAAAAAGGATGGTGAGAAAGGAGGTTTAGATTTCAAAATTTAAAAGCCCCGAGCTATGAAGAACCTGAAAACTGAGTACTCCTCAAGTGAAAAGCAATCTCTACAGAACATCATTCATTTTTTTTTGGAGATTAGGTCTCACTATGTTGCCCAGGCTGGAGTGCAGTTATTCACAAGTGCAACCAAAGGACACTGCAGCCTTAAACTCCTACGTTCAGATGATCCTCCTACCTCAGCCTCCCAAGGAGCTGGAACTATATGCACACACCACCACACATGACACAATATTCTTAAAGGTATCATCCAGGAAACAGATAAGGTCATTCATAAAACACACAGCTTTTCTTCTTTAGCTTAGTGTTAACAATGAACATAGATTACACTACTGAAGCACAAGATGCAAATCAGTAACATGGTGAACATATTACAATAGGAAAGGGTAAGGTTTAGTCAGGTGTGTTATATGAGCGCTGAACTTTTCAAGGTATCATCACCCAGTTATCTGCCATGAAGAATTCCAATTTCAGGATTCGAGTTTCCTTAGAGGAAGACACCGTGGATATTTCTAATCACGAACTTTTGAGTGGCAACAGCCCAAACAAGTCAAGTGTCTTTAAGCTCCAAACAACAGGCAGCATTACTGTGAATTACCATTAAACTCAAATGCCAAATGATGTGTGTCTCACTCCAAGTTCCAGCATCACAATATAATTGTAGGGTCCAGTCCTACAGGTCCTGCAAGCCCCTCTCTATTGGTGCAGAGACAAGAAACTGTGGAAATAAAGACACAAGACACTGAGATCAAGAGAGTTTGGGCCCAGGGGTCTACTGCCAACCAAAGCGTGGAGTCTGGCAGTAGCCCTTGAGTGCCTTGACGCTCTGACTTATATTGGGTACAAAGCAGGAGGCAGGGAAGGTAGGGCAAGTCATTGGTGGTCAGTGACAGGGTCAAGTAAATCATGTGACTTGGAGATAGGGGCCTAGGACTTTCAAGTAGCCAAGGCAAGGGAAGGAGCATAATGCATCAGCACTTTTTCCATACTTGTCAAGAAAGAACAAAGACATTAAGATTTATGTTATGTTTACTGATTCTATCTTCTAAGAAAAGAAGAACCAGGTGCAGAAGCAGAACATGAAAGTAGACATGAAACATGACTGCTGAAGCACAGCATCCCATAGAGACAATTAAGCCCCCAGATGTCTGGGAGCCGTCAGGCCTACCAGCAAGAGCTTGGGGGAGTGGAGTTTTCTCCTAACTTCTCTGAGGAAGGAGACATCTCAGACGTCTCCTTCCATAGCTTGCTCATCAGTGGGCGCTTTCCCAGCCCTGGCGCTGCCATATAGCCAAGGTGCCCTCCAGCAGCCCTTGCACAGGCGTGACAGAGGGCTTAGAGCATCTTGCCTTAGGGTCACTTCTTTCACAATGTCACCTTAGGGTCACACTTTACAACCCAAGAAACATTAGCAAAATTAAAAGGCTATACTGAGTATATATATATCTAGGTATCTATATCTATGATTACTTATGACTAATTATGTGATTATATTTCTAATTCTTTTCTATTTCATTATTTATATGGAAAGAGGCTGAGGCTTCAGACCCTTGCCTCGGCACATGCGGGGTCTCCCACCCATATATAATCTGTGTAACTTTCTGTACAACTTGACAATGGAACTGTGTTTCAATGATTTTGATATCAGATCAAACTTTCCAAAGTTACACATAATTCAGGCCTATTCTTTTCTACAAGAGTTCTGCTAAATTACAAAACCCCATAATCACGGTGTTCAGTTTTTTAAAAATTAAACACACAGGAATCCCATCAATGTTAATCAAAATCAAAACTTCAAAATGCCATGGCATTTATGTGACCAACCTGAGTTTTAGATACAATACCAGCTGTTGATTCCATGAACCATTTTTTTTTTTTTTTTTTGAGATGGAGTCTCACTCTGTTGCTCATGCTGGAGTGCAGTGGCGCGATCTTGGCTCACTGTAACCTCTGTCTCCTGAGTTCAAGCAATTCTCTGCCTCAGCCTCCTGAGTAGCTGGGATTACAGGTGCCTGCTACCATGCCTGGCTAATTTTTGTATTTTTAGTAGAGATGAGGTTTCACCATCTTGACCAGGCTGGTCTTGAACTCCTGATCTTGTGATCCACCCACCTTGACCTCCCAAAGTGCTGGGATGACAGGCGTGAGCCACTGCACTTGGCCTCCATGAACCATTTTTGCTAGGCTGAGGCTGTGTGTGAAAAATCGAAAGTCAAGTATGATTCTTTTTTTTTTTTTAATTGCACAAGGGATATATGTGGAGGGTACAGGGTGATGCTGAACAGATCACAAAGCAGGAAAGACATTAGTTCTCTCCCTCTCCAGCATCTCCTTCGTCTCCCTGGTTTTCTATGTGCAGTATAAGATTGTCCCTAAGTAACTGCATTATCAAAGTGCTCTCTTTATAAGACTTTTCATTCAGTGTATCCAATTCAGCAATTGCTTCATTAAATGCTGTTTTTGCCAGGCTGCAGTCCTTTTCAGGAGAGTTTAGAATCCCATGGTAAAAGACTGAGAAATTAAGTGCCAGACCAAGTCAAATCGGGCGTGTAGGCTGCATTTCTTTCTTACTAATTTCAAATGCTTCCTGGTAAGCCTGCTGGAAGTTCGACACAGTGGTTTGTTTGTCTTCAGATACCACTTCAGAAAGATACCTAAAATAATCTCCTTTCATTTTCAAGTAGAACACCTTAGTTTCTGGTTGTGCACCACTGGGAATAAGATATTTGTCCAACAGCTCCAGAACGTCATTGCAGAGTCCTGCAGTTCTCCCTCTATCTACTCACGGTACTCTTTGCCCATCTACTGTTTCTTCTCATTCCTGTTTTCTGCTCAGTGCTAGAGATGACATGCCAGGAAGAGTAGCGGGCACCTACCAGAGAGCAATTTCTCTCTTCGTTGGAGAGTTCATGCTTTTGTGCTGTGACTGCCTTCAGGGCTACAGCCATATCATCATAGGCTCAGCCTGCTCAGTGAGCTTGGCTTTCTGTACCAGCTCACTTTCAACCACTGTCACTACTGTGGGAGGGCTACAGGGGACAAAGATGCTTCCGAAGCTCCAAAGAGGTGACCACTTCCTTTCTAAACCCACTCCTCAGGCAGCAGTGGCGGTGCCTACCATGGCTGCAGTGGCTGTGGCGGCAGCTACCCTGGCTCTAGAATCGTGGCAGTGGTGGTGGCAGCTCCTATACTCAGGTATTTTTAAAGTTCAAGCAAAATAAGGCAATATGCCTTACAGCTTGCTTCTGTGTAGTAAAGAATTAACTTTACCCAAAGACAGGCCGTGCCTTAGCCCTTGTCTTCTGGAGGTGATTTCGAAGCCCTTGGAACTTCTTGACTAATTAGAGTGTCCTTTGTTTACATCAGACAGTTTAACAATGTGATTTATGGTGGAGGCTTTGGGCCACTGCAGTGACAGGAAACAGCTCAACCTTTGGAGAAGCCGGAAACTAAAGGTCAGCCTCATAGGCAGTCAGCGGTGTCTACATGACCACACCCTGATAAAAACTCTAGACCCAAGGCGCCGGTGAGCTACCTTGGTCAGTAATACTCCACGCATAATGATACATATTGTTGTTGGGAAAAGCCAGCACTGCCTATGACTCCACTGGAGAGGACAACTAGAAGCTTTGCCCTCAGAACTTTCTGGATTGTCCATGTGTCTTTCCTTAGCCTATTTTAATCTGTATCTTTTGCCATAATAAGTCATAACTGTGGGTATAACAGCTTTCAGTGAGCTTTTAAAGTCCTTCTAGATAATTATAGAACCTCAGGATGGCCTTGGAAAACCTCGAACTTGCAATGAGTGTCAGAAGTGAAAGTGGTTTTGTGAACTTCCAAACTTTACAGGTCCTTAACTAAAGGGTATCTTCTTACCTAATTAATAACTTGCCCTTCATGGCAATTTGAAGAATAAGTCAGTCTACTTCAAATGAGACTATGTAAAAAGTCAACACATCTTTCCACACTCACTGAACTTGCAGAATCAAATATGTCGGAGAGTGAGCTCCCTTTGACAGACACAATATAAAGTCTTATCTATTCAGTCATATGGACAGAATTTAGACCAATAAAAATCTCTAATTTCTTTTTTTTTTTTTTTTTTTTGAGACGGAGTTTCACTCTTGTTACGCAGGCTGGAGTGCAATGGCGTGATCTCGGCTCACCACGACCTCCGCCTCCCAGGTTCAGGCAATTCTCCTGCCTCAACCTCCTGAGTAGCTGGGATTACAGGCACGTGCCACCATGCCCAGCTAATTTTTTTTTTGTAGTTTTAGAGACGGGGTTTCACCGTGTTGACCAGGATGGTCTCGATCTCTTGACCTCATGATCCACCCGCCTTGGCCTCCCAAAGTGCTGGGATTACAGGCTTGAGCCACCGCGCCCGGCAATTTCTTAGACTGTAATTATTTATTAAGTCCTTTAAAGAAAAAGTTAAAAAGAGCCAATTTCTACAACAGTTTGGTTTAGAATTTCCTATCCAAAGGATTCATGAAATGACTACTGAAGATTTCATTAAGTCCCCATTTTATAGTAAGGATGCATTAGCAATAGGGATTTTAAAATCTTTCTAAAAGGACCTGTCTTATAACCTATATGAAATTTTATGATGGTTCTTGTGAGATAGGAAGGAAAATCCTTTTCTCCTAGATTAGGTACCTAAATGATTTGACTATAGTTAAGCATTCAATCACATGCAACCGTGGTAGTATTCCCTTCATTGGCACCGAAGTTATCAGAATTAATGAAAGCTTAAGGGTCTTTTTATAGCTAGTGAATTTTTCATACATAAACACATCAACATACTTTGTTAAAGCTATTATATCTGGTCTAATGGGTCAAATTATACTGATGCTAAATTTTAAATCCCTATTTTTAAAAACAAACATTTATTAAATCCTGAAATTTACATTGTTTCTCTTTCTAGAATATATTCAGGCAAATGCTACCGTAATACCACCAAGTAAGTCCTTGCCAAGCCTTTCCAGCCAAAGCCATTAACATTCAAAATAGGAACCAAGCCGAGGTGGCAGTTGCTTGGCCTATAAAGGTCATAGTTCACCTGAGGAAGCTACAAACACCAAGATTTAGACCTAGTCTTATCTCTGTCACACTAGACTTCACTGTGGAGTGTATCTAAACTTTTAAAAATCTAAGTACTTTGTAAAAAGAATTATAATTAGGATCTGAAATATGAAAGTCAAAAAAGAAAAATCCAGAGTGTTTCAAAGAAGAAAAACTCATCAAAGTTCAAAATTTGATGAACCATGGTACTTTAAGATATTCTTTATGCGAGCAAATAAGAAAAAATTTCTACTTTGTGAACATTTACCAAACAAAATTTTTTTCTCAAACATCTTAGGAGAAATTTGAATATTCTCTATACCTGCTATAACAAGAAGAGTTTTCGGCAAACTGCCATGCCCCAAGTCCCCAACACAATGACCTTTACTCAAGCTGAGTCAGATTTCATTAGTGCCCTTCTACAACTCCAGATTAGCAGCTGAAAAGCTAACAGACTTTGAGTAACAATCTTAAGCAAAACCTCCTTTAAATGTCAGGTAGAATCTGATCTCCAAACTTAATCCTTAGGAAATAAGACATAATTTCCCTATTAGGAAACCAACACTCCATACTCCATGGATCCAAAAATTCATTGAATAATTTAGGCAAATACATTCAAAGTACACTAGTATACACTACCTGATTTAAAGCCATTATTTAAAGACTTAAGACACCCAGTTTTATTTAGCTCCTCAGAGTATTTACTAACAATCACTACTTCCTAGAACACAAATGAAGCTATTTTATATTAGAGAAAGAATCCATAATAAGCCCAAAGTAAACTATGAGATAACTCAACAATTACTTTTTTGATCTCACCCTTAATCAACAAAAGTAAACTACCTGCCCAGCATTTTTGCTCCTGGATATTACTTGCTCAGGTCCACATAATGGTCCTAGGTGTGGCATCTGTGCTACATAGCAAACTATGGAGCCCAAGTAATCCCAAACAGTAGCTTACTGACCATCTACTTACAAACTGGACCAAGAACATATGTGGATTATTTTTCTTTCACAATAAAAAACAAAAAACAGGTCTATCTCTGAAGTAGGAAGAACATTTCAGACAACTATATGAGCAAAGGAATTCTGACCTGTACCATTAAGTGCAAACCCTGCAAATCCATTACATGGCTTACAAAAGGCCTTTTTATTTATGGCACATGAATATATAAGCTTTTTATTTATAGTATATGAATATAGTATATAAATATGTATAGTATATGAATATAGTATATGAATATGTAGGCTCTGTGCAGGCTATGGAGCTTTTCTTCCAAAGAAATTAGGGGGCCTCAATTTATCTTTTAAACACTATCAGAAAAATGTGCTTTACTTGAGCTCTAGAAAGTTTCTATAAACACTCATCGATAAGAAAAAAGTTTAAAGAAAGCTGTCAACAGGTTTACACTTCTTGAAAAACACACACCACAAAAAGGTTTAAATTCATTTATACAAAAATTTAAGTTTTGAAAAGTGAAGGTAAGTAGGTATGAGTCTCGTTAAAATGAGACACCAAAATAATAACTACTTCAAAAAAGAAACAATGTGACAAAATCATTCAACCATCACAGTCAGTCATAAAAAATAAAAGATGATACCTGGTAGGCCTAAGCACAAAGGCCAACCTGAAGGAAAGCTAAAATTCTATTCCAAAAAAAAAAAAAAAGAATCAGAATCAAAGTAATTCCATCAAAATTATCATTTTGTGAAAAAGACTAATTTAAGAATCTGTTAGGTTAGAGGTATTCTATAGGAATAACGACAAAGCCAAATCAATCAGCTTCTCCTACCTTTCATTTACTAATAAAATACAAATCAATTGTTAACAATAGCTTTTAAAAAGCTTTCAAATCTATCATTATTGCTTTGTATTTCTGTGGCAGAAAAGGATCTAACGTTTAGCAGACTAAGCTCTCAGCATTTAAATTTCACTCATGACTCACTGACTGCCCAGGACTGGAAGAAAATGCTACTTACCCAGAAGATAAGGCAGTTATTCCCAAAGGAAGTCTGCAAAAGGTGTGGAGAAGAGGCACCCAAACCTGCACACAAGCAAGTGTGCACTAGTAAATCCACATGAGCGGGGTGCCTCGAGTGCCATATCCTGAAAGGAGTTTCTGTAGGCCAAACACTTAATCTAGGATGGCCAGAGGGAAGAACAACACTGGACAAGACAGTCAAGAAAACCTTGTCATGTTTACTAGCTACTATCCTCAAAGCAATATTAACAGGTAAGCTCTCTTATTTTTCTTTACTTTTTCCTTTCTTTATCTGAATATTAAGTATGGACTAAAGAATGGAAACTAGAGGGCCGGGCGTGGTGGCTCAAGCCTGTAATCCCAGTACTTTGGGAGGCCGAGGCGGGTGGATCACGAGGTCAAGAGATCGAGACCATCCTGGTCAACATGGTGAAACCCCGTCTCTACTAAAACTACAAAAAATTAGCTGGGCATGGTGGCGCGTGCCTGTAATCCCAGCTACTCAGGAGGTTGAGGCAGGAGAATTGCCTGAACCCAGGAGGCGGAGGTTGCGGTGAGCCGAGATCACGCCATTGCACTCCAGCCTGGGTAACAAGAGCGAAACTCTGTCTCAAAAAAAAAAAAAAAAAAAAGAATGGAAACTACAGAAACAAATCATTCAGCTGCAGCATTTTCAGGGTTTTACGCTCCTACATTTTAAAACAAGACTTTAACAAAGGTAAAACTGGTCCCTGAATCTGTTAATAGATTCAAATTTACTGTTTCTGATCCTTATTTGATTTTTAGGAACAAAATCTTAAAATGATATTCTTAAAACTCAGAGGTTAAAATATACAGTATTTATGAAGTTTTACCAAGAAAAATTCTGTGGCAGGTTTTGGCTTTAACTGGGAACAAACACCTATTCTTCAATTTTATTATTAAACTGCAACTAGTAAAAAGTCACACTGTATGTGTTAAAGGCCTAAAGCCTAGGATTCAGAGCTATAAATCAACTATGATAATCTATATAGCCTTTTAAAATAAGTCAACCTTCAAAAGAGAACTTTCACACTCTGCTGAGACTGGGGTGAGGAATCACCAAAGCCTTTTAAACTTCCTTTTTTTGACATGGGCAGAAGTGGTGGTTGTGGTAGAGAAACTTTGTGGTGGCTCACCTGGTGTCCATCCATACCCGCTATTTTGCGGGGATCTTGTATGTGAAATTGATTAAGACATATATATATATAGTCGGTTTATGTTTTGCTTCTACAGTAATAGGAAAAAGGATCTTTGTGTTAAGTTTCAATGCATACTACCAGTTAGGTTCTTTATTTTTTTTGCTAAGTGGATCAGTTTGTTCCTTCATTATTCACTGACTACTACCTCCCCATTCCCCTAGAGTTTTCAAAATACTATATAAGCTGAGGTTGCAGACTACTCTGGTAAAAGGACTTTATAGAGATCAAATAAACCTGGAGATTCTGGCATAAGCAAAGTATAGCTCAGAGTACATCCTCCAAGGGACTTCATAAAGGAGCCAGTTAGTCCACTGATTTTCCTCACAAATAAATTCGTAACATGTGGAGGTATCACTGAGTAGCACACTATTCTTTCCTGGGTACCATACTATATACTGACATTCTTGAACATTTGATACATTTTAAATCTTTCTTAATTCGGATTACATCATAAATTAAAATATAGGCCGGGCACCATGGCTCATGCCTATAATCCCAGCACTTTGGGGGGCTGAGAGGCAGGTGGATCACCTGAGGTTAGGAGTTTGACCAGCCTGCGCCTCATATGGTGAAACCCCGTGTCTACTAAAAATACAAAAATTAGCCAGTTGCAGTGGCTCAAGCCTGTAGTCTCAGCTACCTGGGAGGCTGAGGCAGGAAAATCACTTGAACCCAGGAGGCAGAGATTGCAGTGAGCTGAGATCACGCCACTGCACTCCAGCCTGTGTGACAGAGCAACACTCTGTCTCAAAAGATAATAAAATAAAATAAAATCTAGAGTGAAACTGCTAAGTTTCAGAAAGAATAAGAAAGCCTAGTGCAGTGGCTCACATCTGTAATCCAGGAAGCCAAGGTGGGTGAATCGCTTGAATCCAGGAGTTCAAGGCCAGCCTGGGCAACATGGTGAAACCTTGTCTCTACCAAAAGTACAAATATTATCCCGGCATGTTGGTGTGTGTCTACAGTCCCAGCTACTCAGGAGGCTGAGGTGAAAGGATTGCTTGAGCCCAGGAGATAGAGGTTGCAGTAGGCAGACAATACTACTGCACTCCAGCCTGGGTGACAGAATGTCCTGTATCAAAAAACAAGGATAGGGCCAGGCACTATCCTGGAGGCTCATGCCTGTAATCGCAGCACTTTGGGAGGCCGAGGTGGGCAGATAACGAGGTCAGGAGTTCGAGACCAGCCTGGCCAATATGGTGAAGCCCTGTCTCTACTAAAACAAAAATTAGCTGGGCAGGGTGCTGTGTTCCTATAGTCCCAGCTACTTGGGAGACTGAGGCAGAACCATCACTTGAACCCTGGAGGCAGAGGTTGCAGTGAGCCAAGATCAAGCCACTGCACTCCAGCCTGGGTGACAGAGCGAGGCTTCGTCTCAAAAACAAACAAAAAACAAGGCTAAATAACCACATTCATTCTTTCTCATGGCCTCAACAACAGAATAACAGCCCAAATCCTGACCCACTGATATACTGAGAAAATGTGACTGTGGATTCAAAAATCTAAATGATACTTTTATGTTTCTGCTTTCCTCTAAGTCTGAAGTTCAACAGACTACTAAAAGTTCAACAACTACTGAAATATGAGGCCAGGTGCAGTGGCTCATGCCTGTAATCCCAGCACTTTCGGACGCTGAGGTGGGCAGATTATGAGGTCAGGAGATCAAGACCAGCCTGGCTAACACGGTGAAACCCTGTCTCTACTAAAAATACAAAAAATTAGCCAGGTATGGCAGCATGCGCCTGTAGTCCCAGCTACTCAGGAGGCTGAGGCAGGAGAATCGCTGAACCCGGGACGGGGAGGTTGCAGTGCCGAGTTCATACCACTGCACTCCAACCAGCCTGAGAGAGTGAGACTCCATCTCAAAGAAAAAAAAAGTACAGCAAAATATTAGTTGATTTGATTACTCATTCAAAAATCATAAACATGAGATCTGATTCCACAATACCATTTTCCACATATTTCTATTCTTTGGATATATAGAAATCATCTAAGCTATGAAAAATGCTTCATACTTAATGTACTGAAACAAGTTAACATAAAAAAGATCTTTATAAACTAAGGTTCTCTACAAATCAAAAGGATTATACTATTATCCCAGTGAGAAATAGGGTGACAAACAGCACTATTCCTATTTTATTGATAATGCCTAAACCAAAATAGAGAGCTTCACTAGATTCAGTGTGCTTTGCTTATGGATTAAAGATCTTTCATCATTTGTTTCTTTGTTTTTCCTGTATTAAAAAATGACCCCGAATATAAAGGTAGGGAAAGGAACAAGAGGGAACATACCCCTTAGTGTAGAGAAATAGGGGGCAGGAGAAGGAGGGAATGTCATTAAGGCAGCAAAGTAATCTCTGTAGAAAGATGGAGGAGGAGCCTCCACAGCCTCAGAGACAAAGGCAGGGACTGCCCTCTCAGTGTCCGGAAGGGAAACAGCAGCTTTTTTTCCTTCCATGGCAGCCACTTCATTGCTCACTCCGGATTACCTTCATCCTTATGTAGATAAGAGTGCTGCAGAGCTGGAAAGGCAGAGATTTGCTTGTGTGGGTTAAAAGTCAGCATTTCCAGCAGCAGCTGTGCTCCCAACTCCTCCATCTCAGGTACCACCGACTGCACTGGGCAGGGCCCTCTGGGGTGAACGGCTCCACAGGGCAGAGATACATCTCGAGGCCAGTTATCCTCTGGAGGCAGCCCAATCAGGTCAAAGATTTTGCCCAACTGGTCAGCTTCAGAGTTTCCACAGAAAAGAGGCTTTCAACAAGACAGCTCAGCAAAGATACAGCCCACACTCCACATATCCACAGGTGTAGCATATGTGGGCTGCAGAAGAACTTCGGGATCTTAGTAGTACCAGAGTGTAACAACCACAGGTATAAGTGCCATCTGGTAGCTGTAGATTCTGGCCAGGCCAAAGTCAGCCAGCTTGACTGTTCCACCACTTGTCACCAGAATGTTCTCTGGCTTCAAATCTTGGTGAACAATGCAATTGGCATGAAGGAAATCTAGGTCTCTTAGCAACTGGCGCATCAGATCCTTGATGGTCTTGGCTGGCAAGCCTGGTGGGAGTGCCTTGTCCAGATACATCCTTAGGTCTTGGTCTACATGCTCAAACACCAGGGTTATCTTGATCTCTCGGTTAGTTCGGGATGTGGCACAGACATCCATCAGCTGGACAACGCTGGGATGCTCAAAAGCCTCCAGTTGCCTCAGTAAGGCCACCTCACAAACTGTGCTGATGGGAAGGCCTCCTCCAGCTCCTCCATTGGGGACTCTCACACCCTGAAGGGCCACAAAGTAGCCACTGTGGGGATCACAGGCCTTGTACACTGTCCCACAGGCACTCACACCAGTTTCAGCCACTAGCTCATATCAAGAGGTAGCCATTCTCAGATCAGGGGAGACCCTCATGCCAGGCCGGAGTGCTGTGGGGGTGGCCCATTATCAGGGCCCGGGAGCCAGTTCCTACAGCCCCATACACCTGAGCTCTGTCCCTGGCAGCTGGAAGCAGAGGGCCCAACCATAGACACAGGCTGCAGGCTAGAGAGGTCCCCTCAATCCCACCTTTACCACTTGACCAGATGCCAAAAAGGCATGCGGAAACTGGGCCATCATCTAGGTTTCTAACTCCAATCATTTTATTATATTGTAATTACACTTATAACAAATACATTTTAATAAATCAAAACCACACCGCTGGAACCTAAATAGTATGTATCAATGAGAAAAACGGTGGATAACCCTTTATAGGGTGGGGGGAAAGACATCTACATCAGATCTCAGATGGTTACAAGTTATCAAGAAAATTTAGCCGGGCGCGGTGGCTCAAGCCTGTAATCCCAGCACTTTGGGAGGCCGAGGCGGGTGGATCACGAGGTCAAGAGATCGAGACCATCCTGGTCAACATGGTGAAACCCCGTCTCTACTAAAAATACAAAAAATCAGCTGGGCATGGTGGCACGTGCCTGTAATCCCAGCTACTCAGGAGGCTGAGGCAGGAGAATTGCCTGAACCCAGGAGGCGGAGGTTGCGGTGAGCCGAGATCGCGCCATTGCACTCCAGCCTGGGTAACAAGAGCGAAACTCCGTCTCACACAGTATCAAAAAAAAAAAAAAAAGAAAGAAAGAAAGAAAGAAAATTTAACAGAAAAATAAACTTCAGGCCGGGCGCGGTGGCTCACGCCTGTAATCCCAGCACTTTGGGAGGCCGAGGTGGGCAGATCACAAGGTCAAGAGATCGAGACCATCCTGACCAACATGGTGAAACCCCATCTCTACTAAAAATACAAAAATTAGCCAGGTGTGGTGGCACACACCTGTAATCCCAGCTACTCAGGAGGCTGAGGCAGGAGAATCACTTGAACCTGGAAGGCAGGGGCTGCAGTGAGCCAAGATTGTGCCACTGCACTCCAGCCTAGAGACAGAGCAAGACTCCCTCTCCAAAAAAAAAAAAAAGAAAGAAAGAAAAAAAAAATCTGGAGTTCATAAGAGAGGTACAGGTCAGACATAAATTTAAGAACTGGGGGCACAGAGATGGCATTTAAAGCTATGAGAATGGTGGAAATTACCAGGAGAGTGAGGATAAAGAGTGCCAAGGACTATGCTGGGGTAATAGCAACGTTAAGAAAATGGAAGAACTTGCAGAGGAAACTATGAATACTGATGAGACTGGAAGAAAATCAAGTGAGCATAGTGTTTTGGAAAATGAGAGAAAAGTTCATCAAGGAGGGAGTAACCAACTGTGTTAAATGCTGCTGATAGGACAAGTAAGATTAGAACAGTAACCTGCTACTGGATATAACCTCAAAAAGATTATTAGTGACCAGGCGCAATGGTGGCTCATGCCTGTAATCCCAGCGTTTTGGGAGGCCCAGGCGGGTGGGTCACCTGTGGTCAGGAGTTGGAGAGCAGCCTGACCAACATGGAGAAATTCCATCTCTACTAAAAATACAAAAAAATCAGCCGAGAGCGTGGTGGCGCATGCCTGCAATCCCAGCTGCTCAGGCGGCTGAGGCAGGAGAATTGCTTGAACCCAGGAGACAGAGGTTGTGGTGAGCTGAGATCGCGCCATTGCATTCCATCCAGCCTGGGCAACAAGAGCAAAAGTCCGTCTCAAACAAACAAACAAAAAGATTATTGGTAATCATGATCAGTTTTAGCGAAACGGTATGAGAGAAAGCCCAAAAGGAGGATGCTTGAGAGAGAAAGGGAGAAGAGTAATTAAAGAGCAACGACAGTTGTTTCAAGGAGTTATTCAGAGAATAATGAAGATAAGCAATAGTGGTGGCAGGAAAAGTGGAATAGAGAAGATGATTCTTTTTTAAAAAAATGTTTTTAAAGATACATAGTATTCGTACATATTTAGGTGGGTAACATGTGGTATTTTGTTACCTGCACAGAATGTGTAATGATCAAGTGAGGGTATTTAGGGTATCCATCACCTTGAGTATTTATCATTTCTATGTGTTGGGAACATTTTAAGTCTTCTATTTTGAAATAGACAATACACTGTTAACTATAGTCACCCTACCCTGCTATTGAACATTAGAACTTATTCCTTCTAACTCTATGTTTGCACTCATTAACCCACCTTTCTTTATGAGCCCTCTCCCACCTACACACCCTTAAGTCTCTGGTGTCTATCATTCAGGAGGTCAAGTTTTTTAGCTCCCACATGAGAACATTCAATATTTGTCTTTCTATGCCTAGTTTATTTCCAATTCCATTCATGTTGCTACAATGACATGTTTTCATTCTTTTTTTTATGGCTGAATAATATTCCATTGTGTACATATACCACATTGTCTTTACCCATTCATCTGCTGATAAATACTTAGGTTTATTCCGTATCTTAGGTAGCACGAATGTTGTTGCTAATAATATGGGAGTACGGTATTCCTTTAATATACTGATTTTCCTTCCTTTGGATAAATACCCAGTAGTGGGACTGCTGAACTGTTTGGTAGTTCTAGTTTTAGTTTTTTTAGAAATCGTCATACTGTTTTCCATAGTGGCTGTAATTTACATTCCCACCAACATTGTATAAGTTTCCTTTTCTCCTCATCCTCACCAGCATCTGTTATTTTGTCTTTTTAATAGTGGCCATTCAAACTGGGATGAGATTATATTTCTTTGTGGTTTTTATCTGCATTTTCCTGATGATGAGTGATACTGAGCATTTTTTAATACACCTGTTAGCCATTTGTATGTCTTTCTTTAAGAAATGTCTATTTGGCCGGGCACGGTGGCTCAAGCCTGTAATCCCAGCACTTTGGGAGGCCGAGGCGGGTGGATCACAAGGTCAAGAGATCGAGACCATCCTGGTCAACATGGTGAAACCTCGTCTCTACTAAAACTACAAAAAATTAGCTGGGCATGGTGGCGCGTGCCTGTAATCCCAGC
>NW_022436987.1:13552187-13619398 GCF_009761245.1 Sapajus apella
AAAAAAAAAAAAAAAAAAAAGAAATGTCTATTCATGTTCTTTGCCCACTTTTTAATTTTTTTTAACTGTTGAGTGGTTTGAATACCTTGTATATTTATATTAGTTCCTTGTCAGATGGGTAGTTTGCAAATATTTTCTCCCACTCAACAGGTTGTCTCTTTTGTTGTGCAGAAGCTTTTTTTTTTTGAGACAAGGTCTAGCTCTGCTGCCCAGGCTGGAGTGCAGTGGCACGATCTCAGCTCACTGCAACCTCCAGCTCCCAGGTTCAAGTGATTCTCCTGCCTCAGCCTCCTGAGTAGCTGGGATTACAGGGTTGCATCGCCATGCCCGAATAATTTTTGTATTTTTAGTTTTTAGTAGAGATGGGGTTTCATCATGTTGGCCAGGCTGTCTTGAACCCCTGACCTCAAGTGATCGACCCACCTTGGCCTCCCAAAATGCTGGGATTACAGGTGTGAGCCACTACGCCTGGCCCAGAAGCTTTTTAATTTCCTATCAGCTGTCTATTTTTTTTGACTTTGCTTTTAAGATATTAACCATAAAACCACTGCCTAGGCCAATGTCCTGGAGGGTTTCCCCTATGTCTTCTTCTTGAAGTTTTATAGTTTTAGGTCTTACATTAAGTCTTTAATCCATCTCAAGTTGATTTTTGTATATGGTGCCAGATAGGAGTCCAGTTTCATTCTTCTGCATATGGATGTCCAGTTTTCCCAGTACCATTTATGAACAATGATGTCTTTTTCACAATATATGTTCTTAGCACCTTTGCTGAAAATCAGTTGGCTGTAAATATGTGGATTTATTTCTAGGCTCTTTATTCTGTTCCATTGATCTATATTTGTTTTTATACCAATATCATGCTGTTTTGGTTACTATAACCTTGTAATATATTTTGAAGTCAGGTAGTATGATGCTTCCAGCTTTGTTCTTTTTGCTCAAGATCATTTTGGCTATTTGGCTTTTTTGGTTCCATATGAATTTTATGATAGCTTTTTCTGTTTCTATGAAAAATGACATTGATATTTTGATAGAGATTGCACTGAATCTGCAGAATGTTTTGGGTAATATAGTCTTTTTAACAATATTAATTCTTTCTGGGGATGAGATGTCTTTCCATTTGTTTGTCTCAAGAGGAGGACTCAACACTTCAAGGAAAGGACATGGTTTTGTGTGCTGATGAGAGTCATCCAATAGAGAACACGACTTGAGGGAAAAGAATTGCTGCAGTGATGCCTCTGAGTAAGTTAGAGGGGATAAGGTCTAGTGGAGAAATCAGCTTTAGATAGAAGCAAAGATAACCAACTTATGGTAACGGAGAAGGCAGATGTGGTGATGCAGGTAGTAAGAGACAGACATAGATGAAGGTTGGAGTCTAAAGAAATTATTTTACTGCCTTAGTTTTCTTAGTTGAAGAAAATTATATTTCAGGTAGCACTAATAAACAAATATAAAAAGCAAAAACTACTGGTCTTCAAAATAATTTGTCTTATTTGACCTGCTCATATTAACCCATTTTACTCTTTTTTTTTTTTTTTTTTTTTGAGACAAAGTCTCACTCTTGTCCCCCAGGCTGGAGTGCAATGGTGGGATCTCGGCTCACTGCAACCTCCGCCTCCCAGGTTCAAGCGATTCTCCTGACTCAACCTCCCGAGTAGCTGGGATTACAGGCACCTGCCACCATGCCCAGCTAATTTTTGTTTTTAGTAAAGATGGGGGTTTCACCATGTTGGCCAGGCTGGTCTCGAACTCCTGACCTCACATGATCTGCCTGCCTTGGCCTGCCAAAGTGCTGGGATTACAGGTGTGGGCCACCTCGCCCAGACTTTAACCCACTTTACTTTCTTCTATTAATGATGCTCTTCTGTTTTCACATATAACCAAGCTAGAAAAATGTATGTATCTGTCAATAGTTCAACACGTTTGGCTCACAAATAAAGCTATGTGACCAAAGGAAAGATTGATGAAGTTAATCAGATTTATTTTTATGCCCTGGTAGAAGGTTCATTTACATGATAATAAATCATTTACTTCAAATTTTAGATTACAGTACACTATTATAGGTTTTTGTCTAAAAAGAAAGAGTAGTCCAAAATTTCACAAGTAAAAGTGAAATGTGCTTTTCACAACAGGGACTTAGACTTTGCTTACACTGAGAAACACAAGTTTTCAAGGGTACTTACCAACAGTGGTCACAGGAGGCTGGGAAGGGTACTGGGAACTTGTTGTGGCAGGATATGGACCACCAGGTGGGTAAGGACAGCCTGGGTAACCACTAAACACAAGAACAAAAAACATTTAACATTTAAGATGACCCAATGTTATAGTATTTTCAAGAATCCCATTCAGGAAGTTATGCTTGGCATATGGTTGTTATACCAGTTGATGAATTTATAGTTTTAGGGCTGCAGGTGTTTATTAAAGTTCTATGGAAATTATATTAATAACACTGGATTTACTCTTAAATAGTTAAATGCTCTTGCTTTGTCCCAGTTATATGACAGTCAACTTCACAGCAACAGAAACTAACGAGTATTTCTAAGGATAATCCAACAGCATCAGAAGCAACAAGTAATTTGTGAGAGAACTTTTCTGATTTCTCAATCTATGTGAAATTTTACCTATGGCTTATCGGTAACTTTCAAAATACTTGTCTTCAAGTAGTTTTTTTCCTCTTTTGATAACATTCGTACCAAACTCGTCTTCAAATAGTTTTAAAAAAAACTTTCTCACTTTCTTGACACTTTCTGTCATTCATGTATTTATATTAAACTCAGAGGAACTTTCTTTAGAGGCTTTCTACTCCAATTACCTTTTCAACAATCTCTTACCTATACGTATCATCTACAACATCCCTGACAAATGGTCATCTTTCTTTAACATTAAACATCATTTCAATACAATTTCTAAATAGGAGTCCTAAATTTACATTTTGGAAGATCACTGAACTATTTGGAGACTCCTAAAACTCATATATTTGAGAAATTCTAACATTTTTCCCTCAAGCTTCTTTTCTTTGGGTTAAATAGTCTTAATTCCTTTAACCATTTGTCTCAGGACATGATTTTCAGATCTAATTGCTTTCCTCTGAATGCTTACTAGTCAGTGTTTCCCGTACAATCATGAAGAAAATTAGAAAAGGATGATTACTGGCTACCTGCTTAGTTGGACAATAAATCTCAATTAATCCTACTTTAGCTACAATTGCCAATTCTATGACATTTGCCTTTTACAAGCTCATTAAAACTGATTTTTTAAAAAGAGTGAGCCCAGGCTGGGTGCAGTGGCTCACACCTGTAATCCTAGCACTTTGGGAGGCTGAGGCAGGTGGACTACTTGAGTCCAGGAGTTCAAGACAAGCCTAGGCAAGATGGTGAAACCATCTCTACAAAAAATACAAAAATTAGCCAGGTGTGGCACACACCTGTAGTCCCAGCTACTTGGGAGGCTGAGGTGGAAGGATCACCTGAGCCCAGGAAGTGAGCTGAGATTGCGCTACTGCACTCCAGTCTGGGTGATAGAGTGAAGCCCTGTCTCAAAAAAAAAAAAAAAAGGTAGCCTAAGCACTGGAGCAAGAGCTCCTTCTGAGTTTATGGTCAATAATCCTTTTCAATGCAGTGGTTCAAAGGTTTTCCTATTTCTGTATCAGCTCCCACTTTATAACTTCTCCTCCACAAAAAATGTTATATATGACTTGCTGAAGATTCAATGTAATGATGGTACTTATCTATCAGTATAAAATCAAAAATTTTTTTAAAAGACATTTTTGTTCCTAGTAGACACATGCTAGAAGTTACTGAACACAGTACTTCTGTTTCCAGTCTCTTTGGTAATTCATGCTATAATGTTGTAAGGAAATGTAAATCTTACTGAAATTTCTAAATCTACCTTTTTGAAAACTGGGATAAACTGTTGTTTCTTTTATTCTGGAGTTTCCCGTATCTTGAATACCTTTGCAAAAATGTGATCATACTGCCAAATTTTTTTGTAACTTGGTATAAAACTCTTCTAAGCCTACAGGTATTAACTTCAGAGAAATCTCCATCTATAGCTTTATTGTTCACAAGTCCATTTCCATAGTGTACCTTCTACAATTATTCCATGTCCAAAGCTCCTTTTACTAGCAACTGTTCAGTAGAAAGGCTTGTAATTTCAAGGCTTCAGGTAGGATTCCATTTCTAGAACTTAATCAGAAAATTTAAGGCCTCAAGAAATCTAAAATGTATAACCTTTGGTATATATTACTACCAAAGGAATCCTTCTCTATTGTCCCTGACAAATGTTCTTCTAATCTTTGCTTGCCTATCTGAAGTGACAGTATGCTTACTTCTAAAAGTTGTGAAAAGGCCCAGAAATGAAATGTTTGCTAAATTAACTTTCAAGATCTTAGATATTACATATGTACATATTTATATTTACCTATGACATGTGTTCAGAAATCTGGCTGCATTTATCTATGAGGATTATGATAAGGTTATGAAACTAAGAAGAGTTAGTATCATTAAATTTTCCTTACTAATTGTTAACAGCAGCTGGAAGTCTCATTTTGGCACCAGTATAGGCCAGTCTTTTATTTATTTATTTATTTTTTGGAGACAGGTTCTCACTCTGTTGCCCAGGCTGAAGTGCAGTGGTGCAATTATGGCTTACCGCATCCTTGAACTGCAGGCTCAAGTGATCCACCTTAGGCTCCCAAGCAGCTGGGACTACAGGTTCACACCACCATACCTGACTAATTTTAATTTTTTTGTAGAGATGGGGTCTACTATGTCACCCAGGATAGTCTCAAACTCCTGGGGTCAAGTGATTTTCTCACCTTGGCTTCCCAAAGTGCTGGCTGGCATTTTAAGTTAGCCCAAAGACCACTTTGGAGAGTACTCCTAAATTACCACTGAAACAGGTACACATTTAAAACATGAGTTAATAATTATTTCTCATTGAATTTCTAGTGTGTGTTATTAACAGACTAATTTCATTGTTAATTTAGTTATCTATGTTATTACTAAGTGGATAATAAAGGTTGATAGCATAGGTAGTCTATGAACTGAATAAATATCATGTGACAAGTTTGACCCCATTATCTGAACCACTGATTGATTCCTGCAATTCATAGAAAAGATAGGTTGTGGGTTTTTTGTTTCAGACAGAGTTTTGCTCTGTCACCACGGGTGGAGTGCAACGGCATGATCTCGGCTCACTGCAACCTCTGCTTCCTGGGTTCAAGCAATTCTCCTATTTCAGCCTCCCAAACAGCTGGGATTATAGGCATGTGCCACCATGCCTGGCTAATTTTGTATTTTTAGTAGAGACGGGGTTTCACCATGTTGGCCAGGCTGGTCTCAAACTCTTGACCTCAGGTGATCAGCCCGCCTCAGCCTCCCAACGTGCTGGGATTATAGGCGTAAGCCACCACGCCTCACCAGTTATGTTTTTTTTTTTTTTTTTGAGACAGAGTCTTGCTCTGTCACCCAAGCTTGAGTACAGTGGCATGATCTCAGATCACTGCAACCTCTGCCTCCTGGGTTCAAGTGATACTCTGGCCTCAGCCTCCCAAGTAGCTGGGATTACAGATGTGCACTACCACACCCAGGTAATTTTTGTCTTTTTAGCAGAGATGGGGTTTCACCATGTTGGCCAGGTGAACATGGCCTAACCTTGTTATCCACCCACCTCGGCCTCCCATAGTGCTGGGATTAGAGACGTGAGCCACTGAGCCCGGCCTATGTCTTCTCTTTTTTCTTAAAAAAAAAAAAAAAAAAAAAAAAAAGCATTACTGGGTGCAGTGGCTCACGCCTGTAATCCTAGCATTTTGGGAGGCTGAAAGCAGGGGGATCACAAGGTCAAGAGATCAAGACTATCCTGGCCAGCATGGCGAAACCTCATCTGTGTTAAAAATACAAAAACTAGCTGGGCATGGCGGTGCGTGCCTTTAGTCCCTGCTACTCGGGAGGCTGAGGCAGGAGAATCGCTTGAATCTGGGAGGTGGAGGTTGCAGTGAGCCAAGATCATGCCACTGCACTCCAGCCTGGGCAATAAGAGCAAAGCTCTGTCTCCAAAAAAAAAAAAAGAAGAGAGTATTAGAAAATGTTCTTCCCGTTGGCTGAATTCATTATGACGAACAGTCCATTAATATTTCAGCTATCTATACTAGATATACAAATTTCTTAAAAGGGAAATAACAAGGACTTCAATGTCAAAAACCAATTGAGATCACTGTCATTACTCATATCATTCCTGTTTTCTGCAAAATAAAAACAAAGCCAAGGAGCTGCATTTCTCTAGATTGAAAGAAACACATTTCAAACTATATACACATACATTAAAATTCCAGCAATAAACCAACCTTTATCTTCCACTAAATTGCAACTAAATTTATTTGAATACCCTAATTGGCAAATTATTTTGATTCTAGATCTAACAGAATAATTTGTAATACAATTATTCAAAAGATAATTTTTCATTACCTGGGATTGGGAGGGTATCCAGATGGGTATGAAGAGATTCCACCTGGCATGCCTGGCATGTAGGAAGCTAAAAACAATTTTTTAACATTGTAAAAATAACATACAAAGCCTGAAGATGTAGGCTACTGAATGAATACATCATACTGTCAATACACAGCAACATTTCATAGTTAAAAAATCTAAACCTCAGAACCAAAACAAAACAAATACCTCACCCTCCCATAATCCTCACATCGTTAAACATGAATTACAATACTTATGACAATCCCAACCAGAAGAACTGGCAAACAGGTCAACCTGGTCAGCTTTTAAAGTTCTCAAGAAGTCTATAACCTGCAATAAAGTCAGGTTCAATTTCAAATTTAGACGGAGGTAATTCTGGTCTCCTTTGCTCCAAGGTTAACTTCTTACAGAGTAATTTCTTTATTATATCTAATAAATCTTTTGATATTTATTTTATAACTATGTTGACCAATTAGCACAGCTGGTTTTGTTGGTTTGCTTGAAAACTTTAAGAGACTTCAAGTCCTATACAAAACTTACATTATCCAGACTAGTTAAAAATTAGTCTAGGCCGGGCACGGTGGCTCATGCCTGTTAATCCCAGCACTTTGGGAAGGTGAGGCGGGTGGACACCAGATCAGGAGTTCGAGACCAGCCTAGCCAAGATGGTGAAACCCCGTCTCTACTAAAAATACAAATATTAGCCGGGTGCAATGGTGGGTGCCTGTAATTCCAGCTACTCAGGAGGCTGAAGCAAGAGAACTGCTTGAACCCAAAAGGCGGAGGTTACAGTGGGTCAAGATCGTGCCACTGCACTCTAGCCTGAGCGACAAAAGCAAGACTCTGTCTCAAAAAAAAAAAAAACACAAAGACAAAAACTAGTCTAGGTGACAGAGTGAGACCTTATCTCAAAACAAAGAAACAAAAGCTCAGAAATAGTAGGGATAAAAGGTTAAAATCCAGGAAGCTTAAAGAATATTTTATATATTCTTTAAAGAGAACAGGAACATAACAGAACTAAGTTCAGTGGTGCCAAGAAGGTAATCAATGTTGAGGAAGAAAAAGAGAAGTTATTTTGACCTTAACTGACGAAAAAAAAAAAAAAGAAAAGAAAAAAGAATCAGCTCTAGAGTGTTTAGAGTGTTTAACATGACTTATAGTGACTGAGTACAAAACTGAACTTCAACAGTGACAATAATATGTCTTTCTTGTTGTCTTTCAAGTGTCTTTCTTGAATACTGCACTTCTAATGTCAGTGTAAAACTCAAAGAAATATAGAAAAAAAAAATGTTGCAGGCTGGGCGTGGTGGCTCAAGCCTATAATCCTGGCACTTTGGGAAGCTGAGGCGGCGGATCATGAGGTCAGGTGCTCAAGACCAGCCTGGCCAATATGGTGAAATGCCCGACTCTTCTAAAAATATAAAAATTAGCTGGGCATGGTGGTGGGCGCCTGTAATCCCAGCTACTCAGGAGGCTGAGGCTCGAGAATCACTTGAACCCGGGAGGCACATGTTGCAGTGAGCCAAGATCATGCCACTGCACTCCAGCCTGGGCAACAGAATGAGACACTGTCTCAAAAAAAAAAAAAAAAAGTTGTTTAAATTTCTAAAAAAGTTACCTAGTGGTCACTGGCTATATTATCTGAGTAAATAAAGGTAATGAGACTAGGAAATATTTGATATTTCAATTTTTTCTGAGATGGAGTCTCGCCCAGGCTGCAGTGCAGTAACACAATCTCAGCTGACTGCAACCTCTGCCTCCCAGGTTCAAGTGATTCTTGTGCCTCAGCATCCCGAGTAGCTGGGACTACAGGCATGCACCACCACACCCCACTAATGTTTGTATTTTTAGTAGAGATGAGGTTTCATCATGTTGGCCAAGCTGGTCTTGAACTCCTGACCTCAGGTGATCTACCCCTGCCTCAGCCTCCCAAAGTGCTAGGACTACAGGCATGAGCCACCACATCTGGCCAAATATTTGATATTTCAAACTTAAGATACTTTACTCTTAGGCACTAAAGTCAATAGAATTTAATAAGATAAAAACAAATTTCTGATCCAAAAGAATCACTAGGATCTTTATTAAAAGAAATGCTAATCCTAAAATCAAGTTTATTCTGGGATGGTAGGGAAGGAAAGAGAAATGGGTTAAAAAATTCTTTCTGTTAAATTCCCATTCAGCTTATAAACTAAGATTTTCCTCAGGAAAGAATGGATTAAAAAAGAAAAAGTATAATTTTTAGCAGAAGAAAAATGAAAGCACACATAAGTTGTCTTATAAGATAAACAAGTTCGGTTAATTACAATCTTAAAATTTATCGAAAAAAAATCACAGCTCAAAACACAACAAAATCAATAGATTTATCAAGTTCAAAACAAGTACAACCAACTCACAATTATTCAGAGTGATTTTTAAGTATCAGTAAGAATTATTCAAGAAAATAAAGATAACAGAGATAATATATACCAATTAGGGAAGAAGAGATACTATCTCCATGCATCCACCACTCCACACAAGGCAAAATCATGAACTGGCTGTACGAAAGAGAAAAAAGCTAAGAGCTAGATGTCCAATTGTGGATACCCAGAATAGCTGAATATGAATGGTTCAGTTAACCTTAATCCTTATCTACACACTGATCTTGAAGTTGCATAGAGAAAGGAGAGGTAAGACTACCTTTCAAGTTATATGTGCTAACAAGTTGATCAAATAAGGCTATTCTGCAGCATGCATAATTTAAAAAATTCTAGCTCTATTACAGCATTTTCTCCTTCATGTTGGAATCCAGCACAACCATTCCTAGATTTCTACCTACAAATGGAAGCCCAAATGCCAGTCTTTGGTGGGAATCTGTACATGCAGATGTGGGGCCTCAGAATACTTCCAAAAAATCCACTAACGTGATAAGCTAAAAAGCAAAGAAGTCATTAGTTTTTTTCCTTTTTTTTTTTTTTTTTTTTTTTTTTTTACAAAGCTTTCTGTTCTCTTTTATTTGTATGAGTTTTAAAGTAAAAGCTCAATTCTACTTACTATTTGGTGGCCCTGTTGCCTGGTATGGTGGATAGGATGTCGAAATAGGACGAGAGAAGACTGGCGGTTCATCTCCAAATACCACAATCATGACCTGAATAAGCCCCAACAAGTCTGACTGTGGCTACAAAATGAAAAAAAATTCAAGTCAGCTAGAGTCACTTTTCAGTAAAAAGAAAAAGGTTGGGCCAGGCGCGGTGCCTCGAGCCTGTAATCCCAGCACTTTGGGAGGCCGAGGCGGGTGGATCACGAGGTCAAGAGATCAAAATCATCTTTGCCAACATGTATTTTTCTACTAAAAATACAAAAATTAGCTGGGCGTGGTGGTGTGCGCCTGTAGTCCCAGCTACTTGGGAGGCTGAGGCAGGAGAACTGCTTGAACCCGGGAGGCGGAGGTTGCAGTGAGCCGAGATTGTGCCACTGTACTCTAGCCTGGCGACAGAGTGAAACTCTGTCTCAAAAAAAAAGAAAAAAAGAAAAAGGTTGGCCATTTCTCATCAGTTTTCAACTCAGCCTGACAATTTTCTTTGTAGGACCCCAATCATGAAAATTTCATTTAATTATTTTAATAGAGCTAGGTGGTTTTAAACATTATGTGCAGCAAGTTTCTTGCTTCAAGCATATAAAATTAGGACTAAAGCAGTATGTTGCAAAATTCATACAGTTTTGTTCATTTGACTCCACAGAACAAAAATTTATTTTATTGCCACTGTACAATTTATTATAAGTATACTGGTATAAATTTAGAGATTAGGGATAGATACAGGCAGCAGTCAGAATATTATTTAGGGCTGCTAAAAGACAGCAATGATATCTTGGAAATACATATTCTAAAATTAATTTTTTTTTTTTTTTGGAGACGGAGTTTCACTCATGTTACCCAGGCTGGAGTGCAATGGCGCGATCTCGGCTCACTGCAACCTCCGCCTCCTGGGTTCAGGCAATTCTCCTGCCTCAGCCTCCTGAGTAGCTGGGATTATAGGCACGCACCACCATGCCCAGCTAATG
The DNA here is from genome assembly GCF_009761245.1 of Sapajus apella. Lineage (NCBI taxonomy): Eukaryota > Metazoa > Chordata > Mammalia > Primates > Cebidae > Sapajus > Sapajus apella. The sequence goes on from NW_022436987.1 coordinate 13,562,690, forward strand.
TTTTGTATTTTTAGTAGAGACGGGGTTTCACCATGTTGACCAGGATGGTCTCAATCTTTTGACCTCGTGATCCACCCGCCTCGGCCTCCCAAAGTGCTGGGATTACAGGCTTGAGCCACCGCGCTCGGCCTAAAGTTAATTTTTATTAAAGATGTTATAAACTGTGAAATTATAGGTAGATTCTAGCCAAGTGTGGTGGTTCACACCTGTAATCCCAGCACTTTGGGAGGCCAAGGTGAGTGGACTGCTTAAGGCCAGGAGTTTGAGACCAGCTGGGCCAACATGGGAAAATCTCATCTCTCCTAAAAACACAAAAATTAGCCAGGCATGGTGGTATGCACCTGTGGTCCCAGTTACACTGGAGGCTGATGCAACAGAGTCACTTAAACCTCAGAGGCGGAGGTTGCAGTGAGCTGGGATTGAGCCACTGCACTCCAGCCTGGGTGACAAAGCAAGACTGTTTCAAAAAAAGAAAAAAAAGCACAAATTATAGGTAGATTCTAGCTTAGAAATTGCTAGATTGTAGTACAAAAGGGGTGAACTGTTAAAGGTGCTAAAAGATCTTTCTTTTCAACAACAGTGACAGTGACAGACTGCCTATTTTTCCTAAGGGTTACTAAGATTTTCTCTCAAGTAGCTACTGACTACTGGCCGTGCATGGTGGCTCACACTTGTAATCCCAGCACTTTGGGAGGCCAAGGCCACAGGATCAAATAAGGCTATCGCGCAGCATGCATAATTTAAAAAATCCTGGCTCTATTCCAGCACTTTCTCCCCCATTTTGGAATCCAGCTTGAGTTCAGGAGTTTGAGACCAGCTTGGTCTCTACAAAAAAATGAAAAACTGTATGTGGTGGCACATGCCTGTAGTCCCAGCTACTCGAGAGGTTGCAGTGGGAGGATCACCTAAGCCAGGAAGGTTGAGGCTGCAGTGATCCGTGATTGTGCTACTACACTCCAGCCTGGGTTAGAGACCCTGTTTCAAAAAAAACCAAAACCAAAACCCAACAACAACAACAAACCAACAAGATATATCTACCAACCACTAATTAAACTGTGCTAGACAAAGTTGTTCAAATGGCTTATTGATGATTCTTCTTTTACTCCTTAATCTATTTTGTGTGGGTCTCAGCTCATATACTTCATTCATAAGTTCACCGAGTTCTGAAGAATTACTCAATCACCTTGAGAGGGTAACCATCTTCATAGTAACTGTTTTTTACACCCTCCCGACCCCCAACCCGCCAGACAAGGTCTTGCCATGTGGCCCAGCTTAGACTTGAACTCCTGGCTCAAACAATCGTCCTGCCTCAGCTTCCCAAGTAGTTGGATTTACAGGATTAGGATTGGCACTTCTTTTAATATTCCTGACAGAGAAGAGTTCAGTGGTAGTTTTCACCTATTCCAAAGAACCAGACTCACCACAGTTGTTCAATTTTGACCTAACTTATGAAAGATGACAATGAATAACATTTCCCAAAGCTTTCTGTAAAAACTTGCTGATTTCTACTGTTATAATATTTTTCTTGTGTCTGTAAATTTATACACTGAGACTTGGGGTGTTACAAGCACAGTATCTGTGCCACACTCACAGATATTGTGGCTGGTGTGTGTGGGAGTGGCCAATGAGACCACACGCTTTCTTTTCTCAGTTTTTCAGCCCAAGAAAATTCCTTAACTAAATCATAGCCTTATGTAAGCCTCATGAATGTAGGTGAGATATAATTCACATCTCATAAAATTTCTCCTTTTGAAGTATACCTTTCAATGGCTTTGATTATTTCATAAAGCTATGCAACCATTACCACCATCTAATTCCAGAATATTTTCACGATCCCAAAAAGAAACCCTGTACCCATTAGCAGTCACTTCCCATTTCCCTTTTCCCACAGCCCTTTAGCAACCACTAATTTATTTTCCATCTCTACGGATTTGCTTTCCTGAATGTTTCATACAGATTAAATCATATAACATACGGCCTTTGGTGCTTGGCTTCTTTCACTTGGCATAATGTTTTCAGAGTTCATTCATGTTGTAGTATGAATCAATTCTTCATTCATACATTCCTACAGTTTTGTCAAGGTAAGTTTGAATCACACCATTCATTTTACACTAAATGCTTTGAAGAAAATTAATATCTATGTTAATATCTACTTCCAGGTCTATTATAAAGCAACGTTTTAAGAATTTAAACTGAGGCTGGGCGTGGTGGCTCACACCTGTACTCCTGACTTTGGAAGGCTGAGGCAGGTGGATCACCTGAAGTCAAGAGTTTTGAGACCAGCCTGGCCAATGTGGCGAAACCCCATCTCTATTAAAAATACAAAAATTGGCCAGGTGCGGTGGTGGGCACCTGTAATCCCAGCTACTCAGGAGGCTGAGGCAGTCTGTATTCTACTGAATCCAATCTGCTACTAAACCTGTCCACTGAGGTTTTTTTTTGAAACAATTTCACTGTTGCCAGGACTGGAGTGCAGTGACAGGCAAGATTGCCGCTCACTGCAACCTCTGCCTCCTGGGTTCAAGCAATTCTCCTGCCTCAGCCTCCAATGTAGCTGGGACTACAGGTGACTTTGTAGCCCGCCACTACGCTCAGCTAATTTTTTTTGTATTTTTAGTAGAGACGGGGTTTCATCATGTTGACCAGGCTGGTCTCAAACTCCCAACCTCATGATTTGCCTGCCTTGGCCTCCCAAAATGCTGGGATTACAGGCGTAAGTAACTGCGTCCGGCCTGAGTTCTTAATCTCTATTAATACTATTTTTCAGTTCTAAGATTTCCACTTGGTTTCTTTTTAATAAAATTTTCCATTTTATCCTCTATTTTCTCTTTTTTTGAGACGGAGTTTCGCTCGTTACCCAGGCTGGAGTGCAATGGCGCAATCTCAGCTCACCGCGACCTCTGCCTCCTGGGTTCAGGCAATTCTCCTGCCTCAGCCTACTGAGTAGCTGGGATTACAGGCACGCGCCACCATGCCCAGCTGATTTTTTTTGTATTTTTAGTACAGACGGGGTTTCACCATGTTGATGAGGATGGTCTCGATCTCTTGACCTCACGATCCACCCACCTTGGCCTCCCAAAGTGCTGGGATTACAGGCGTGAGCCACCGTGCCCGGCCCTGTCTTCTATTTTCTTGAACACACTGATCACAACCATTTTTAAGTCTGTGTCTGATAACTCAGTTACGTGTGTGTTTGTGGGGCTGTGGCGGAGGGATGTCCTGTCTCTATTGTCTTTTTTCCTTCTTGGTTTTCTTGGTGTACCTGATAGATACAAATTATATGCCAGGCATTGTGAAAAATTATAAAGGGTCTATATATTATCTTCTTCCACCAAGGGTTCACCCTATCCTGTGGCCGGCAGAAACAGTCAGGATCACCTTAATAAAATCGGGGACTGAGCTGACTTAAGGACAGATTTTTTTTTTTTTTTTTTTTTTTGAGATACAGTCTCACTCAGTCACCCAGACTGGAGTGCAGTGGCACAACCTCAGCTCACTGCAACCTCTGCCCCCCAGATTCAAGTGCTTCTCCTGCCTCACCCTCCTAAGTAGCTGGCACAGCCGGCTAATTTTTGTACTTTTAGTAAAGACAGGGTTTCACCATGTTGGCCAGGCTGGTCTCAAACTCCTGGCCCCAAGTGCTCCTCCTGCCTCAGTCTCCCAAAGTGCTGAGATTAGAGGTGTGAGGCCACCCCACCTGACCTCAAGGACAGATTTTTATAATGCTCATTCTATCTCTAAGTTCTCCCTCCTAAGATAGGATCCTCCAGTAGTGCCAACTAACAGCCTAGGATGTTTACTTGTTCCTCTTCTTCTTGATAAGGTACTGAATTCCAATTGCCTCCTCAACCTGAGACCGCTGAAAAGTTGGCTATTTTTCAGAGGCTTTCTGCTTATTTTTTTTAGCATCTTTTTTTTTTTTTTTGAGACAGAGTCTTGTTCTGTCACCCAGGCTGGAGTACAGTGGTACAATCTCGGCTCACTGCAACCTCTGCCTCCCAGGTTCAAGTGATTCTTCTGCCTCAGCCTCCCAAGTAGCTAGGACTACAGGTGTGTGCAACCACACCTGGCTAATTTTTATATTTTTAGTAGAGATGGGGTTTTACCATATTGATCATGCTGGTCTCAAACTCTTGACCTCGTGATTTGTCCACCTCAGCCTCCCAAAGTGCTGGGATTACAAGCATGAGCCACCGTGCCTTGCCAGCATCTTACCTTCGAAGCTCAGAAATTCAACATATCTCTTAGGGTGAGAAACTCAAGTATCTTTTTTTTTTTTTTTTGAGACAAGTCTTGCTCTGTTGTCCATGCTGGAGTACAATGATGTGATCATGGCTCACTGGCAGCCTCAAACTGCCAGGCTCCAGTGATCTTTTCACCTCAGTTTCCTGAGCAGCTGGAGTCACAGGCACACACCACCATGCCTAGTTTTAAAATATTCTTTTATGGAGATGGGGTTCTCATTATGTTGCCCAGGCTGGTCTCAAACTCCTGAGCTTAAGCAATCCTCCTGCTTCAGCTTCCCAAAGTCCTGTGATCACAGCCATGAGCCACCATGCCCAGACCTACTCACTTCTTCATGGCTTCCTTTTCTCCCAAATCTTGGACCTGAAAGTCCTAGCTACTCTGGTAGACGGAACAGCAACTTTTGTCTTTTCAGCCCTGTGAGACTGCTAGAGACTCTGTAGGTTTCTCTGTTTCTTAGCTATGGCCCTTTGCCCAGATTCTCAGCCATTCTCCCTGCATCAAGAATCAGTAAGTAGACCAGGTATGGTGGCTCACGCCTGTAATCCCAACACTTTAGGAGGCCGAGGCGAGTGTATCACTTGAGGTCAGGAGTTCGAGAACAGCCTGACCAACATGGTGAAACCCCATCTCTACTAAAAATACAAAACTTAGCCAGGTGTGGTGGCGGGCACGTATAATCCCAGCTATTTGGGAGGCTGAGGCAGGAGAATTGCTTGAAGCTGGGAGGTGGAGGTTGCAGTGAGCTGAGATCATGCCACTGCACTTCCAGCCTGGGCAACAGAATGAAACAAAAAAAAAAAAAAAAAAAAAAAAAAAAAAAAAAAAAAGAATCAGTAAGTACCCCAGGAGAAAAGCTATTGGCAGAATTGCCTCATCTCTTTGCTGTTTCCTTCTCTATAGAATCTTGGCCATCCACGTCTTGATTGCCTAAACAGCTTTCCAAAGACTTCCAACAGGTGTTGTGTGTATTTTGTCTTGCTTTTCTAGTTATTTTTCATAGGAACATTAATGTGTCACAGTTACACCACCAGATACATGAACAGAAGTTCCCTCCTAATATTCTTGACAGAAATGCTTTGAGTAATGAGATTTGAATTCTATAACTACTCCACCAGGATACTATTTTTTAAAATGCACTTCCTACTATGTCAATCCTATTTTAAAAGGTTCAACTCAAGCAAAAAAAAAAAAAGTGAATATAAGTATTCTGAAAATTACAATGCTCTATACAAATCCATTTCTTTTAGTGAGGCTTTTCTAATTTACCCTCAACTCAGTGATTAGTTCATGACCTGAACTTATCTATCCTACTTGGAATCCTCCTTCAGTGCTTAAGAAAGCAGATGCTAGTTAGCAAAGTATATAATACGCAACTAATTCACAGAACATTAATACTTACGTGTTTCCATTCATGTAGATAAGGAAGATATATCTTCCCATTTGCATCAACATGCTTTCCTGTTTTAATAGTCATTGAACTAGTAGGCTTAACAAAACAGATAGGGGGATTATATGGGTATGTGTCCAGTAGCCATAGGCATATTGGAATATTGTATGTATTACCTAAAAAAGAAATAGAAACTTCAGTTACTCTATTTTTATTATTTTTAAATTAACAGCATAATAGGTAAATAAGAGAGAGCTACAACAAAGCAACACTTAAAAACAAAACAAGTATTTTGTGTTTCAAAGTTCTGCTTACCATCAGTTTCTCGCAGTTTCAGTCTTTTAAACCACAACAGCAGGATGAAGGAGCTAACTGATCACTATTCTGCCAGCATCTGTTTGCTATTGCAAAATGTTTTTTATGAGTTATCTATTGAGCCAATCTATTCTTTGCTACTTGACTCCTGTCATTTCAGTTAATAAGGATGGCTGGGAAGTGATACAGAAGGAAGGAAGAACAGGGATTAAGGTACCATATCAAAAAGTGTTAAAATAAGCTACACCTGAAATTCTCTTACCAAAAGCCAGATTACAAAACCCAATCCAACTGCCAAACAGACACTGACTGGTATTCACAGCTTGACCAATGCCTTATGGCATTTTCAGTGATAGTTATTCAGATCAATGATGTCCACTTCTCTGCTTTATATAATAAAATCTCAGTTGAGAAAGTTGACTCAGTGTTTCAAATGATCCAATAGATTAAATATATGAAACATAAATCATATTCTTTTCTTACTATGCTCAAAGTCCTATGTCCCAAGTAACTATATGAATCTCCTAATATAATTAAGATGCACTTTTTTCCCTTAGAAACAGTTTCACTACATATAAATGTGTATACATAAATTTCACCTAAAGACACCAGGTATCTGAGAGTCTTTGGATTTACCTTTTTAGCCACAAATTACTTCTACAATGAATAACAAAAAAGCTCCAAAAGAATATATCCTGGCCGGGCGCGGTGGCTCAAGCCTGTAATCCCAGCACTGTGGGAGGCCGAGGCGGGTGGATCACGAGGTCAAGAGATCGAGACCATCCTGGTCAACATGGTGAAACCCCGTCTCTACTAAAACTACAAAAAATTAGCTGGGCATGGTGGCGCGTGCCTGTAATCCTGGCTACTCGGGAGGCTGAGGCAGGAGAATTGCCTGAACCCAGGAGGCGGAGGTTGCAGTGAGCCGAGATCGCGCCATTGCACTCCAGCCTGGGTAACAAGAGCGAAACTCCATCTCAAAAAAAAAAAAAAAAAGAAAGAATATATCCTAATACATAAGTTTATTTCCACAATCCAGAATTCTCTGCTTTGTGAAAATGAAGAATTCCCCAGAGTAATTTAGACTTGTGGACTATGCCATATGAAGAATGGTTAAAGGAACAGAGGTTTAGTTTAGATACAATTTATACATATATCCGCCCCCATCCCATACCAATTTCGCCCAGTAGAATTTATTTCCTGAGGGAAAAAGCAAAGTTAGTACAGCTAGTGCTTGACTTGCAACCACGATTGGTTCCGACAGACTGGTTGTAACACGATTTGGTCGTAAGTTGAGTAGGCTATATGTACAGTACTATGAAATAATGTTATAAAAATCTTTAAGTCATATTTTATAATTCTTTTTCATTATTGTTATATATCATAATTTTCTTTGTTCATTTTATGCCATTTGTATCATCTCTACACCATTTTGTTTCTTATTTTTACATTTGTCAGGTTTAAGTAAAACACTGCATTACCAGTAGTAAAGGTTGACCTGAGTGCTTATTATGAAAGCATTCTTGTCAAATCTCATTTTTAAAAACCACTTTAACTTGTGGTAAAGGCGCAGCCTTGTGTAAAACTGTGGAATATTCACAGATCACTGAACCACAGTGCAGTCTATGGTTTGAAGTGAAAAACCACGACACATGATGAATTTTGAAAAGCAGAAGAGTATGAACTATGTTAAGTCTTAGGGTTAAAAAGGACTAGTTGCCAGGTATTTATTTATTATCATTGTAAATAGAAAATTAATCATCACAATTTTATGTGACTTTCGATGGGATACAAATATGCAGCATTCATCATAAAAGATGTCATCTGGATATCTTGTTCAAATATAATTTAAACTTAATATGTTCTAATATTGTTAAAGATATAGGGATATAAACCACTCACATTTTAGTAAGAAAGGCAAGAAAATGACTAATAATGATATGATATAGCATATATGTTTACTGTCCCGCACTGTCGTACGCCCAGCTGGGCAACGTTTGTGCTGCCAGACGCGGAGCAGTAGTGGCTAGCGATTGTGGTCGTGAAGTCGAATGGTCATAAGTTGCATAGGTCGTAAATCGATCAATACCTGTAATCTTAAATTTTACTGTCTTCCCTAAACTTTATACTTGCTTTATAAAATGCTGATGCTCAATTAATTGTTTTTTCTCTCTGCTTTTTATGAATGGTTGACTTACTATTTAATAGCATCTCAAATATCACTTCCTCTGTGATCTTCTCATGTGGCCTTGTTCTCCTCTGTAATCTCACAGCACTTTTTCATTTTATAATTGAATAGCAGTTATAGAATAGTGTAAATATCTGTCTATTCCCTTTGTTTCCCTATTAGTGGAGTTCTTCCAAAAGAGGTACATCCTGGCCGGGCACGGTGGCTCAAGCCTGTAATCCCAGCACTTTGGGAGGCCGAGGCGGGTGGATCACGAGGTCAAGAGATCGAGACCATCCTGGTCAACATGGTGAAACCCCGTCACTACTAAAAATACAAAAAAAAAAAATCAGCTGGGCATGGTGGCGCGTGCCTGTAATCCCAGCTACTCAGGAGGCTGAGGCAGGAGAATTGCCTGAACCCAGGAGGCGGAGGTTGCGGTGAGCCGAGATCGCGCCATTGCACTCCAGCCTGGGTAACAAGAGTGAAACTCCGTCTCAAAAAAAAAAAAAAGAGGTACATCCTTTATTCATCTTTGTATCCATAGCTCCTCTCATTATTGCCTTATGCATAGCAGGTACTATGTGAAATCAATGGGTAAAGGACATAGGTCTTAACTAGTTACAAGGAATAATTAACAAACAGAGCTGTCCAAAAACAAAATGGTCTCTCATGAGGCTAAATGCTTCCTTACCACTAAGTATTTCAGCAGAGGGTGAAGGACTGGCTAACAAATTAATTATCTATCATTAGCATTATCACCAACATCACAACCATAAATAATAGCTACTTTTAATTGTCTGCTTATTATATTCCAGGCTCTGTGCCAAGTCTTTTACATCCATTATCTAATAAATGCTAATTTTCCCCAAGTTAGGTACCATTACCCAAATTTCATAGATGTCCACCTAGAACATGATACAAAACTGCTAAGATTGGCGACACAGCAAGATTCTGTCCCCCACCAAACAAAAAAAAAAAAAAAAAAAAGAAAAAGAAAAGGTAATGTATTGTGCTACAATGTTGTTATGGTTAAGATGTCACTGAGCCATAAAAAGTTTTTCAGCACTATTAAAATCTTATGGAATCTCCATCATATATGTGGTCACTGACTGAAACATTGTTATGTGGCTCATGATTGTAGTACTTGGAAAAATGGACCAGAATGCTACAGTCCCTGTAGTTATATTTGAGCAAGAACTCAAACATAACTCCGTCCTGACTTTGAAGCCTGTATCTTAGCTTGCCATTGTCAGAGAAGTTTGAATGGTGTGGGAGGCTGAACTAGGAGACAAGTAAGATCCCTTTCTAGTTCTAAGATTCTTTGATTCTGTGAAACATTAAATTCCTCAGGTGAGCTTAGGCACTTATTTGTTCATACATCTTGGTAAAGAAGTTTGAAAAGCTGAAAATGTTAGGTGTTGCTGCCAAATAAAATTCAATTTAAATAGAAGTTAAAATTCCTGTCAGTACGAAAGCCATGAGAAAGTGGATTTAACTTACTTATAACTCCTTGGCAACGTATTTATTATGTATTCAAAATTCATCTATGCTGGAAACCTCATAACATAAGACTTTTACCTCTATAAGGCACAGGAATTGTTCCAGTGAGGTTCATTAGTTCCCGGGAACTGCCATCGTTAAAAACTGAAAGGAAAGAACAATGATTTAACCATAAGCATTTTTTTCAGATATACTCCTATAAGTTATTCTTTCAGAATAACTGGTTAAAATGCATTTTTATCCTTGAAAGGGGCTAACTTGTCAATGTATTGTCCATTCTGTCCAATAACTAAGAATTTTTTGTTAATTCACTCAATGTGATTGATCAGCTTTTTTTTTTTTTGCGGGGGGAGGGGGGGAGCACAGAGTCTTGCCCTGTCGCCTGGAGTGCAATGGCATAATCTCGGCTCACTGCAACCTCCGCCTCCCGGGTTCAAGCAATTCTCCTGACTCAGCCTCCTGAGAAGCTGGGATTACAGGTGTGCGCCACCACACTGGGCTAATTTTTGTATCTTTAGTAGAGACGGGATTTCACCATGTTGGTCAAGCTGGTCTTGAACTCCTGACCTGGTGATCTGCCTGCCTGACAGTACTGGGATTACAGCCATGCGCCACTGAGAGAGCCAAATGATTAGCTTTTGAATGAGCAAAGATAAGATGCTTTGAATTACAGTCATGTGTCACTTAACAATAGGGATATGTCTGAGAAATGCATCATTAGGCAATTTTGTCACTCTGCAAACATCATATAAAGTGTACTTACGCAAACCTAGATAGTATTTAGCCTATTACAAGTCTAGGTCATATGGTATAGTCTACTGTTCCTAGGCTACAAATCTGTACTGCATGTTACTATATTGAAGAGGTAGGCTACTGTAACACAATGGTAAATATTTATGTAACTTTTTCTTTTTTTGAGATGGAGTCTTGCTCTGTCGCCAGGCTGGAGTGTAGTCGTGTGATCTTGGCTCACTGCAACCTCCGTCTCCCAGGTTTAAGTGATTCCCTGCCTCAGCCTCCTGAGTAGCTGGGACTATAGGCGTGCGCCACCAGGTCCAGCTAATTTTTTGTATTTTAGTAGAGACGGGATTTCACCATGGCCAGGATGGTCTCAATCTCCTGACCTCATGATCCGCCTGCCTTGGCCCCCCAAGGTGCTGGGATTACAGGCATTAGCCACTCCGCCCAGCCTATGTATCTTTACATAGAAAAGGTAATGTAGGCTGGGTATAGGGGCTCACACCTGTAATCCCAGCACTTTGGAAAGCTGAGGTAGGCAGATCACGAGTTCAACAGATTGAAACCATCCTGGCCAACATGGTGAAACCCCATCTCTACTAAAAACACACAAAAAAATTAGCCGAGTGCGGTGGCGCATGCCTGTAGTCCCAGCTACTGGGGAGGCTGAGGCAGAAGAATCACTTGAACCCGGATGACGGAGGTTGTAGTGAGCTGAGATGGTGCCACTGCACTCCAGCCTGGCGGCGACACAGGAAGACTGTCCCCGACAAACAAAACAAAACAAAAAGGTAATACATTGTGCTACAATGTTATCATGGCTAAGATGTCACTAAGCAATAAAAAGTTTTTCAGCACTATTAAAATCTTATGGAATCTCCATCATATATGTGGTCTGTCACTGACTGAAACATTGTTATGTGGCTCATGATTGTAACACTTGGAAAAATGGACCAGAATGCTACAGTCCCAGTAAATATGAGCTCTTGGTCTCTAACTAACGTGATTATAAACCTATTTAAAAATCACTATCAAATAATACCATACTAAATGTTAATCTAATGTCATTATATTTTAGAGGTCCCCCTTTATCCCTAGTCATCCACAGTATTTATTATTGTTTTTTGGAGACAGGGTCTTGCTATGCTGTGCAGGCTATCGTCAAACTCCAGGCTCAAGCAATCCTCCTACCTCAACCTTCCAGCCCTTAGTAGCTGGGACTACAGGTGGCACTACCATGTCCAGCTTTTTTTTTGTTTTTTGGAGAAGGGGTCTCGCCAAGTTGTCCAGGCTGGACTTGAGCTCCTGGGCTCAGCCTTCTTAGCCAGTATAAAAACTAAAAAAAGGAAAAGTTCATAGCCAAATATAGACATTTTCTTTTAATCTGTTATTTCTCATACTACACACATTTTTCTATCTATAATTTATATCTACAATTAAAATGGCACATAGTTTGTATTACCTGGACAGCTATTTATTTCTAACAATGATTTGGAATTAACACTCTATCACATAGGGGAAAGGCTGTAATGTGCAGTACAAAAGCATAGAACTATAGCCGTCTACTGTGTAATGTTTGGGTCAACGATGGACTGCATATAAGACACTGGTCCTATAAGATTATAATACTATATTTTTACTGTAACTTTTCTATGTTTAGATACATAAATACCATTGTGTTGCAACTGCCTATGATATGCAGTACAGTAACATCTGCTATAGGCTGTAGCCTAGGAGCAATAGACTATGCCATAGAACCTAGGTGTGTAGTAGGATTTATCATCTAGGTTTGTGTCAGTGTACTCAATGATGAAATCGTCTAATAATGCATTTCTCAGGCCACATCTCTATCACTACAAAATGCATGACTGTACACTGTTGCCCTTTGTTCTTTTCCTGTTGACAAATGTGAACTATACTGCAATATATTCTGATTTTGTGTATATATATATATATATATATATATATATATATTTTTTTTTTTTTTTTTTTTTTTGAGACGGAGTTTTGCTCGTTACCCAGGCTGGAGTGCAATGGCGTGATCTCGGCTCACCGCAACCTCCGCCTCCTGGGTTCAGGCAATTCTCCTGCCTCAGCCTCCTGAGTAGCTGGGATTACAGGCACGCGCCACCATGCCCAGCTAATTTTTTGTAGTTTTAGTAGAGACGGGGTTTCACCATGTTGACCAGGATGGTCTTGATCTCTTGACCTTGTGATCCGCCCGCCTCGGCCTCCCAAAGTGCTGGGATTACAGGCTTGAGCCACCGCGCCCGGCCCTGATTTTGCATATTTTAAAAAAGAAAACCATTTGATATAAACTTGGGGCTTTGTTTACTCTAAAAGAATTTTGATAACAATAGTATATACTTGGTCCAGCCATACGAAACTATACAAGATTTGATAACGGAGTCTTTGTCAGTTTTGATCAATGTATTTACTCTTTTATATGAAGTTAAAACTATAAAGTTTTAGCTCCAGCCATTTTTCTCCCCACTGAAGCCATTTAAAAACTAACTTTAATTTTGGTAATGTGTGGACAGACATAGGGGACGCTGAGATGAGAAGGAATCATGCCCTAGGTTTGGAAGAGGACTTTGGGTTCATGTCTGTATTGTTTAGGAAATGCAGAACTGATTGTCCCTCTGCTGCTTCCCACCTCTCTTCACCAGGTTCCTAATGCTTCAAAGCCTTGGAAGGGAGTACAATTTACAAAGTCTCAGCTACAAAATTCAGTTCCTTGCCTTCAGAGCTAAGGGTCTCTATTGAACTAAAGACCACATTAAATAACATTTTACTCATCTATAAAAGAAAGGGACAGTGGACAGTCCAGAGTATAGTTTTGTAAAATGTGTTCCTGAAATTATAAAGAGACACTATGGGGGCAAGGAGTTTCAGCAGTTAAGTAACTTTAGAATGTACTGCACAATATATTCTCTCTTGTGTTGGTGATATACAACACATTAGCATATTAACGGCTCCGAGAAATCTTCATGCAATGAAACTCAATTTTATTTAATCCATATGTTGCTCAAACTTAACTACAGAATTCTGCCTCTGCCCCCAGCACAACTAAGGCTCTATAGAACAGACCTTGAGAAATGGACTCAACTTTATCTTTAACATCCCCTCCTAGGTCTAAATTAGCATAGTTCTATGTCAGAGGTTTTTAATTTTTTTGACACAGGGTCTTCCTCTGTTGCCCAGGCTGGAGTGTAGTGGCCTAATTTTGGCTCACTGCAACCTCTGCCTCCTGAGCTCAAGTAATCCTCTCACCTCAGCCTCTTGGGTAGCTGGGACTACAGACACACCAGGCTAACTTTTTAAATTTTTTTGTTGAGATGAGGTTTCAGCATATTGCCCAGGCTGGTCTCAACCTCCTGGGCTCAGTGGTCCACCCGCCTCAGCCTCCCAGAGTGCTGGAATTATAGGAATGAGCCATGCGTCCACATAGAGTTTTTTTTTTTTTTTTTTTTTTTGAGACAGAGTCTCACCTGTCACCCAGGCTGGAGTGCAGTGGCACAATCTCAGCTCACTGCAATCTCTGCCACCCAGGGTCAAGCGATTCTCCTGCCTCAGCCTCCCAAGTAGCTGGGATTACAGGTGCCCGCCACCACACTTGGCTAATTTTTGTATTTTCAGTAGAAACAGCGTTTTACCACGTTGGCCAGACTGGTCGTGAACTCCTGACCTCGTGATCCACCCACTTCAGCCTCCCAAAGTGCTGGGATTACATGTGTGAGCCACCATGCCCGGCCAAGTATTTCTGTTTAACTTAAAAAACTAAAACTAAAGAAATATAAAACTTTTTCTTTTTTGAAACAGGGTCTCCCTGTGTGGCCCAGGCTGGAGTGTGGTGATGTGATTTTGGCTCACTGCAAACTCCACCTCCTGGGTTCAAGTGATTCTCCTGCCTCCGCCTCCCAAGTAGCTGGGATTATAGGCATGTGCCACTATGCCCAGCTAATTTTTGTATTTCTAGTACAGACGGGGTTTCACAATGTTAGTCAGGCTGGTCTCGAACTCCTGACCTCAGGTGATCCGCCTGCCTCGGCCTCCCAAAGTTCTGGGATTACAGGCGTGAGCCACCGCACCCGGCCAAAACGTTTTTATTAGATCTTATAATTTGCTATCCTCCAACAGTTTTATTAAGTGGTGGTGCAATCCTACAATTGAAAAACGCACATGCCTCAAAACAAAACGGAGAAAATTACAATTAACAAAGAGAGTAAACTCCAAGTATAGGAATTGCTATTTTTATTGCATAAACTCACCATATGAATCCAAAACAGGTTTGAGATCTTTGTATAGAGTAATAACATTGACAGTTTCACGTACAGTTAGGTCTCTGTATTTGTACTGAAAAGCAAAATTGCATAAGAATTTAGTTTAAAACCAATGCATATATTTTACTGCTAGATGAATTTTCTTAAAACCTTTTCCACTAATCGTTAACATTAAGGAAAGCCTGAAAGAACCTAAAAAGCCCACAATGCTACTATCTCACTAAAATAATCACTATTCCCTTAATATCAGTAAACATCTATAGTTTCAAGTCATGTTTTTTACGTTTTCAGTTTGAATCAGGATCCAAATAATGTCCATTCATTGCATTTGTTAAAATGTCTCTTAAGTTCCTTTTAATTTATATTTTTAAACTCATCATTTATGGCTTTTTAAAGATATAATTCACACATTTAAAGGGTACATAGTTCAATGGTTTTTAGTACATTCAGAGTTGTGCGACCACCACCGTAATCAATTTGAGAACATTTTCACCATCCCTAAACAGAAATTCATACCCTTTAGCAATCGCCCCCCAATTTTACTTGTCCCCAGCCTTCATCCTGGACAACCAAGGATTTACTTTCTGTCCCTATAAATTTGCTTATTCATACAATATATGATCTTTCACGACTAAATTCTTTCACTTAGTAGGTTTTCAAGATTAACCATGTCATAGCATTTATCTGTATTTCACTCCTTTTATTTATTTATTTATTTTGGAGACAAGGTCTCACTCGGTTACCCAGGCTGAAGTACAGTGGCATAATGATAGCTTACTGCAACCTCAAACTCCCGGGCTCAAGTGATCCTACTGCCTCAGCCTCTCAAGTACATAGAATTACAGGCATGTGCCATCATGCCCAGCTAATTTATTTTTATTTTTGTAAAGACAGAGTCTTGCTATGTTGCCCAGGCTGGTCTCCAACTCCTGGCCTCAAGCAATCCTCCTGCCTCAGCCTCCCAAAGTGCTGGGATTTATAGGCATCTATGGTCCACTTCTTACTGCACATTTATCTACTGTTCAGCTACAAATACAAATACTTAACTGATGGGCACATCCCTATTTTTGCTCCTTAAAATTTATTTGTTAAAGAAATCTGTTCATTTGTCCTATAGAGGTATGGAATTTGTTAACTGTATCCCTTTAGTATAAGATAAATGTTTCTGTGATTTAGTTGGATCTAGAGATTATTATCTTCATGATTAAAAAATTGCCTTTAATTTTTTTTCCTCTTCTAAGATCACTTCATAGAGGATGTTTTTCATCATGGAGCACAATATATCTGAGTATCTCTGTGATGCTAGCAACCACTAATGCTCAATGTCTAGAGACCTGGTCTCTTCAAATCCACTCCAATTAGGCTTCTAAACTCAGCACTTCACTAAACTTGTTCATTAAGGTCACCAATAACTGCCACATGATATGCAATGACTGATTCTATCTTCATTTTTCTTCATCTATTAGCAGTATTTGACCAAGCTGATTCGGCAACATTTGACCAAAATGATTCCTTTTTTTTTTTTTTTGAGATAGGTTTCACTCTGTTGCCCAGGGCAGACGGTAGTAGTGCTATCACGGCTCACTTCAGCTTCAACATCCTGGGTTCAAGTGATACTCCCACCACAGCCTCCCGAGTAGTTGGGACTACAGGCATGTGCCATCACACCTGGCTAACTTTTAGATTTTTCATAGAAATGAGATCTCACTACGTAGCCCACTCAGGATGGTCTCAAACTCCTGGGCTCAAGTGATCCTCTCACCTCAGCCTTCCAAAGTGTTGGTGTTACAGGCGTGAGCCATCATGTCCAGCCCCCTTCCTCTTAAAACATGTTCTTCATTTGATTTCCAGGACATCAGCTGTTCTCCTGCACTGTGTCTGTGTCTTCTCAGCCTCTTTGCTGCTTTGTTCTTTTATCCTAACCAATTATTATTGAGTGCAGGCTCAGTCCTTGGTCCTCTTCTCTATCTAAACTCATTCCTTTGATCACCCTCGTGGTTGAAAATATAATTTATATATTGAAAACCCTCAAATTAAAATTTTTCAATCTTAGCCTCTTCTCTGAACTCCAGAAAACATGTATACAATTAACAATTTGACATTTCCCCTTGAATATCTAATGAATGTCAAATTGGAACATGATCAAAACTGAACTCCTTATCTTCCCCCCAAATTTACTTCTCCAATGTCGTCCGTGTGTGTGTGTGTGTGTGTGTGTGTGTGTGTGTCCTTCCAGGTGCTCAGGACAAAAACTTTGACATTATCCTTGATGCCCTCTCTTTTTTTCACATCCACAGGAAATCTGTCAAAATATCCTGCTAGCTTTACCTTCAAAATATATCTGGAATCTCCACAACTACCGTCCTGGTCTAAGCCACCAGCACCTCTCACCTAGATTACTGCAACAGCCTCTTTATGGTGTCTCTGCCTCCATCCTTAACCCCCTACAGTCTAGTCTCAACATAGCAGCTATAGTAATGTCAACAGCTGAAACAGAGCAATGGCTTTTCGTCACACTCCAAGTAAATGCCAAGGTCCTTACCATGGCCTACAAGGCCCTCTAAATCTCCTATACCATTGATGCTCTATGTCTAGACCCATACCACCACTTCCTCCCTTGCTCACTCCAGTCTAACCACCCTACCCTCCTTTGTTGTTCCTCTATCATGCATGACAAACTTCTGTCTCAGAGCCTTTGCACTTGTTTTTCCTTATTTCTGAAATGTTCTTACCCCAAATTATTCCATGGTGGTTTTCTTTTTGAGTCAGGATCTCACTCTGTCACCCAGGCTGGAGTATAGTGGTGTGATCACAGCTCACTGCAACCTCAAACTCCTAGGCTCAAGTAGTCCTCCTATATCAGCCTCCCAAGCAGCTGGGATTAGAGGTACATACCAAGCTAGCTAATTTTTTTATATTTTTAGTAGAGAAGAGACAAGATCATACTATGTTGCCCAGGCTGGTCTGGAACTCCTGGCCTCAATACGATCCTCTAGCTACAGTCTTCCAAAATGCTTGGGGCTCAGAGGTGTGAGCCCCGTGTCAAGCACACAGTTTCCTACCTCTCTCAGGTGAGCTCAAATAGTTTTTTTCAGAAAGACCTCCCTTTACTATCATATATAAAATTGACTCATCCCAATTCCAGACCCTAGCACTCCCCGTTTCTCTTTCCTGCTTTATTTTCTCTAAAGCATCTATTGCTTTCCAACATACTACTTAAGGTATTGTTTATTGCTTTAAGAATTTAAATTCCAGAAGCATATTGTCCGATTATTCACTGTTGTATCCCTAGAACCTAAAACCTTATGAGGGATACAGCAACTTTTATTTTGTTATTTTTTTATTATTATTATTTTGAGATGGAGTCTCACTCTGTCACCCAGGCTGGAGTGCGGTGGCATGATCTTGGCTCACTGCAAGCTCTGCCTCCCAGGTTCAGGCAATTCTCCTTCCTAAGCCTCCTGAGTAGCTGGGATCATAGGTTTGCGCCACCACGTCTGGCTAATTTTGTATTTTTAGTAGAGATGGGGTTTCACCTGTTGGCCAGTGTGGTCTCAAACTCCTGACCTCAAGGATCTGCTCACCTCAGCCTCGCACAGTGCTGGGATTACAGGCATGAGCCACTGCACCTGTCCAATTCTATTACTGTTTACATTTTTTTTTTAAATTTTTTGACAGGATCTCACTCTGTCATAGCTCACTGTAACCTCAAACTCCTGGTCTTAAGTGATCCTGCTGCTTCTGCTTCCCAATTAGCTAAGGCTACAGGTGCATGCCACCAAGTCTGGCTGATTGTTAAATCTTTGGTACAGACAGAGTCTAGCTATGTTGCCCAGGCTGATCTAGAACTCCTGGCCTCAAGGGATCCTCCTACCTCTACTTCCCAAAGCATTGGAATTACAGGCATGAGCCACCACACCAGGCTCACAGTTTTCTTCTACTCATTTAGCAGTGACTGCACCTTTAGAAATGCTATAAACTATGTAAAAATATAAGTGGTTGTTATGTATGAAACATCTAAAGTGGAAAGTTATTTCTGTCAAGCAAGGACTAATTTAGTATAAATATATCTCCGTTAATTGCAAAAATAATAATACAGAAGGGTGATGAAAGTTACGTTTAAGAGCGAGGTGGCTCACGCTTGTAATTCCAGCACTTTGGGAGGCCAAGGTGGGCAGATCACAAGGTCAGGAGTTTGAGACTATCCTGGCTAACACGGCGAAACCCCGTCTCTACCAAAAATACAAAATATTAGCCAGGTGGCACTAGATTGTAGTCCCAGTACTCGGGAGGCTGAGGCAGGAGAATTGTTTGAACCTGGGAGGTGGAGGTTGCAGTGAGCTAAGATTGCGCCACTGCACTACAGCCTGGGCAACAGAGAGAGACTCCATCCCCCCCGAAAAAAAAAAAAGTAAGTTATGTTTAAGTTGGGAGCTAAGATAATGTACAAAGGAAAAAAAGATCTTCTGTAATATATATATTAAAAACATAAGGCAGGTGGCCAGAGTACCATGATGGATGAGAGTCAACATTCAGATAAAGATAACAATCAGATAAATCAGAAAACAATAACCACCCTAGCCATGTGTACAGACCACACCGGCTGAAAGGAAAACATTTCAAGCCCTTCTTTAGGAGGAAGGAGCCCCACAACTGCTTCTATTTTTTTACTTTCTATTCTTACCTGTCTAAAATTCATAGGTTGGACAGAAAATTCATAGGATGCTCAGAATCGTCATAATCACATACAGGAGTCTCAGTTTTTCAGATATTAAATCAAGGACCAACAGACAGGATGCCCTCTCCCACCTCTTGCCTATATCTGTTTTTATTTTTAGAGTAATCAGAGGTTGGGTAGAGGGGGAGGCAGGTAGAGGTATAAAATATCTCTGAACACACCTTGCCTTTGTCTTTAATGGCAGGTTTCTCTAGGGGAAGCTTAGGAGACTTAAAATATCAAAAATAAGCTCATATTTGAATATTCTTCCTCTTTATATGAATATACATACATTAAGGAATACATCTTAAAATGACTATGCTATCAATTTAAAGATCAAAAAATGTCATGGAGGCCAGGCGTGGTGGCTCATGCCTGTAACCCCAGCACTTTGGGAGGCTGAGGTGGGTGGATCACTGAGGTCTGGAGTTTGAGACCAGCCTGGCCAACATGGTGAAACCCCATCTCCACTAAAAATACAATGATGCCGGGCATGGTGGCTCACACCAGTAATCCCAGCACTTTGGGAGGACAAGACGAGCGACTGCCTGAGATCAGGAGTTTGAGACCAGTCTGGCCAACATGGTGAAACCCTGTCTCTACTAAAAATACAAAAAAATTAGCCGGGCGTGGTTAAGTGCACCTGTAATCCCAGCTACTTGGGATGCTGAGGAATCGCTTGAACCCGGGAGGCGGAGGTTGCAGTGGGCCGAGATCACGCCACTGCACTCCAATCTGGGTGACAGAGCAAGACTCTCAAAAAAAAAAGCAATTGAACAGATGCTATTCAGTTACACACTATATAAAACAATATACCTTTTTTTTTTTTTTCCTTAAGTGATATAACATAGATCTTTACCTGGGTCCCAATCTTCTACGGCTTCCCACAACCTCCTCTATAACTAAGGATAACTAGTTTATCAAAACAAAACCAAGAAGCCTCGAATATATGATTACACAACTAAGGTACGCTTTATTTTGAAAACTGTCACTTTCTCTTTAGAGGTTATTTGTTCTTCAATCAAGAACTATGGGGGCGATTTAACTGGAAAAGGTCTGTTTTTTAAAAAGTTTTATGCATAATGGTGCGTTTTACTAAAAACTGAAACCACTTAAACCGCTAATTGCTACCGTTCTTGCTTTGACAAACTATCCAAAGCTAACACGTTGAACTGGTTAAGACTCAACTCTCAATCATTTTACATGGTTTTGGCAAATTACAACAAAACATAACAAAAGCCATTCCACTCTGGTGTAGGGTGCCACGTTTGAAGTAATTATATAAATAAATCATGGCTTTAAAATACAAAATGCTTAATTGCTTTAAAAAAAAAAAATACACTATACCTGACCTGTGAAGACCATAAATTAAGCTCAAACAAATACGAGTTATAAGAAGCATACACTTAATAGCAGTTACTCTTAGCAAATTTCTGAAATGGTAATGGTATTTATTTCACCTGGGGAAGTAAGGGATTGGTATTTTGGCTTCTCTAGACTTTTCTGGAGCATACAAAACTGAAACGGCCACAGTCCCTGCCGGCCGACAAGAAAAGGCGAAAACTGGAGGATCCCTAGTAGAGGGCTGCCTCAGGTCTAGAACTAAGTATGATCCCTTCTTTGTGTTACAAAAACTAAGACGAAAAACTACACTGCCCCACAGACAGCTCCCAACTCTGGGGAAGAGAGAAGGGCGGGTGGGCGGCAGGTGTCAGGCGGCCTCCGCTCTGCGCCTTTGTTGAGTGTCGCCGCCCCCCACCCTCCCTGCTTCCGTATGGGGATTCCCGCACCAGGCGACAGGCGCCTCGGGGCTGGGGGCCAAGAAGGTGGCTAAGGACCGCACCCCGGCTTCCGGCCCGTCTGGGAGGCTTGCTTGGCTGGACGGACTGGGCAGGGCGCGGACGGGAGAGGTGGGAGCGTCGCAGCCTTACCTTGGACACCATCTTCTTGAGCTGGCTCTCCGACACCGCCATGACGGCCGCCTCGCGACTCCAGTCCCCGCAGGCAGAGGATCAGCCGCGGCTGGGTTGCCCCAGGCCGCCCCACACAAGCGCACCGCCCCACACAAGCGCACCACCCCCCACCCAGCCTCAAACAACAGGAAGTCGGTGCCAAGACAGCACTTCCGTTTCCTCTACGTCACTTCCGGGACGCCATCCTGAGAGCAAGGGTGGACACAGCGTGGGATTGAGGGAGGCCTGGCGGAGTGGTTCCAACCAACCCGCCTCTTCGAATGCGATATTCAGCTGGACGAATCGGGTCCCAAAGATGAGGGCAAGACTGTTCTGAGGGTCGAAACTCTGTTTCAGGATAAGATTGGCAGGTATTTCAGAGTCGATTTAAGGAACCTAGTGACGGGAGGGGAAGAAGTACAAAGGGTTTGCCAGTTAGCGTTAATGATTGATTCATCAAGTGGGAGGACTCTGCACTGGCAGGCAGAGAACTGTTCCGTCACTGACTTGCCCTTGTGATAATGGCAGGCTAGTGCATTTCTAGCTCAGGCATAAGTTTTTCCCAACTCTAAAATGATACACTCGCATTAGATGATGACCAGTGTTCCTCTGATTATCTAGTGATTTTTTTTTTTTAAGCTTAAAAGTCCTTTATACTACGTTGGCAAGGGTAAAGTGTAGAGCCTTTGTTTCACAAGATGCCAGACAGTAATTTCTTCTCCAGGAAGCCGTTCCCTAAGTCAGAATTTCTCCTCTGTACCCAGACATAAATGACAACACAGGCTGTATTCTACCTGGTGCTGTATTTGTGTACTTGTTAACCGTCAAAATCAAAGCCCTCGGAGGCAGGCTTACTTCAGATCTTAATTGCCTTGCACAATGCAAGAGTAGGTACTTCCATCTTAATTGAATTTCTACTTCCCATAAAAATTGTTCATGGTGCCTTAATTTAGTCATTATTACACCTCACCGCCAGTTTTGTAAGCACAGCGTCATTTAAGGTGTTGAAAAGTTTGAGTTTGATGATGAGATGTTTGATAGGATGATTTTAGTATATCCCTAATGATTACAAGGCTGTGGTATTGATTCCCTTCAAATCTGGCATCTAAGTAAAGGTCACATTCACAAGAAGGGCTTAACTGAAAGCATGTAGAAGCATCATTATAAACTGTTGCTAACACACGCAAATAAAGGCTATTCCAGTAGGTATTGTTTTTTCTTTTTCTTTTTCTTTTTTTTTTTGAGACAGAGTCTCACTCCGTTGCCCAGGCTGGAGTGCAGTAGCGCCACCTCTGCTCACTGCAACCTCCGCCTGTTTTTCAATAACACCTTAGTTAAGTATACAACTCCAGTCAAACGAAACTAGAAGTCAGTCTGTTCTTCCATTTTACTTGCTGTTTTATGTCATTTAAAAGCAATGTGGTTTTCAAACTTTTTAAAGCCACAGCTTAACCAGGAGTCCCTTTAATAAGAGCAACTGTACCTTTGTGAATTAGAGGAATGCCACATAATATATATATTTTATATATTTTATAAATATAAATTTATGAATATAATGTGTGTGTGTGTGTGTGTATATATATATATAGTTTGTTTGAGGTGGAGTTTTGCTCTTGCTTGCCCAGCCTGGAGCACAATGGCGTGATCTCAGCTCACTGCACCTCTGCCTCCCAGGTTTAAGCGATTCTCGTACCTCAGCCTCATGGGTAGCTGGGATTACAGGCGCCCACCACCAAGGCCAGCTAATTTTTTGTATTTTTAGTAGAGACAGGATTTCACTGTATTGGCCAGGCTGGCCTTGAACTCCTGACCTCAGGTTATCCGCCTACCTCAGCCTCCCAAAGTGCTGAGATACAGCTGTGAGCCACCGCACCCGGCCTATTTATATATTTTTTGAGACATGGCCTCATTCTGTTGCTGAGATTGCAGTGCAGTGGCGTGAACATGGCCCACTGCAGCCTCGACCTCCCTGGATCAAGTGATCCTCTTATATAGCTGGGACCACATGTGTCACCATCCCCAGGGAATTTTTAAATTTTTTTGTAAAGATGAGGCCTCACTTTATTGCCCAGGCTGGCCTCAGAACCCCTGGGCTCAGGTCATCTCCCACGTTAGCCTCCAAAGTGCTGGGATTACAGGTGTGAGCCACTGTGCCCAGCAATATATTGTTTAAAAAGCTTTCTTGCTGCATGTTTACTATCAGTCTTTTGCAGTCTTTCAGGGTCAACACTGTACCCCAATATAAAGTGTTAACTTCTTACCTATTTCACTGGAACCATGGTAGATTGAATGTGTGTGGGGAAAAGCTTTTTGTGGTTTTGGAAATATGCAAAATGTTACTTTTTTGATACGAAGGTAATAGTAGTTGAAATGCTTTTGAAAGTTGCTTGCCAGGTGCAGTGGCTCACGCCTGTAATAGCACTTTTGGGAGGCCTAGGTGGGCAGATGATGAGGTCAAGGGATCAAAGACCATCCTGGCCAACATGGTAAAACCCTGTCTCTACTAAAAATACAAAAATTAGCTGGGTGTGGTGGCACCATGCCTGTAATCCCAGCTATTCAGGAGGCTGAGGCAGGAGAATCCCTTGAACCAGGGAGTCTGAAGTTGCAGAGAGCTGAGACTGTGCCACTGCAATCCAGCCTAGTGACAGAGCGAGACTCTGTCTCAAAAAAAAAAAGTTGCTTGCCATTTCAACACTAAAGACGAGTTTTTTCCACTCATTAGGCATTTTGATTTCTATCCTCACATATATTAATGGAGAATTTTAAATCCCCAATTATCACAGTTGAAAACACAAGCTGGTGGTGCACCTGTAGTCCCAGCTACTCCGAAGGCTAAGGCAGGAGGATTATTTAAGTCCAAGAGTTCGAGTCCAGCCTGGGCAACATAGACCCTGGCTCAAAACCAAAAAGACTTAAAAAGTTTTCTTGCTAAAAATAAAAGTTTGAAAACAATTGATAAAATCTAGTCTCTTCATTTTACACAAAATAACTAAATATCCTGGGTGCTGTATGAATTATATGAAAAAATCTTTCCCCTTAATCTGAATGTTTCCTTTCACTTAATAAATGAAGCATCACTTGGTGATTTTAAAATCAGTTTATTTTATTCATTATTCTTAATATTTAAGGAAAGTATTGTAAATTGGAAAAATAAAAATGTACCTTCTGCTACATTAAAAAAGCATTTTTATCCCACTAAAAATTGTAACAAGCTCTGCATGATTTTGTAAAAATAAAAACATGAAAGTTAACAGAAGCATTTAGAATGTCAAATTATCACAACATCTTAGGGAGGTGGTGGTGGTGGTGGTGGTGGTATTACTTCTTGACTGGGATTTACAACATGATTACTAATACAGTTAACACTCAAGGAAATATCTGATACAGAGAATTACTTCTACATTGTGGCATTCCAGAGGGCAAAGACTATATTATTCATCTTTGAATAGTCAAATTCTAACACAGTATTCGGAATAACAGTAAGTGTTAAATAAGCATTTGTTGTATTGATATGTTTCTTTTATAATTAATAAGTTCTTGGTAATTTATTATACAATATTTTCTGGTTATTGTTCAAAAGTATATTAGGAATTATCTAATTAGATATCAAATATTAGAAAGGCTAGTTTCAAAAACACAAGAAATAGTTTTTAGTTTTACTTTCCTATTTCATACAAAAGGACAGTAACAATACACTGTTAGGGTAACAAATAATTTACATGTATATTGAAATTACATAGAACTAAATGCTTATCTCTTCAAATGTCCAAGGTTTTTATCCAATTAACTCTGGGGGGACTCTTTCCAAGCCTATTGAATACTTTTCTGCTTTCCTAAACATGGGGATACTGAATATAATTTCACCTTTTTTTAATGACTAAAGTTCATCATTCTAAGTATTCCTTATTACACTAAAACAGCATTAGTTTACCAATTTCCTCTTTACCTAGGATGTGTCTGCCCTTATAAACCCTCCTATCTCCATCTGGATTCACCTATTATATGCTTGCTTTATTTATTTATTTTTTTTAAGAGACAGGGTCTTACTCTGTTGCCTAGAGTGCAGTCCAGGGGCATATCATAGCTCACTGGAATCTTGAACTTCTGGGCTGAAGTTCTCAGCCTCCTGTCTCAGCCTCCTGAATAGCTGAAACTACAGGGGCTTATGACCACACCTGGCTAATTTTTAAAAATTTTATTAGAGACACAGTGTCACTATGTTACCCAGGCTGGTCTCTGACTCCTGGGCTCAAGCAGTCCTCCCACCTCGGCCTCCCAAAGTGCTAGGATTACAGGCATGAGACACTGCACCCAGCCTTGCTATATGCTGTCAAAGCACCTTGGAATTCTTCACAATACTTATTACACTTGTAATTGTACATTTATGTGAGATTTTATTACTATATATTCCATACTAAATTGTATAGACCATGAGGGCTGGTAGGTAGACCAGGCCTATTCACCATTAATGGCTGGTGTACAGCAGGTTCCTAATAAATACTAGCTGAATGACTAAATAAATAAATAACTACCTCAGTGCATAAACCCCTCTGCAATTTGCTGAGGAAATCTGGGAATCCAGGGATTCAGTCTTCCTAAAAACTATGTTTGTTTTTTAAAAAAGCAAGCCTTACATGAGAATGAAAGTAATCCTTTCATGGTATATAGGACCCCAACTTTAGGGTCTTTTGATAACTATTTTGGCTGTTAAGCATTTCCCCCCTTTTAGTGCCTGGAAAAAGTAGAGGTTATATGGATAAGTGCCCCTTAATAGCCATGGACTTTTTGAGCACTAAATCTCAATTTCCTTTTATAAAATGATGATGGTAATAGTCCCTACTCTGGTGGGATGTTGTGAGGATTCAGTAAAATAATGAAGTGCTTATCACACTGCCTGGTATGTACGAAGTGTTGATGTTAAGTGTTACTATTAGGTATATGTCATAACAGTAATAATGAGCTATCTTTCACATAAGAAAATACTGCTCTTGATCCATCACCAAAGTGTGTGTACTCTGAACTGTGTCATCAGGAGAGGTTAAAGGATTTGCTCAGAACAAATAATGGCGAGAATCCATTTGACCTCTCCCTATTATGATCAATGTTTTTAATGAAAATCTCATATTATGGCTTTAAAGCAAGCTGCTTGGCTTTCATTCATAATCTGTTTCCACTAAAAATTCACATTTGGCTATGGTTCTACTAATATCACAATTAGTTTATGAGATGTTGGAGATCTTATATATTCCAGGAAGAAGTTATGGAAAATTTCATAAAGGAAGTCCCACTGGAAATTAAAGTATAACTTTAATGCATGTATTTTAAAAATTCACTTTCCCTTTTATGATTTTATTTTTCATTTATTTATTTATTTTCACTCTTGTTGCCCAGGCTGGATGCAATGGCATGATCTTGGCTCACTGCAACCTCTGCCTTCTGGGTTCAAGTGATTCTGCTTCAGTCTCCCTTGTAGCTGGGATTACAGGCATGTGCCACCACACACAGCTAATTTTGTATTTTTAGTAGAGATGGAGTTTCTCCATGTTGGTCAGGCTGGTCTTGAACTCGACCTCAGGTGATCCACCCACTTCGGCCTTCCAAAGTGCTGGGATTACAGGCATAAGCTACTGCACCCGGCCCCCTTTTACTATTTTAAAGTGCATATAAAATTCTTTTCCATTTTTTAGTAGCTAATGAATTTGAAGAAGGGAAATATAATGCTTTACCATTACTACCGACAGCATTTTACACAAGAAACATTAGTAACTTAAGCTGTGGATCCTGTGATACACAGGATGTACACCTGACACAGATTTTGTAAATACATACTGGGCCTTGAACTTTATATAATAAAGTTTTTTTTAATCATAAAAGTCAAAGGGCGACTTACTTTTAAAGATGTATTACTTATAAAATAGTCCCAAAGTGTGAATTGTGCTTTCAGTTTGGGATATATGAACTAAAATGATGCACACTGGAGATGAATGTTTACCCCTGCTATAGATTTAAAGAACAGAATAGACATCTCAAGAATGCCAAATAAAATTAATTTTTCCCTTCCTTATCTAACTCCTTAAAGATTTAAATCACAAAGCTAAACAAGAAACCCTCTACTTTAACCAAGCTGTTTGTAAGGATAAGTAGCAGGATACAGAAATTCTCAAACCTATAAATATATAGGTAAAATTAAATGACTTTTCCTTTCAGGTGGAAGTCCAGCCTCTCAAATTGCATTTGAGAATCAAAGTTTTAACTGTTGTTGGAGACCATGGATTGAGGATGCACTGCTTTGGAGTTTCTCAGTAACTGTATCTTCTTTCAATGTAGTTTTGATTTCAGATACTCCACTCGTTCCCAGGATGCAAGGCAAACTTAAAAACACTTCACTATTTATATCATAATATCCCTGAAATGAGAAAAATAGGGATTATAATAGAACTAAATCACTGCAGGCCGGGCGCGGTGGCTCAAGCCTGTAATCCCAGCACTTTGGGAGGCCGAGGCGCGTGGATCACGAGGTCAAGAGATCGAGACCATCCTGGTCAACATGGTGAAACCCCGTCTCTACTAAAAATACAAAAAATTAGCTGGGCATGGTGGTGCGTGCCTGTAATCCCAGCTACTCAGGAGGCTGAGGCAGGAGAATTGCCTGAACCTAGGAGGCGGAGGTTGCGGTGAGCCGAGATTGCGCCATTGCACTCCAGCCTGGGTAACAAGAGCGAAACTCTGTCTCAAAAAAAAAAAAAAAAAAAAGAACTAAATCACTGCAAAGAAGGTAATACAAAAATGCATGCTTTCTTAGTTCTAGGACAAAGTGATACAAGTTGGACTTAAAAAAAATTTTTTGTTCATTTGTTTTGGTTTATTTTTATTTTTAATTTTTAGAAGTCCAGACCCCACAATTAATTGCACACTGATTTTATAAACTCAAGTTATCATTTCAGATAATTTTTGAGAGATGGAAGCAACTTGATCAGATACCCCCTTTGTAGAGAAGTAAGCTAGCCCCCCTGCAATATAAAAGTAAAAAGATAGTTAAGAATGGATTTCCTGGAGGGGCATGGGATGATCTCTAGGCACAGTCAAATTACAATAGCTTCTTTTAAAAAAAATTACTGGTACCATCATGGTGTGTATTTATGGCATACATGTGATATTTTGATGTATGCATACAATGTGTAATGATCAAATCAGGGTAATTGGGCTATCTATCACTTCAAACATTTATCATTTATTTGTATTGAAAACATTCCAAATGGTCTCTTCTAGCTATTTTTTCTTTTCTTTTTTGAGATGAGGTTTCTCTATATTGCTCAAGCTGGTCTTGAACTCCTAAGCTTAAGCGGTCCTCCCCCTTGGCTTCCCAAAGTGCTGGGATTACAGGCGTGAGCCACTGACACCTGGCCTCTTCTAGCTATTGTGAAATGTACAATAAGGCCAGATGAGGTGGCTCATGCCTGTAATCCCAGCACTTTGGGAGGCCAAGGTGGGCGAATCACGAGGTCAGCAGATCGAGACCATCCTGGCCAACATGGTGAAACCTTGTTTCTACTAAAAATACAAAAATTAGCTAGGCATGGTGGCGTGCGCCTCTAGTCCCAGCTACTTGGGAGGCTGAGGCAGGAGAATAGCTTGAACCCAGGAGACAGAGGTTGCAGTGAGCCGAGATCATGCCACTGCACTCCAGCCTGGTGACAGAGCGAGACTCCATCTCAAAAAAGAAAAAAAAAATACAATAAATTATTAATAATCACACTCACCCTACTATGCTATTGAAAACTAGAATTTATTCCATCTATCTATTTTTATACCCATTAACCAACCGCTTTTCATTCTATCTCCCAACCCCAGCCTCTGGTTAACAAACATTCTACTCCCTACCTCCATGAAATCAACTTTTTTTTTTTTTTTTTTTTTTTTTTTGAGACGGGGTTTCACTCTTGTTACCCAGGCTGGAGTGCAATGGCGCGATCTCGGCTCACCGCAACCTCCGCCTCCCGGGTTCAGGCAATTCTCCTGCCCCAGCCTCCTGAGTAGCTGGGATTACAGGCATGTGCCACCATGCCCAGCTAATTTTTTGTATTTTTAGTAGAGACGGGGTTTCACCATGTTGGCCAGGATGGTCTCGATCTCTTGACCTCGTGATCCACCCGCCTCGGCCTCCCACAGTGCTGGGATTACAGGCTTGAGCCACCACGCCCGGCCTCAACTTTTTTTTTTTAAAGCTCCTTCATGAGTGAGAATATGTAATATCTGTCTTTCTGGCACATAAGTCTGGGGTGACCTGGCTGGCTGAGATGATAAATGACAATCAGAAGAAATTTACGGATATATAAACACTATTTGGGGGTTGCCAAAAATTACATGAGGGTGAGAGGGCAACCTGATAGAAGTCCAGACCTTTTTTGTTTGTTTTTGAGAACAAGTCTCATTATGTAGGCTGGAGTGCAGTCCTGAGATCTTGGCTCACTGCAATCTCTGCCTCCTGCCTCAGCCTCCTAAGTAGCTGGGATTATAGGCACACGCCAATACACCCGGCTAATTTTTGTATTTTTAATAGAGACGGAGTTTCACCATGTTAGCCAGGCTGGTCTCAAACTCCTGACCTCAAGTGATCTGCCTGCCTCAGCCTCCCAAAGTGCTGGGATTACAGGCATGAGCCATTGCACCTGGCCAAGATTTTATTTTTGGAGACAGGGTTTTGCTGTGTTATCCATGCTGGAGTACGGTGACGTGATCACGGCTTACTGCAGCCTCAACCTCCCAGGCTCGAGAGATCCTCCCACCTCAGCCTACTGAGTGGCTTTCATATACCTGGTGAATTTTTGTTTTTGTTTTTGTAAAGATGAGATCTCACTACATTGCCCACGCTGACAGACTTCTCATAGCTAAGCAGGATACGGCTTAAACTAAACTGCTTTCTCCTACCTGTTACTCTAAAAGCTGGTGACACCGAAGACACCTGGGTTAGAGTACGAACAATGATTTTGCTGGTTTTGTATTAATAATATCTATGTTTAAAATATAATGAGAGAGTAAGAATAGCAATTACCTTTGCTAAAGTTGATACAGAATGCACTTTCTTCTTATTGTTTACAATACTGTCAACCATGTCAGCTACTGATAGTCCAACAGACCAGGATCTTTGACCTTTTACTCTTAGCAGTTCCATAGCTCTAGGATATAAAAACACTTGATCTCAGAAAATCTACAAAATATGCACATTTAGTTTTACATTCTGGTTAAGGTATTAATTAGATGTTTCTGTGACAGAAACAAGAGTTATTCAGCAATTGTTAGGGAAGCCTGTAGATGATCTAATGTTTATTTAAACTTTTCTTAAGATGTCAGATAGGCAGTTCCAAGAAAATACAAATGGCCTAGTAACATAAAAAATGCTCACTGCCATTGATATTTAACCATGAACTAAAGCAATAAATACCAATTTGCCTATCGATAACTGGCAAAAACTTAAAAGACTGATAACTAATTTGGAAAAACTATAAACAGGCATTCCCATAACTGCTATTGAGAGTGTAAAGTGATCTAACCTTTTAGGAAGAAGATTTGGGAACATCTGATCTAGAAATTCCTCTTCTAGGCATTTATATTACAGTAATATGCTCAAGTGTGCAAAAATATACATAATAAGCACGTCTGCCGTATTCGGAAACAACTCATCAAAAGAGGACTGGTTAAATAAATCACTACCAAATATAGTACCATGTAGCTTTTGAGAAGAATAAAGTGGATTTTACATGTACAATATGCAAAAATGTCTGAGATTTATCATTAGGGAAACAAATGAGGTTGCAAGATAGTATGAATAGCATAAATCTATTATTATTATTATTATTATACATTTGTGGAAGCATTGAAAAAAATTTTTTCTTTTTAGAGATAGGGTCTCTTATGTTGCCCAGGCTGGTCTCAAACTCCTGGGCTTCAGTGATCCTCCCTTTTCAGCCTCCTGAGTAGAAAAAAATTTTTTTTGGCATGTGGACACTAAATTGTTAACAATGGTTATTGCTGAAAGATGGAATTATCTTAGCTTTTTAATTTCTTTTAATACTTTATAGATACCTGCAGTATTTGAAGTTTTATAATAAGCATACATTCTTTTATAAATGGTAAAAATATATAAACTCTTAAATTTCTTCCTTTTAAAAAGTATGAATGCAGAATTGTGTAATCAGATTAGAATGAATTATATCATACATTAGTCTCAATAAGAAAGAGAAAAGAGAACACTTTTTCTAGTTGTTATATTCTTTTTTTTTTTTTTTGAGGACCACAAACATTTTTACTTTTATTGTACGTACTTTGTGTTACACTCTACATTGTTCACTAGTCTGATACACGACATATTGAGGAATGTTATTTATAAAATACCCAAAACCTTTCAAGTTTTTGCTCATAAATTTCACCATGTGCTCAAAAATAATTTATATCCCCGGGCACAAATTTCATTTCTTTCTTCATAATAACCACAATATGAAACAATTATTAGTAACTATTGCAAAAGAACACAAAAATGGATGCAAGAGGAAAACAACCCATTTACACAGTAGTTTATAAACAAGCTAAGGCCTGAGAAATGAATTCTAGAACTAAATTCAGTTTTTTCCATAAACCAAAGTTCTATTATCTTACCTACAAATCATGTATAAATACTTCTGAAATAGGCTTAGAATAAACCCATTTTGAATCACTCAGCACAGTTCAAAGACAAAAAGCTAAGATCTTTTGTAGAGAAAAGCCTTTTTAAAAATTTTTTATTTTTTGCAGGGCTGCCCCATAGGCTGTGCGCCCTGAGTAGCTGAGAAAAGCCTTTTAAAAACCCAAGAGATGTCCTTCACACAAACCAAACCCTGATTTTGCATGTAATGGACTGTTGATTTGGCTTAATTTTATCATACACAGGACTTGCCACCACAGTGAAGGGAAGACAAAGGCTAACAACAAAAGAAATCACAAATACAATACATTTCAATTGAGAGCAGGTACTGTTTATTAACTGACCAGCTTAGAAAAATAATCATGGGAGACACCTTAGTTCATTCTTCTAATAAGCCTGTTGATCTGATCCTCCCTGTTGCCTGCATCTCCACCTTCTACAAAATGGGTGGTCTTTTTCTTCATTCCGCCCCGTGGAGAAGACAATTTAAAGGGCCACAGGAAGTTATTTGCTGCTTTGAAGCGTTTTCCAACAGTATAGATCTCATGAATCAGATCCTCCATGCAGATGATGCCGTATTTTCCAAGAGATCGAGCAATCAGAGCGTTATCTGTCAAAGCAATTCGCTTCTTTTTGATTTTGCCATAACCACGTTTGTAGATTAGTTCATTTACTGACTTCAGATTTGGGTACCCCCATGCAATATATGGCTCTACAATCCGCAGCATGTTAATTGAAGCCTTGTTGAGCTTCACAAAGGTTCCATTGAAGATTTGACGAAGGCGAAGAAGCTGCAACACCTTTCGGACCTTTGGGCTCACACCATTGATACCTCTGATCCTGATGACAAACGCCAGTTTGGGTTCTGCAGGTACATAGAAGTTGCCAGCTTTCCTTGCCATCCTTGCCATTCGAATTTCAGTTCTGTACATCTGCCTATATTCCTTGTGATAATGCTTCGCTTTTTCATAGATAAGCGTCCTCCTTGCCTTTCGAAGCATCTTTTGGGCAAACTTCTTTCTCAGGCGCTTAATCTTCAGCTCTGCGAAATTCCTTCGCTTTTTCTTAAGGGTTTCCGGCACAGCAGGAACCTTCTTATTCTTCTCTTCTACACCCTCCATGGTTCCAGCCGGAAAAAGAGCTAGTTGTTATATTCTAAAAGTCATAAGCTGACGGCTTGGAAAGCTAAAAATCAATGTCTCCCAAGCTTCAGGAAAATGTTATTATATGACAGTGAAACAACAAATGGCATGAAAATAAATTCTGTGTAGAGTTCAGCCTATGGGGTACAGACCCCTGGAAGGCCTCTGGTTAAAAGATACAAGGATCTGCGTGTTATGCTTTTTTTTTTTTTTTGGCCTGAACATATAATATAGCTTATCCATTCATATTAGACTAATTTCCAGATCTATTTATGTGTGATTAATAGATATTCATTTTTAAGTGGTATGGACAAATTATCTTCTACATTAAGAAAATTGTTAATATCCTCAGATGCTTAGATAATAGAAGTAGTAAATCACTGTCTACAGATAAAGAACATACGTTACCCTTTAAATGTCAACTGTGTTATCTGAAAAAGCTTGCAAAGCACTCTTAGATCTACCTTCAGATATCAAAGAATATAAAACACTGCTCCTTTATACTTTTGGATTTTTTTTGTCCATACTAGTTAGTTTTGTTTCCAGAAGCCTGGTAAGTACATACTGTATAAAGAGCTGTTAGCTAGGAAGTACATGATTTTTTGTTGGATAAATGCAAATTTCTGGTCGGTGTTACCTGTTGGACAGCTGCACTTGGTAGGTATGACTCATGACTTCTTCTTGGCTACTCCAGGTAAGCACTAAAAATTAGATGAAGAATTAATTATATTTTGCCAATGACTCTCTTTGGATTAAGATGTGATAACTATTTTACAGTCAAGGGTACTTGTGTTAATATTTATATAGAAGTTTTCTCATTTCTAGCAAGTTACATTTTTTCCACTGATGGCAATACCACTGGCCCAAGGTGAGGAAAACTGAACTACAAAAAACATAATCCGGCCGGGCGCGGTGGCTCAAGCCTGTAATCCCAGCACTTTGGGAGGCCGAGGCGCGTGGATCACGAGGTCAAGAGATTGAGACCATCCTGGTCAACATGGTGAAACCCCGTCTCTACTAAAAATACAAAAAATTAGCTGGGCATGGTGGCGCGTGCCTGTAATCCCAGCTACTCAGGAGGCTGAGGCAGGAGAATTGCCTGAACCCAGGAGGCGGAGGTTGCGATGAGCCGAGATCGCGCCATTGCACTCCAGCCTGGGTAACAAGAGTGAAACTCCGTCTCAAAAAAAAAAAAAAAAAAAAAACCAAAAAAAAAAAAACATAATCCCCAAAGTCTACTTACAGGCTCCTTACCTGTTCTGTCTCATCGATAACAGTTCTGCAAGGGTCATTTTACTAAGCAGAAATCTGCAAGCACTTGACATTTGTTCTGCTGAGAAAGGCACTGAGACTGATTTCACCACGTAAGGAATAATTTGATCACCTATTTTGGGCTAGAGTTTCTACAGCTGTTACAGAGGCAGAATTCTGTTTCCATTTTTTTTTTTTTTTTTTTTTTTTTTGAGGTGCAGTCTTTGTCTGTGGCCCAGGCTGGAGTATAGCGGTTCCTTCTTGGCTCACTGCAACCTCTTCCTCCCAGGTTCAAGCAATTCTCATGCCTCAGCCTCCTGAGTAGCTGGGAGGTATGTGCCATCACACCCTGCTGTTTTTTTTTTTTTTTTGTATTTTTAGTAAAGATGGGGTTTCACCATGTTGGCCAGGCTGGTCTCGAACTCCTGACTTCATAATCCACCTGCCTCAGCCTCCCAGAGTGCTGGGATTGCAGGCATGAGCCACTGCACCCAGCCCCAGGGTCCTGTTTTCTAAAAGCATCTTCTGGGTTACCAATTTCCTCTTACCACATCAGGTATAAAAACAATTCAAAACCTCAAAGCTGTATACACAGAGGGAAATTCGTGTGTGTGTGTGTGTGTGTGTGTGTGTGTGTGTGTGTGTGTGTGTGTGTATTATATTTTTTAATTTTTTTGAGATGAATTCTTGCTCTGTTGCCAGGTCTGGAATGTAGTGGTACGATCTCAGCTCACAGCAACCTCCGCATCCTGGGTTCAGGCGATCCTCCTGCCTCAGCCTCCTGAGTAACTGGAACTATAGGCACCCACCACCATACCCGGCTAATTTTTGTATTTTTAGTAGAGATGGGGTTTCGCCATGTGAGCCACACAGGTCTCAAACTCTTGACCTCAGGTGATCCACCCACATTGGCCTCCCAAAGTGGTAGGATTACAGGTGTGAGCCACCACACCTAGCCAGACTGGAAATTTAGATCATACTTTAATATTAGTATTATTATTTGAAATGTAGTCTCACTTTGTCATCTAGGGTGGAGTGCAGTGGCACAATCTCGGCTCACTTCAACCTCTGCTTTCTGGGTTCAAGCAATTCTCCTACCTCAGCCCCAAAGTAGCTGGGCTTACAGGTGCCTGCCACCACATCTGGCTAATTTTTGCATTTTTAGTAGAGACAGGATTTCACCATGTTGGCCAGGCTGTCTTGAACTCCTGACCTCAGGTGATCTGCCTGCCTTGGCCTCCCAAAGTGCTAGGATTACAGGCGTGAGTCACCATGCCCAACTGTACTTTAATATTTAATTGAAGTTGCCAGTAACATTTTGAAACCTTTCCAATATTCATCTGTTTCTCATCTGTGTAAAGACATTCTTTGGTACAAATCTGTAGATATTTGAGTAGGCAAAACAAAAATACCTGTGGCTATATAAGAATATCTTATGTTTAACTTTCAAATAACTAGAAGAGTGAATTTTGAATGAGGAAATGATAAATGTTTGAGGTGATAGATACACTAATTGCCCTGATCATGGGCAAAATATATCAATGTACACATGCAGCAAACTATCACACTGTGCCCCAGAAATATGTACAATTACTATGTGTCAATTAAATACCAGTTGGTATTTACACATGAAACCAGCAGAGGGAGCTTCTAATCCATTTCTGACACCAGGACCAAGGTAAATATACCTATCCATGGATATAACTAGCTCTTCAAGAAGAGTAGGAGACTGAATAAAAAGTGCTCAGACAAAACCTCTAGACGGTAGACAGGGAGATGAACAGGAGGGAAGTACCTAGTTAACGTCAGTATTGGTAATGTTCTTGATTGAGTATGGATTCATAAGTGTTATGTTTTCATGTGTGTCAAATATTACATAATACTTTATGTGATCTCAATTTGCATGCACCTACATCTCTCTATTTCTAGTTCCAATCTGAGGCCTCAACACAGAATTACCATATCTCTACCCTGTGCTTTTATCCTACATCCCTTGGACTTCTTTCAGAGCATGTCAGAACAGCCTTCCAGTCATTTCCAGTATTAAAGTTTCCTAAAGACAGGGTCAGGTTCCTACACATCTATATGTTCTAACAGTCAACACAGTGTTTACTGAGCAAAGCAGGTGATCAATAAATGTTTCTGAATACAAATTCCTACATTTGGGATAATAGGTCATTTAATCAAACACAAACTGCTTTTTGGTAGGTTTTAAATTGTTCCTGTCTGAAGAGCTCACAATTAACTTCTATTAGACTGTTTTCTTCCTTCACCCAGATATACTAGGTTAGGGCAAGCGGTATATTTATCATGTCACATCAGCCTATATTTTCTCTTTATGAGACTTGAGAAATTAATACAACCATATTTCAAACATTCTTACTCATTCCATATTTATTATATATCAACTATTCCTCAAAACCTGTAACTTACTAGAGAGGCTGGTTAAATAAATTATGGCATATCCAGTAGTTAAAAAGAATGAATGAACTCGTATGTTAATGTGCAATCATTCAACAATCATAATGGTAAGTAAAAGGGCAATGTGGAAAATGATATATGATATGTCTATTTCACATGTGTGCTTGTCTATACACAGAATATTTCTAAAAGATTATATAAGAGACTGGAAACTGTGATTGTCCCTATGGTGAAGGATTGAATGTCTGGCATCTAAGGGAGACTTTTCACTGCATATCTTTTTGTACTTATTTTTCCAGTGTGAATGTCCTACTTTTTCAACTAAAAGAACTTAATAATTTACACTTTAAATAAGGAGAAGATCACACACAAAAATCAAATTAGATAAGAACAAGCAACAGTACAACAAAAGAAACATCATGAGACAATATGTAGTTTATTACCATATAGTTGAAATAGCTTTAGCTCAAAGGAGTGAAGAAATCACTGTGGAGTGATGTAATCAGGAAAAAACCTTTATCGTTTAAGGGGTGCTTGACTTAGACCTTGAAAGATGAGCTTTGAATTAGATGGCAGAGAAGGCGAAGGGATTATAAAGGAGGTAAACGGAGTGGGTAAATGTGCCTGTGGCAAAGCTGTGGTGTGGGCCTGGGAGGCACAAAACCTGGGTGCTAGTCCTTTGACCCCAAAAGCTGTAGGATTCTAGGCAGGTCACTTTTACAATGGCTGCATCCAGTGGCTCCCTAAAACAAAATGTAATAGATGGTCCCTTTCAGCTCTCTAGTAACATGGCTATCTCCCTAACTATAATTGGGAAGAAAGATTAGGGCTATATTTTGGGGATTCCTGAGTGCCAAGCAATGGAATTTAATGGTTTGGTCAGAGGAAGCCTCTGAAAATTTCTGAAAAGAACAACATGTTTTAGGAAGATTGACTTAATATGTGATAGCACAGAGTAAACGCTATGTAAGTTTCGACTAATTATTAATTTCACATTATTTACAGGGTAGACTAAAGGGGAAGAGGCAAACTAACTGGGAGATGTGCAATAATCAGGCAAGCAAGAGATTAACATGGTCTATATTGGGTTTTGGGTTTGTTCAAAACCCTAGACATTCATTACTTGAATACATTTGCTCCAAGTTCTTGTTTGCTATCCTTTTCCAGGGTCCTGTTGATTAGTGTGTAGTGTCAGGGAGCATCTGGAGCCTCAAAAGTGTTTTTGTTCAGTCACACTGTTGGGATTTTTTTTTTTTTTTTTTTTTTTTTTTGAGACAGAGTCTTGCTCTGTCACCCTGCTGGGGTGTAGTGGCGTGATCTCGGCTCACTGCAACCTCCATTTCCAGGGTTCAAGTGTTTCCCCTGCCTCAGCCTCCCCAGTAGCTTGTGCTACAGGCGTGCGCCACCACGTCTGGCTAGTTTTTTTGTGTGTTTTAGTAATACAGGGTTTTGCCATGTTGGCCAGGATGATCTCAATCTCCTGACCCCGTGATCTGCCTGCCTAGGCTTCCCAAAGTGCTGAGATTACAAGAGTAAGCCACCACACCCAGCCGACTCTGGGGTTTTTTTAAGGGTTTATTCTACAGCCTGACTCATTCTAGCACTGAGCTTTCTAGTAGCCAGTGCAGATTTTTGGATTTAAAATACTGCTATATTTTATTTAAATGCTTTTCTTAAAAATTATATAATTTTTTTTTTTTTACTACACAGAAAACTACAAATTTTTAAGTTACCCCTAACCTGGATATCATCAATGTTACATTTTATTTTAATGGCATCAAAGTATAGATGAAGCTTTAAATTCCAAGGAAATAGTTTTGAGAAGGTGATTTGCTTTGTGGAAATATGGTCTGACATCTATTTAACTTTTTAACGTGCATGGTCTTTCTCTAACTCTGCAATTAAATTATCACCTCCTCAAAGGCAGAGAGGTTATTTTCTACGTCAAGCTCTACCTTGCAGCACTTACGTGCTGAATGAAGTTAATAAGTACTTCAAATGATGAAGTAATAACTAATTTCCCCCAAATCACTTTCCAACTCTTCAATGAGATATTCACAGATCTTCAAAATGTAATTTCAGTTAGGCTTATCTAGTTGAAACCTTCTACACATTTTTTATCCCATGAACATGCCATACTTAACGATGTGTTTTTACCTAATTCTGATTTCCCATTCCTAGAATGTTTTACCTAGTCTTCACTATCTTTTTTTTTTTTTTTGAGACAGAGTCTTGCTCTGTCACCAGGCACCAGGCTGGAGTGCAGTGGTGCGATCTCGACTCACTGCAACCTCCACCTCCTGGGTTCAGGCAATTCTCCTGCCTCAGCCTCCCAAGTAGCTGGGACTACAGGTGTGTACCACCATGCCCAGCTAATTTTTATATTTTAGTAGAGATGGGGTTTCACCATGTTGGCCAGGATGGTCTCGATCTCTTGACCTCGTGATCTGCCCGCCCCAGCCACCCAAAGTGCTGGGATTACAGGCATAAGCCACTGTGCCCGGCCCTTCACTGTCTATTAAAATCCTATTCATTCGTCCAAACTCCAGTTCAAACTCCAGATGGCCTTTACAGAATTTTCTCTAGTCATTTCAACCCACGTTAAATGCTCACTCATAAGTATCTAAGCACTGTAAGTATATAATACTCAGTTTGGCACTTACTCAAATAGTACTATATCTTTATTGTACTCATATACTTAAATGAAAAAAATCAGGGTAAACAGTGCTTTCATCACTGATCAACCTGGCTTTATAGCAAGAGAGAAACAATAAAGGAGTAAAGGAAGAGATTCTCAAGTCAAACAAGCAAAGCATTTGTTTGAAACAGGAAAAGAAGCTTTCCATTATGGGAAACTGAATGTCTTTTGTAGTAGGGAGAGAGCAAGTGGTTGGCAAAAAAGGCCACAGGGATAAACAATGAATAAAATTCTGTTTAAAAAGAAGCAGACAGGAGGCATGTATCTAGGGAAAAGGTCTGAACTTGGGAAAGGTAAGCAAGGATGAAGGGTGGGGAGAGTAAAAGAGTTCTATATATGCTTTAGGGTTTATTTAAATGTTTCTTTCTGGAAAATTAAACTTTAAAATTAATCCTGGACTCTGAAATTCAATTAAAAAATATAAAATCCTACTAAGCGGTCTTGTCTAACCTCAAACTTACGGAAAAGTAATTACAATGAAAATGACACATATGAAGGATTTATTCACAATATAGGGGCTACTATACAGAAGGCACCCAAATGTGGAACAAAGTCAATTAAGCCCACAATTCTGGAGTCCTCAGATATATGTGAATGCCATGACCACTGGCAATTTTGGTTATAACTAATATAAATGTACTTCTTTTTTCAGTGACAGGGTTTCACCCTGTCACTCAGGCTTAAATACAGTGGTACAATTCATGGCTCACAGCAGCCTTGACCTCCTGGGCTCAAGTGAGCTTCCCACTCAGTCTCTCGAGCAGCTGGGACTTCTCGAGGCATGAACTACTAAAAGATTAGTGCCTGGCTAATCTTTTACATCTTTTTGTAGAGATGGGGTCTTGCTTTGTTGCCCAGGCTGGTCTTGAAGTCCTGGCTTCAAGCAATCCTGCCCTGGCCTCCCAAAGTGTTAGAATTATAGGCATGAGCCACTACACCCAGGCTGAAAATGTACTTCTTACCTTTGTCTTCTCCTTGCTCGCCAATAACCCATACTTCTCTGCCCGAAGTCTGTGCCTTCAAAACATTTGTAATAATATACTGTAATCTCTGTGAATCCAGATTACATCCAATTCCAATCACTCGATTTGCAGGAAATGCACTCAGTTTCCATGTCACATAAGTCATGATTTCCACTAAATATTGCATACAAGGTAAAAATGTAAAAGTTAAAAAATATCTACTTTTAGCCTAGCTCACAAAATATTTATTATTTTAATAAGTATGTTAGGGCCTCTATATACTCTTCTTAGATCCTCAAGGAATTGAAGCATAGCATACTTTTGATATACATTAATAACACTAACAAGGTTTCAACAAGATCAATTTTACTATGTATGTGTGGTTTTTTGGTTTTTTTTTGAGACGAAGTCTTGCTCTGTCCCCCAGGCTGGAGTGGCACCATCTAGGCTTACTGCAACCTCTACCTCCCAGGTTCAAGCGATTCTCCTATCTCAGTCTTCCTAGTAGCTGGGATTACAGGCGTGCACCACCACACCCAACTAATTTTTTGCATTTTCTTATATCCCAAAAGGATGTCAAGAATTCACCATGTTGGCCAGACTGGTATCGAACTCCTGACTTTAGGTAATCCACTTGCCTCAGCCTCCTAAAATTCTGGGATTACAGGCATGAGCCACCACACCCAGCCAAATTTTATTACGGGTATTGATCAACTTACGACCTATGCAACTTACGACCATTCGACTTTATGACCACAATTGCTAGCCACGACTGCTCTGCGTCTGGCAGCGCAAACGTTGCCCAGCTGGGCGTACGACAGTGCAGACCAGCTTCTGGCAGCACTACCATCTCCGCGTGCACCATTTCAACTGTACATATAGCCTACTCAACTTACGACCAAATCGTGTTACGACTGGTCTGCCAGTCCCAATCGTGGTTGTAAGTCAAGCACTAGCTGTATTAAACATAAATTGTCAGGGGTAGAAAATAGATAATTCCTAGAATAGTTAAGCGAGGATAAAAACTGGGTACAGAATTGGCCGGGCGCGGTGGCTCACACCTGTAATCCCAGCACTTTGGGAGGCTGAGATGGGCGAATCACCTGAGGTCAGGAGTTTGAGACCAGCCTGACCAACATGGAGAAATCCCATCTCTAAAACAAAAACAAAAACAAAACTGGGTACAGAAAACCAGAAAATAATAATTTCCCTTTATTGATCAAGTTTTCTTCTACATCTATCTTAAACTGAATTTCTATCTTTAAATTAAAATACTGATTCATATGCCACCATGATTCAGTGTAGCATTATGAATGAAAATACAGCTACTTTTTTTTTTTACATCCCAAAAGGATGTCAAGAATTAAAGAGATCAATGTACCTCAACAATTACTACAGAAAAACAAGTGAAATGCATACAATACCCCTACCTCGGGAACATTTTAAAAAATCTGTTCACCAATTTGAGTCTAGCACAAACTAACTCTGAAAATATTTCTATTTTTGAGTATGACAGTTCCAAAACAACCTGAAAAATACAAAATGTTAAAAATGCACTCTGGCTTGCTAACATTGTGTGACACTTTGGAATTAACAAAATATCATGCAAGTCACTGCATTTTTCTCTTGGGAGTTTAAACATCTTCTCACTGAGGAAGGCACAGCTTAGAACCTAGAATATAATATCATATTTCATTAAAAAATTGTACATTGGAACCTTCTAGATAATGTTAGTCATAAAAAGGAACTGGTAAATACACTATTTATTATACAGGCAATTTTGCTGAATATTATAGCCATCTCTTTATAATTAAAGTTTTTATTTTCTTTTTGAGACAGAGTGTCACTCTGTCGGCCAGGCTGGAGTGCAGTGACACCATTTCAGCCTCATTGCAACCATCATTGCCTCCCGGGTTCAAGCAGTTCTCCTGCCTCAGCCTCTTAAGTAGCTGGGACTACAGGCACCCATTACCATCCCTGGTTAACTTTTGTATTTTTAGTAGAGACGGGGTTTCACCATGTTGGCCAGGATGGTCTTGAACTCCTGACCTCAGGTGATCTGCCAGCCTCAGATTCCCAAAGTGCTAGGATTACAGGTGTGAGCCACTGTGCCCTGCCCTAAAGTTTTATGGTTTTTATCAGTAATGGCAATTCTACTGATGCACTGGACCATCGAGTTAATGTAAAATAAAGCATTTTACCTGGCTGAGATGCAACGAGCAGGACACTGTGTGGACTATAATGTCCCAGAGCTGGGACAAGGGCTCTGAACATATCCACATTGCTCTGTACCACATCAAGGTAGGACTGAGAACTACCCAAAGAGTTGACTGTGAAGATCACCACCTTGGAATGAGCCGAGGCAGACAAATCTAGTGAATGAAAAGAAACAGTCTGAGCTCAAGATATATGCTTTAATCAAGTTCTATTTCATGATTAAAAGGTTTTTCAACAAATGCCTAGCTT
This sequence comes from Sapajus apella, assembly GCF_009761245.1. Lineage (NCBI taxonomy): Eukaryota > Metazoa > Chordata > Mammalia > Primates > Cebidae > Sapajus > Sapajus apella. Next base: position 13,605,621 of record NW_022436987.1, read on the forward strand.
TTAGGCATGCCTCCCATAAATCAACTGCATATCCACAAAAGCATACAAAATGCTGAGGTTTGTCTACAAAAGGAGGATTAAGAATAAGTGTTGGCTGGGTGTGGTGGCTCACGCCTGTAATCCCAGCACTTTGGAGGCTGAGTCTGGTGGATCACTTAAGGCCAGGACTTCAAAAACAGCCTGGCTAACATGGCAAAACCCCACCTCTACTAAAAATACAAAAATTAGCCAGGTATGGTGGTATATGACTGTAGTCCCAGCTACTCAGGAGGCTAAGTCAGATTCAGTTGAACCCGGGAAGCGGAGTTTCAGTGAGCTGAGATCTCACCACTGTATTCCACAGTCTCAAAAAAAAAAAAAAAGAGTAAGAGTGTATCCCAAGGGGAGAAGATAGCAATAGTGATAAAAAATAAATAAATAAATTATGGGATCTAAAACTTACAAACAAGAACTGAGTTTTTTATATAATTTTTTTTTTTTTTTTTTTTTTTTTTTTTTTTTGAGACGGAGTTTCACTCTTGTTACCCAGGCTGGAGTGCAATGGCGCAATCTCGGCTCACCGCAACCTCCGCCTCCTGGGTTCAGGCAATTCTCCTGCCTCAGCCTCCTGAGTAGCTGGGACTACAGGCACACGCCACCATGCCCAGCTAATTTTTTTGTATTTTTAGTAGAGACGGGGTTTCACCGTGTTGACCAGGATGGTCTCGATCTCTTGACCTCGTGATCCACCCGCCTCGGCCTCCCAAAGTGCTGGGATTACAGGCTTGAGCCACCGCGCCCGGCTTTTATATAATTTTTAAGGGAAAATAAATATTATGCTATAGGAAAAATGAACCTATAATCAATTACACCACTGATTCCTAAACTGTGAGCTTAGGTACCCTAAAGTTCCTTGAAAGACTCAGAGGCCATCAGGGAGGAGTGGAAATAAGTGGGAAGAAGGCTGGTAAGCATGGCTCCAGGCCACTTACTTTGGCCTACCCAAGCACAGTAGTGCTGCTTTTTAAAAATCTGTTTTATTTATTAAGGATTCTGCTCTAAAGAAAAAAAATCTGGTGTAAAAATCTCTAAATTAAATAACTTAGCTTTGTTTTTTTTTTTTTTTTTTTTTTAGAGACAAGGTCTCACTATATTGCCCAGGTGGGACTTGAACTCCTGGACTCAAGTAATCCTCCTGCCTCCGCCTCCACGCCTCCTGAGTAGCTGAGACTACCGCACCTGCCTCTTGGCTCATTTTAAACTAACTTTTCTTATACTGAAGCCCAGCTGTCCTTGGGTAACTACTTCTTTCAATGGGAACTACAGGTAATCAACTGTTATGACTTAGGAAAAGCTAGTCTATGGAGTTCACTCTGACTTCAGAGCACCTTTGATCTTCCAGCACATGTTATGCTATTACAACTATATTACTCTCTACTGCACAGTGTTTTTACAGTAAGCATGTGCCCAAACCATGGCCAGATGTTACCAGCATCAGAAATAACAGAACCATAATCAAGTAATTAGAATGGCACCAGTCCAGTCAACATTTGCAAATGAATATTTGAGTATTAGCCTCCCAGGGAAACGGTAGACTCCATGGTTTATATTCTTAATTAAGCCTTTAAGGACAACTTTTTTTTTAATTTTTTTTTTTTCTCTTATTGCCCAGGCTGGAGTGCAACAGCATGATTTCGGCTCACCGCAACCTCCACCTCCCGGGTTCAAGCGATTCTCCTGCCTCAGCCTCCAAAGTAGTTGGGATTGCAGGCGTGTGCCACCGTGACCGGCTAATTTTGTATTTTTAGTAGAGACGAAGTTTATCCATGTTGGTCAAGCTGATCTCGAACTCCCAAACTCATGTGATCTGCCTGCCTCAGCCTCCCAAAGTGCTGGGATTGCAGGGGTGAGCCACTGCACACGGGTGATGCCATCTTTCTGAACAAGTTTCAGAAGGAAACACTTGGGCAATGTGTCCACTGGGAGACGCATTATCCAATTTTACTTCCTATTCTGACACAGTTGTAGTGATGGTAGACTTAAACACTAAGTCCTAGATTTTAATTATGGTTCTTCATGAGTCCTCTTAAGTAATTCCTATGTTGTAGGGTTCACAGTGGACACCTGGTGATAAGTCAAAATCTCAAGAACTGGAAGACATTAGAACTGGAAGGGATATAGTTAACAATTCTATATGTGTCTAACAGTTTCGCATATATTTATTTACTTAATCTAATCAACAACACACAATGGAATATTTTACAAATGAGAAATCTGAAGCACAGAGAAGTTAAATAACTTGCTCAAAGTCACAGAACTGATAAGTAGAGCCAGAGGTTAAGCCCATGCAGTCGACTTCAAAGTGCTATTAAACACTATGCTACATTTAGAAACTTAGTCCTACGCCCTCTTGAAGATGAGGAAACTATTACTTGGAGAGGTTAGGTGGCCTGTCCATATTATGAAATATCAGTGGACAGTTCAATTTGTAACTCTACAGTCTGGCCCCAGGCTATCATGATTATTTCTTTTCTTTGCTCCTTTAGCTTCCTCTACTTTCGATGACAGAAATGCCCTCATCTTCAAGATTGATTTTCGAGTAAACATAGTAGTGCCTGTCTGATTTTCTTTCTCTCTCTCTCTCTTTTTTTTTTTTTTTTGGCACAGGATCACACTCTGTTGCCCAGGCTGGAGTGCTGTCTTGGTTCACTGCAACCTATGCCTCCCAGGTTCAAGCGATTCTCCTGCCTCAGCCTCCATAGTAGCCGGAATTACAGGCACCCACCACCGCACCCAGCTAATTTTTGTATTTTTAGCAAAGATGGGTTTCACCATGTTGGCCAGACTGGTCTCAAACTGCTGACCTCAGGTGATCCCCCTGCTTCAGCCTTCCAAGTGCTGGGATTACAGGCATGAGCCACTGCGCCCGGCCCCTAATATGATTTCAAAAGTATAAGAAAGGATTCCTACTCCAAAAGATTTTTCCATCAGGCTCTCAGGCCTTTTAATAAGTTCTTCTGAGTTTACTATTTATTTATTTTTTTGAGACAGAGTTTTGCTCTTGTTGCCCAGGCTGGAGGGCAATGGCGCGATCTTGGCTCACTGCAACCTCTGCCTCCCAAGTTCAAGCAATTCTCCTGCCTCAGCCTCCCGAGTAGCTGGGATTACAGGTGACTGCCACCATACCCAGCTAATTTTTGTATTTTTGGTAGAGACAGGGCTTCACCATATTGGCCAGGCTAGTCTCCAACTCCTGACCTCAGGTGATCCACCTGCCTCGATTTCCCAAAGTGCAGGGATTACACGCATGGGCCACTGTGCCCGTTCTCCTTTGAGTTTAAAAACCAGTATTTCTTTTATTTTAAAGTTTTCTCTTAGACATGGGGCTTGCTATGTTGCCCAGGCTGCATTGAAATCCCTGGGTTCAAACAATCCTCCAACCTCAGCCTGCCAAGTAGCAGGGACTACAGGTGTATGCCACAGCACCCAGCTTAGTATTTCTTTAAATTCTCCTACAAAAACTTGTGATTCAGGATGAACTGGTCTATATTCATTCCCTGGTCTATATTCATTCATTTGACCAGCTCCCAATATATCAATTTTACCAAATTTACCTAATGTTTCTGATACTGGCTTTTGCTCAAATTCTCACTGCACTTACGTTTGACAAACATCTGCTAAACTATGTCAAACATACTATGAGCTCTGGGAGAACAGGGATTATATGTGTCTTTTTCATCTTTCCATCTCCAAGATCTAGTCGCGTAGCAATTGGTACATTTCCCCCAGCTTTCTGCCAGTCCGAATCTCCCCAGTCCCAAAAGAACCAGCAACTATCTCAATCCTAATAAGCCAAAAGCAATCTCTGTTTCCACCCAACTTTGAGTCCTCACTGTCTGGACCACTCTCTTGGCATTAATCACATAATGTCTCCTTACTCTCTTGTCATGAATGATTGTTTACATATTGCATATGTCTTTTTATCTAAACTTTAAGCTGCTCTGACCAAGTAGAGTCTTCCATTTCTATCAATCCCTTGCAACAGTTCTTTTTTTTTTTTTTGAGACTGAGTTTCGCTCTAGTTACCCAGGCTGGAGTGCAATGGCGCGGTCTCGGCTCACCGCAACCTCCGCCTCCTGGGTTCAGGCAATTCTCCTGCCTCAGCCTCCTGAGTAGCTGAGATTACAGGCATGTGCCACCATGCCCAGCTGATTTTTTGTATTTTTAGTAGAGACAGGGTTTCACCATGTTGACCAGGATGGTCTCGATCTCTTGACCTTGTGATCCACCCGCCTCGGCCTCCCAAAGTGCTGGGATTACAGGCGTGAGCCACTGCGCCCGGCGCAACAGTTCTTAAATCCTAGGCTAGGTGCCTAAGCATAACCTGGGAAGCTTAATAAAAATGCAGATTAGCCCATGTTCTAAAGATTTTACTTAAATATGTAAGGGGAAACAGGAAATAGCTTTCAGGAATGCAAACCCCCAGATGATTCTGATGCACAGCCAGGTTTGGTTAGCACTGCTCCACAGGCAACTAAGTTCCTTGTACCTGGCACTGAAAATCTTTGACTCTTCAAGTCTTCCCTTACAAGTTGATGATTTAATAATGAAAGAAGATTATACAGTTACAAAGAGAATTAGAAAGAACTTTAAGCATGATTATATAAAGCTATAAATTACAAGGATAAAAGTTCATTCGAGAATAATGAATTCAACAAACCCTTACCAAGGTCCTGTTATGTCACAAGTAATGTGTTAGGCCCTAAGAACTCAAAATTGAACACAATATTGTCCCTATTCTATATATCACACAATATAGTAGTACAAGAGTTAGTCAGGAGAGCTTCAGAATGAGACTGTCTGGTTGAAATATCAGCTGTCCCACTTACACATTAGCATAATGGTAAGTTTCCTTCCATGCCAAGAACTCAGCATCTGTGTTACCAGGACACAAGCCTCTCACCTCTTTCCCAATTCTACAGGTAGCCCAGAAAAAACTATATCCTTCCTGCTAAGCCAAGGTCTACAACTATTGGAAGACCAGCTCCCAACATATCAATGTGGATTCAAGATCTCTCAAAGTGATTAAGTGGTCAGTGAAAAAGAAAAAAAAGACAAACAGTTTTCCTTAAAGCTTGGCCCAGGGGAGACAACACATAATGCCACTCCATGGATATCTAAAATTTCCCTGAAAACCTGAGTATTTTATTAGGCTCTTTCCATAGGGGAGGGTGAGTGAGGTTACACAACACTATAGGGATGATCATACAAAAAGAATACATTTGCAAAACTGGTACACAAAGATCACAATGTCAGCATAGAAACCATAAACCTTAGCAAGAATAGAGGTTAAACATAAACTTAAAATCATCAGCAAGAAAAGCACTGGGCTCACAGCTGCAGGGGGAACAGGATTTGACACAAGACAACCAGCCTGACCACAGAACTCAAGAGGAGGCAGCCTCCATGCAGGCCTGGAGGAGCAGTGGGAGAAGACTTTTACATCCTTATCTCCACCACAACGGTTTTTCCTCATGACAGACACCCCTCATGTGTCCGTTTATAGGCTCTCCATAAGGGTTGCATTCCCTTTCCAGGGCCATAAACAATATGCCTTTCCTGGGAAAGGAATCTGGGTAATAAGCCTCTCCATTTCATGTCCGTTTATAGGCTCTCTGCAACGAGAACCTTATTACGTGCTGTCATTTCTCTCTAGCAGTCAGGCTAAGTGGTTTGTCTCTTACACAGAGTTCCTGCTTTTACAAAGCGAACAGCTCAGCAGAGCCAAAGTTACAAGTTACAGCTCAGCTTTTCACATTATTCTTCATTTTCTCAAATATAATCGATACAGTAAGTAACAAATATCAAAAGCAAATAACTCATTTCGGGGAAACCAAATTCTAAGGGAATTTACAGGTTAAAACCCAACAACAATTTCTTCTTGTTATATCAGATAGCTTGGGTTTCGCCAATTTTTCCAGAAGCTTGGAGTTGCTCAGTCACCACCAAGGGGTCCACAGTGTTCCCAGCATACAAAAACCAAAGGCTGGTCACAATTATACTAAGGGACTATCAAATTATGTCAAAAGACCCAGTAAATAATACTTCATGCTCTAATATACTACTCTTCTCAGATTATGAGGCTAACGTTGTGATGAATGAAATAGGGACTCATAATCCCAGCTACTCAGGAGGCTGAGGCAGGAGAATTGCCTGAACCCAGGAGGCGGAGGTTGCGGTGAGCCGAGGTCGCGCCATTGCACTCCAGCCTGGGTAACAAGAGCGAAACTCCATCTCAAAAAAAAAAACACTGGTGAATTGTTTTATTTAAAATCCTGAAAGACCAGGTAACTCTGTATCAAATAATGATACATAAATACTGTGGAGAGCTATGGAAATATTCGAGCTACTCTATCAGTATGAATATACTGAAGACACTACACATATTTTCATTTCCCTGGTATATCATTATACCATTCTAACAGTACTAAAAATTATTAGATATACTTTTCAAATTATTTTTTAATATGACCTAAAATTTTAGAAATGTGTGTTCTCTCATACTAATGATAATGACTCTTAATCTAGAAAACTGTGCTAAAATGTAGCTATTAAAAATCTTCCTAAAGGCTGGGTGTGGTGGTGCACCTGTAATCCCAGCACTTTGGGAGGCCAAGGCGGGTGAATCACTTGAGGTCAGGAGTTCAAACCAGCCTGGTCAACATGGTGAAACCCCATCTCTACTAAAAATACAAAAATTTGGCCTGGTATGGTGGCTCACATCTGTAATCCCAATACTTTGGGAGGCCAAGACAGGTGGATCACTTGAGGCCAAGAGTTTGAGACCAGGCTGGACAACATGGTAAAACCCCATCTCTACTAAATACAAAAATTAACCAGGTGTGGTGGTGCACACCTGTAAATCCCAGCTACTCAGGAGGCCGAGGCAGGAGAACTGCATTCCTTGAACCCAGGAGATGGAGGTGGTGGTGGCAGTGAGCCAAGATCACGCTATTACACTCCAGCCTGGGCAACAGAGCGAGACTGTCTCAAAAATAAAAATAAAAATAAAAATAATGATCAGGCATTGTGGCACATGCCTGTAGTCCCAGCTACTAGGTAGGCTGAAGCAGGAAAATCCCTTGAATCCAGGAGGCAGAGGTTGCAGTGAGCTAATCTCACCACTGCACTCCAGCCTGGGTGACAGAATGAGACTCCATCTCAAAAACAAAAACAAAAAAACCCACAAAAATCCTATCTTCTTTTGGAGGGGAAAACCCCCAATGAATGAATTAATAGTAGCTTTGGGTATGTTTTCGTCAATGAATAGAAGGGATTTTTTTTAAATGGTGAAATGTGTAGATTTTTTAAATGTTAAATGAGGATATTAATATTTAAACAAGGTAGGAAATCACTGGTCAGTTCAGGCGCATGCTTTAATCATTACTGTGGCAGTGAGCTGGGTTTTGGAGTTCTACGAAGAATGCTGAGGCTGAGCGCAGTGGCTTACACCTTAATCCCAGCACTTTGGGAGGCTGGAGTGGGCATATCACCTGGCAGCAGAGAGCCAAGACTGTCCCACAGAACTACAGCCTGGGTGCCAGAGCAAAACTCTGTGTAAAAAAAAAAAGAATGCTGAGACTTTCCAAGATTTACTATATGTGGTAAACTAAGGCCATGAACTTGGCATGTTATGCCTATCACCATCTTTAGATAGGATTGTCTACAGAATAAACGGTAGGTCTATTGATAAGATTTCACAGTAAGAGAAAAAAAATTATAAATTGCAGACATCAACACCAGGAGCATGAAGAATAATGAGTGATCTGGCAAAAGGGTTAATCTTGAAGGTTTCCTAGGGAGAAGGTAACTCAGGCTGTAAGGAACTACGAAAAGCAAGTAAGACAGACAAAGCTAAATATGAGAGAGTATTTACATGGAGTTAAGTGGGAGGGAGGAAAGCTCATGATAAAAATCAATGATTCTCAATACAGTGAACTTCAAGCTTCTTTTTAAGAGACAGGATCTCACTATGCTGCCCAGGCTGGTTTTGAACTAATGGACTTAAAACGATCCTCCAGCCTCAGCCTCTGAAGTAGCTGGGAGTAGAGGCACATATCACAGTGCCCAGCTCATAACTTGTGTTATGAGAAATATTTTATATCACAGACCAATACACATCATATGTGTAGGGATGTATGTAAACTATCACAAAAACACTGCGAAAAACATCTTTACCATATATGCTCTGATATTTTCTCTTCTGTCTAGGTCATCTTTTATAAAATGCTGCTCATAATCTACTATCCTAATTTCACAATCTACTATTGCATCACAACTCACAATTTGAAAAATATTGCTTTTAATGAATATAAGAACTACTTGAGGTAACTGTCTAACATGTAGATTCCCAGGTTTGACCTCTAGAAATTCAAAATCTGAAGGCCTGGGAAAGAAGCTAGAGATCCACAGTGATTTTTTTTTTGTTTTCTGTTTTTTGTTTTGAGATGGAGTCTCAAACTGTCACCTGAGCTGGAGTGTAATGGCATGATCTCTGCTCACTGCAACCTCAACCTCCCGGGTTCACACGATTCTCCAGCCTCAGCCTCCTAAGTAGCTGGGACTACAGGCGCGTTTCACTATGCCGGCCAGATTGTTCTCAAATTCCTGACCATGTCATCTGCCCGCCTTGGCCTCCCAAAGTACTGGGATTACAGGCATTAGCCACCATGCCTGGCTGAGATCTATAATTTTAACAAGCACCTCAGGTGATTCTGACACAAGTGATCAAGCCAGCAGGTATGGCTCATACCTGTAATTCCAGTAGTTTAGGAGGCTGAGGCAGGTGGATAACCTAAGTTCAGGAGTTGGAGACAACATGGTGAAACCTCATCTCTACTAAAAATACAAAAATTAGCCAGGCATGGTGGTGGGCACCTAATCCCAGTTACTCGGGAGGCTGAAGCAGGAGAATCACTTGAACCCAGGCAGCGGAGGTGGCAGTGAGCCAAGATTGCACCACTGTACTCCAGCCTGGGCGACAAGAGTGAAACTCTGTCTCAAAAAAAAAAAATTAGCGCGTTTGGTGGTGTACAACTGTAATCTCAGCTACTTGGGAGGCCGGGGCACAAGCAAAGCTTGAACCTGGGAGTCAGAGGTTGCAGTGAGCTAAGATCATGCCACTGTACTCCATTGTGGGCAGCAGAGTGACTGTCTCAAGAAAAAAAAGTGATCAACCCATAAACCATGTCTTAAGAACCACTGTCTCCTGAGCACATTTTATTTTGTTCCATTATGTCAACAATGACTTATTTTTTACTTTATAATTATTTTTCTCTATACACACAAACCTACCTGCACACACAAACATTTACACTTGTATATGCAAAGGCTATTTCTGGAATGAATCATAAGAAATTGGTAACAGGTGTACATTTGAAACTCCAACTCAGTCTCTTACTAATTGTGTAACCTAACTCAAAATCTGAGTCTTACTTGCTTCATCTGTAAATTGGAGTAAGAGAAGTAATGGAATATGTCTGTGTGTGTATGTATGTATATGCTATTATTATTAAGGAATAAGAGATAAACATATGTCTTCAGCCAGGAAATGACCTGATCAAAATAGTATTATTAACTAGTTATTCCATTAGCTATATTTAATATAAAATAAGAGAATATGAGAGAAAAGAAACAGGAATGCTCACATACTGTTGGTGAGAGTATAAACTGGTGCAGCCTCTTTGGGGACAATTTAATACTATAAATTTTATTTTTATTTTTATTCATCTGGAGACCTTAAAAACTATAAATTTTAAAAAGAAATACCTTTTTCTTTTTTTTTTTTTTTTGAGACAGTGACTCTGTCACTCAGGCTGGGGTACAGTGGCATGATCTCGGCTCACTGCAACCTCTGCCTCTTGGGTTCAAGTGATTCTCCTGCCTCAGCCTCCCAAGTAGCTGGGATTACAGGTGCTAATCACCACGCCCAGCTAATTTTTGTATTTTTTTTTAGACGGAGTTTTGCTCTTGTTGCCCAGGCTGGAGTGCAATGGCGTAATCTTGGCTCACTGCAACCTCTACTTCCAGGGTTCAAGTAATTCTCCTGCCTCAGCCTCCCAAGTCGCTGGGATTATAGGTGCCCACCACCATGCCCAGCTAATTTTTATTATTTTTAGTAGAGACAGAGTTTTGTCATGTTGGCCAGGCTGGTCTCAAACTCCTGACCTCAGGTGATCCACCCATCTTTTCCTCCCCAAAGTGCTGGGATTATACGCGTGAGCCACCACGCCCCACCTAATTTTTGTATTTTCAGTAGAGACAGGGTTTCGCCATGTTGGCCAGGCTAGTCTCGAACTCCTGAACTCAATCCGCCTGCCTTGGCCTCCCAAAGTGCTGGGATTACAGATGTAATCCACTGCACCTGCATACCTTTTGATAAAGTAATTCTACTTTATCCCACCAGTTATACTTGGAGAAATACACAAGTATTTTTGCACTACAATGTTCTCCACAGAATTTGTGATCATATACATATACAGACAGACACACACACACACACACACACACCCGCAACCTAAATTTCTATCCATAGGAGACTGGTTAAAGAAAATACAATAGGCTGGGTGTGGTGGCTTCTGCCTATAATCCCAGCACTCTGGGGCGCCGAGGCGGGCAGACAACCTGAGGTCAGGAGTTTGAGACCAGCCTGAGCAACATGAAACCCCATCTCTACTAAAAATACAAAAATTAGTCGGGCATGGTGGTGCACACCTGTAATCCCAGCTATTTGGGAGGCTGAGGCAAGAGAATCACTTGAACCTGGAGGTGGAGGTTGCAGAGAGCTCACACTGCACCACTGCACTCTAGCCTGAGCAAGAGAGTGAGATTCCTTTTCAAACAAACAAACAAAAAAAATTAGCTGGGCATGGTGGCACGCTCCTGTAATCCCAGTTACTTGGGAGGCTGAGGCAGGAGAATAGCCTGAACTCAGGAAGTGGAGGTTGCAGTAGGCTAAGATTGTGCCATTGCACTCCAGCCTGGGCATCATAGCAAGACTTTGTCTCAAAAAAAAAAAAAAAAAAAAAAAAAAAAGAAGAAGAAAACACAGTCATTCATATGATGGAATATTATGCACGAACCAGTTCATAGAAATAAAGTTACTTAGAGCTATATGTGTTGTTAATAAAGATCTTCAAAAGTATAGAATTAATTCCTTAATAAGTTAAATATCAAATTACCATATAACCCAGCAATTTCACTTTTGGGTATATATCCAAAATAACCAAAAAGAGGTATTAAGAAAACTTGTACATGAATGTTCATATAGCACTAGTTACAACAGTGAAAAAGTGCAACTGGAGGTCCATTAACTGATAAATGGGTAAATAAAATGTGGTATATCCATCTGAAGAAACATTACTTAGCCACAAAAATGAATGATATACTGACACATGCCACAATATGGATGTACTTTGAAAACATTATGTGAAGAGACACAAAAGTCACATACTATATGATTCCATTTATATAATATAACTAGTAGAGGAAAATCCATAGAACAGACAGATTAGTAGTTGCCAGAACCTGAGAGAAAAGAAAATGGAGACTGATTGCTCAATGTGTACAGAGCTTCCTTTTGGGGTGGTGAAAATGCTGGAAATTAGCGGCGATAGTTGCACAACATTGTGAATGTGTACTTAAAGTCACCAATGGTAAATTTCATGTTATGTGTATATGTATTTGAGTACAATAAAAAGACAAAAGGACTGGGTGCAGTGGTTCATGCCTATAATCCCAGCACTTTGGGAGGCTGAGGCGGGTGGATCAACTGAGGTTAGGAGTTCAAGACCAGCCTGACCAAAATGGAGAAACCCTGTCTCTACTAAAAATGACTCCTGAAACAACTACTCTTAACAGTTTCTTTTTTTCTTTTTTTTTTTTTCTGAGACAGAGTTTTTGCTCTTGTTGCCCAGGCTGGAGTGCAATGGCGTGATCTCAGCTCACTACAACCTCCGCCTGTCGGGTTCAAGCAATTCTCCTGCCTCAGCCTCTCAAGTAGTTGGGATTACATGCCTGGCTAATTTTTTGTAGTTTTAATAGAGATGGTGTTTCACTGTGTTGGCCAGGCTGATCCTGAACTCCTGACCTCAGGTGATCCACCTGCCATGGCCTCTTGAAGTGCTGGGATTATAGGCATGAGCCACTGCACCCAACCTCCTAACAGTTTCTTAGTATTTCTCTAGATTGTCTGTATATACACAAGCATAACTGTTTATGTATGTATGTATTTGTATGTAAATTTGCATGCTCACATGTATATATACATATCCCTCCCCAAAATGTTATAGTAGCTATTAAAAAAGACACCAAATGATCAGTTAGCTGCAATCAGCGATGTGTTAAGATGGGGCATTACTAAAATTTCCAAATGAGCTTTAATTCCCAAATTACTAATGTGCTTCTCCATATCACAGAGTATGTTTATGAGAAGTCAGTAACATTACATTTAAAATTACTTCATCTAAGGATAGGTGTGGTGGCTCACGCCTGTAATCCCAGCACCTTAGGAGGCCCAAGAGGGAGGATGGCTTGAACCTAGGAGTTTAAGACCAGCCTCGACAACATAGTGAGACCCTGTCTCTACAAAAAATTAAAAAATTAGTCGGCTTAGTGGTGCATGCCTGTGGTCCCAGCTACTTGGGAGGCTGAGATAGGAGAATCGCTTGAGCCTAGTAGATCAAGGCTGCAGTGAGCCGTGATTGTTCCACTGCCCTCCAACCTGGGCAACAGAGTGAGACACTGTCTAAAAAAACCAAACAAATAAATAAATAAAATTACTTCATCTAATAGTAATTAAATTAAATGCTTTCAGAAATGTACAACCAAGCTGGGTATCATGGCATGCACCTGTAGTCTCAGCTACTCATGAGGCTGAGGCAGGCGGACTGCTTGAGGCCAGGAGTTTAAGACCACTCTGGGCAACATAGCAAGAGCCTATCTCTGCAAAAATAAAAATAAATTCGCCAGGCATGGTGGCACATCACTGTAGCCCAAGCTACCTAGGAGGCTGAGGTAGGAGGATCGCTTGAACCCAGGAGTTTGACGTTACAATGAGCTATGGTGGCACCACTGAACTCTAGCTTGGACCACAGAGCAAAATCTTGTCTCTAAAAAAAAAAAATGTACAACCACAATTAATGAAGGAAACATGAATGAAAGTTGTCCCACACTCATTCAACATTTAACATTCAACAGATAATTACTGACTCCCTACTTGGTGGCAAGCACCATGCACTATACATCTATTCCAAGGATTCTAGTCTTTCAATTATCTGCAGCAATAGTTACTCATAGCTAATGAGACACACAGGAAGAAACAATTTCTTCAGGTCCTACGTGGCCTCACAACCTCTAGAGTCCATCTACTGAAGTGTCTCCTAAAGTGATCTGGAAAAGTTAAGAGATCCCTTAAGAACTTCAGTACCGGCCGGGCGCGGTGGCTCAAGCCTGTAATCCCAGCACTTTGGGAGGCCGAGGCAGGTGGATCACGAGGTCAAGAGATCGAGACCATCCTGGTCAACATGGTGAAACCCCGTCTCTACTAAAAATACAAAAATTAGCTGGGCATGGTGGTGCGTGCCTGTAATCCCAGCTACTCAGGAGGCTGAGGAAGGAGAATTGCCTGAACCCAGGAGGCGGAGGTTGCGGTGAGCTGAGATCGCGCCATTGTACTCCAGCCTGGGTAACATGAGTGAAACTCCATCTCAAAAAAAAAAAAAAAAAAAAAAAGAACTTCA
>NW_022436987.1:13619498-13627255 GCF_009761245.1 Sapajus apella
GGAGAACGTCCGGACCCCAGGGGGCGGGGGTGGTGGGGGTGAGCTGACCCCCCCCTGTTGTCCACCCGGGTGGGTAAGAGGAAGACAGTCACAAAAAAAAAAAAAAAAAAAAAAAAAAAGAACTTCAGTACCTGAAAATGATGGGCACAAGAGAACTATCCAGTTCCCCAAATACTTCTACATAGACCTACAAAAAGATCGTCAAAGCAATTATGGTACTCTTTTCAGAGAATAAAAATGAACTCACTGTATCCGACAGGCAGCCAAAAGCTTATTAAAATTACACCTAACTTTTACAACTGATAAGTACAACTTTTCTGACTACCATTCTTTAGTTTATTGAGGTCTGTGATATTGTATGTCTTTATATATTATTTGGAAACTATTGTCAAGGGATACAGGGGACCTAAGGAAAGGCAAAGGAAAGCCAAACAACTATAGCATGTTATAATTGGACCTTACCTATAACTTGGTAGAAAGGTTTTAGGAAATGTTTATTCTAGTTCAGTGGCCTTTTTTCTTTTTGGATCATGCATCCTTGGTAAAATATTTTCAATCCCACATCCCCAAATATGGTATTTACCTACATAAGTATGTCTATACCAATATTTGATGTACATAAAATACATGCAAATTTTTTAATTAAAAAATGAGCTATGGCAGGGTGAGGTGGCTCATGCCTATAATCCTAGTACTTTGTGAGGCTGAGGTGGGCAAATCACTTGAGTCCAGGAGTTCAAGACCACCCTGGGCAATAAGGCAAAATGCCACCTCTACTAAAAATACAAAATTAGCCAGGCGTGGTGGCACATGCCTGCAGTTCAGCTACTTGGGAGGGTGAGGTGGGAGGACAGCTTGAGCTGGGGAAGTGGAGGTTCCACTGAACTGAGATCATGCCACTGCACTCCAGCCTGGGTGACAGAGTGAAATCCCGACTCAAAAAAAAAAAGAGACAGAAAATTTAACATTTCAAATGTTACTGATATAGAAACTCTTTTTGTTATTATTAAAATTTATTTCAACAATATATTTTTAGTGCAATGAATGTAAACTGAATATTATGTTGCCCAGGCTGGAGTGCAGTGGCTATTCACAGTCACAATCCAAATGCAATGCAGCTCCTGGACTCGTGTGATCCTTCTGCCTCAGCCTCTCAAGTAGCTGGTACTATAGTTATGAGTCACCACACCCACTAACTTTTTTTTTCTTATTCGTGATTTAGCACTTTGCTATAAACCAAGAGGCAGGTATTATTTCTACTTTATAAATGAGAAAACTGAAGTTTGAGAGAGTGCATAATCTGACAAATGTCAGAGCTATCATGGCAGAGCACGAATGGAAACTTCTATCTGTGGAACTCTAAAACCAATGCTCTTAACCAATATATTCTAAGAAAAGAGGCAATCAGAGATAAATTTATCGTGAGGTATAAGTAAAAAACAAAGAATAACTCCTTCTGACCAATCTGAATGAATCTGAATTATGTTCTCATTTGATTCTTATTAATATAATCAGTTAAAATCTCTGTATGACTTTGGGTAAGTCATTTAACTTATTTGAATCTTAGTTTCCCAATATGTAAAATGAAAGACTTGGACTAGGTGATCTTTAACGTCCTTTTCAGCATTAACATTCTAGGAGTCAAAAATAAGAGTTAATAAGGCAAACATCTTTTAGCTGAATAACCAAACCTTTATTGATCTCCACATTAGGAAGGTTGAAGATTTCAAGGTCCATCATGCCTCCTTTAGTCCCTTCTGAGAGGTCTAAGAGGACCAGCCTATCTGCAATGCCCTGTACAATAAGAAAAATAACAACATTACACAGAACACGGCCAATGACTCAATTTAAATTCATTTAACAATGAGAACAAAAGGACAATAAACAGGCCTTATACACTGTCTTAAGAAGAATAAGCAACACAATAGCAATAAAAGTGACATACAAGCAAGAAATTAACTTCGGCCAGGCCTAGTGGCCCACAACTGTAATCCCAGCACTTTGGGAGGCCAAGGCGGTTGGATCACCTGAGGTTAGCAGTGCGAGACCAGCCTGGCCAACATGAAGAAACCCTGTAACTACTAAAAATACAAAAACTAGGCTAGACATGGTGGCTCACGCCTGTAATCCCAGCACTTTGGGAGGCTGAGGCGGGCAGGTCATGAGGTCAAGAGATAGAGACCATCTGGGCCAAAATGGTGAAACCCCGTCTCTACTAAAAATACAAAAATTAGCTGGGTGTGGTGGCATGTGCCTGTAGTCCCAGCTACTGAGGAGGCTAAGGCAGGAGAATCGCTTGAGCCTGGGAGGTGGAGGTTGCAGTGAGCTGAGATGGTGCCACTGTACTCCAGCCTGGCGACAGAGCAAGACTCTGCCTCAGAAAAAAAAACATGCCGGGTATGGTGGCATATGCTTATAATCCCAGCTACTTGGGAGGCTGAGGCAGGAGGATCACTTGAACTCAGGAGGCAGAGATTGCAGTGAGCCAAGATTGTCCCACTGCACTCCAACCTGGGCAACAGAGCTAGACTCTGTCTCAAAAAAAAAAAAAAAAAAGAAACTATGAACTTCAATAATGTAATCTTTTAGGTTTGACTACTAAAAGCTGTAACAGGGCTTAAGTCAGAAGTCACAGATTGCAGGTTTCTTTTGAGACAGAGTTTCATTCTTTTCGCCCTGGCTGGAGTGCAATGGCACAATCTTGGCTCGCTGCAACTCTGCCTCCCAGGTTCAAGCAATTCTCTTGCCTCAGCCTCCCAAGTAGCTGGGATTACAGGCATGTGCCACCATGCCCAGCTAATTTTGTATTTTTAGTAGAGATGGGGTGTCACCATGTTGGCCAGACTGATCACGAACTCCTGACCTCAGGTAATGTGCCCGCCTTGGTCTCCCAAAGTGCTGGGATTACAGGTGTGAGCCACTGCGCCCGGCCCTGCAGGTTTTTTTGTTTTGTTTTGTTTTGTTTTGTTTTTAAGGAGTCTTGCTCTGTCACCCAGGCTGAAGTGCCATGGCACTATCTCAGCTCACCGCAACCTCCACCTTCCAGATTCAAGCAATTCTCCTGCCTCAGTCTCCTGAGTAGCTGGAATTACAGGCACACACCACCACACTCAACTAATTTTTTTTATATTTTTGGTACAGATGGGGTTTCACCATGTTGGCCAGGCTGGTCTCGAACGCCTGACGTCAAGTGATCTGCCCTCCTTGTCCTCCCAAAGTGCTGGTATTACAGGCATGAGCCACCATGCCCAGCGCCTGCAGCATTCTTTTAATGGTATGAGTTAATAAAGATGACTTGGTACACTCAATACTTCTGTTATTTCTCTTGATTTATGGTTTCATTTTGATATTATCATTTTCATTCTGACAGAGCTCACAGTGACTTTTGGGTCTATTTGGGTGTCTTATTTCTAGCAGAAAAGTTAAAAAATAATGCCAGCTTTTTCTTTTTAAAAAAGTGTAATAGCTATAAAATCTAAGATCAAATCCTATTATGTGGTACCCTCTCCAAAGACCTCATGGAAAATACTCCGTGTGCCTGTAAATTGGGTGGCACAGTGGGCTGGCTGTAAATAACAGTATGGAAACCCCTAAAAATCAGTTTACTTTTGTGGAAGGTCTTTCTCCAAAGTAGTAGGAGACTTGATGATCTCTCCTATTTCAGGATTCACAGGCAAAAGTACCCAAAGATCCACCAGACTATCAGGCAGAAAGTGTGATGGTTAAGAAAACAACCCTGGCCGGGCATGGTGGTTCACACCTGTAATCCCAGCACTTTGGAAGGGCAAGGTGGGCACAGGCTTAAGCCCAGGAGTTTCAGACTAGCCTGGGCAACGTGGCAAATCCCCCCCTCCCCCAACACACACACACACAAGTCCTGGCATGGTGGCTCACGCCTGTAATCCCAGCACTTTAGGAGGCGGAGGCGGGCGGATCACCTGAGGTCAGGAGTTCGAGGCCAACCTGGCCAGCATGGTGAAATCCCATCTCTATTAAAAATACAAAAATTAGCCAGGCGTGGTGGTGGGTGCCTATAATCTCAGCTACTTGGGAAGCTGAGGCAGAGTCACTTGAATCCGGGAGGCAGAGGCGGCAATGAGCCGAGATCACACCATTGCACTCCAGCCTAGGTGACAGAGTGAGACTCTCAAAAAAAAAAAAAAAAAAAAGAAGAAGAAGAAAGAAAACAACCCTGCTACACAATTTATTAGCTATGTAACATGGGAAAGTGGCTGAATTCGGCCTTACTTTATGTGGTTGTAAGGATTAATTATGTGACACAGGGCTGGCATATAGTAATCCCCTCTAAAACATAGTTATTATTTTATTGCTAACCATACACATAAGAAAAATGCAAAGAAAACTATGAGTCACCATTTTCATTTACAAGACACAAAAAAATCTAAAAGTTTAGCAGTAGTTGTGGGAAAATAAGTATTCTTACATATTATAGGTATGAGAATAAACTGGTATAATTAATAAAAGATAATTTGACAATTTTCTATCAAAAATTTAAAACATTAACTCTTTGAATCCATCAATTCATTTATAGAAATCATCCTACAAATTTATCAGTATGTGTAAAACAACACAACATATATAAGGATATTCATAAGACTAGAAAAAAAAAAAAAGACTAGAAACAACAAAATGTTCACCAGCAACATTGAGACAATATAATATAGTGGTTTATAGCAGAGATTGAAAAAGCTTTACTATGTCACCATGCATTCAATCAGTGGAGCATATAGATCACCAGGGACTTTATCAAAATGTAGATTTTGAGGCCAGGCATGGTGGTTCAGGCCTGTAATCCCAGCACTTTGGGAGGCCAAGGCAGGAAGACAGTCCGAACCAGGAGTTCAAGACCAATCTAGACAACATAGGGAGACCCATCTCTACAAAAAAATAAAAGATTAGCTAGGTGTGGTGGCACACCCCTGTGGTCCCAGCTACTCAGGAGGCTGAGGTGGGAAGATCTCTTAAGCCCAGGAGGTAGAGTCTGCAGTGAACCATGATTGCACCAGTACTCCAACCTCAACCTGGGTGACAGAGAGAAAGCCTGTCTCAAAAACAAAAATGAAAAACCATGACTTTCAGATGCCTTCCTGTGCTTACCAAAAAAAAAAAAAAAAAAAAAAAAAAAAAAGGCAAATAATTACAAATAAAATAAATAAAACTCAGTACTGTTAGGGATGTCAAAAATCAGGCTGATGTGCATGTTATTAGCAGCATAAATTAGTTCTGCAATCTGGCAATTAAGTGCTATAAAAACCATTCATGCTCTCTGACTCACTTGTACTGTTTTTTAAAACTAGGCAAACCAGGCCGGGTGCAGTGGAGCATGCTTGTACTCCCAGCACTTTGGGAGGCTAAGGCAGGAGAACTGCTTGAGCCCAGGAATTCAAGACCAGCCTGGGAAACATGGCGAAATCCTGACTCTACAAAAATTATAAGAATTAGTGGGATGGTGGCAGGTGTCTGTAGGTCCAGCTACTTGGGAGGTTGAGGTGGGAGGATGGCTTGAGCTGGGGAAGACAGAGGGTGCAGTAAGCCGAGACTGCACCACTGCATTCCAGCCTGTGTGACAGAACATGACCCTGTCTGAAAAAAATAAAATAAAAAGGCTGGGCGCGGCGGCTTACGCCTGTAATCCCAGCACTTTGGGAGGCCAAGATGGGTGGATCATGAGGTTAGGAGTTTGAGACCAGCATGGTCAACATGGTGAAACCCCGTCTCTACTAAAAATATAAAAAGTAGCTGAGTGTGGTGGTGGGCACCTCTAACCCCAGCTCCTCAGGAGGCTGAGGCAGGAGAACTGCTTGAACCTGGGAGGTGGAGGCTGCAGTGAGCTGAGATCAGGTCACTGCACTCTAGCCTGGGTGACAGACCAAGACTCTGTCTCAAAAAATAATAATAAAATAAAAATAAAAATAAAATAATGTACAACCAAAAAAAATTCAGATGAAAAAATAAGGAACTTGAAATGTTTATAGAAGCATTTATTTAGTGACAAAAGACTGAATATAACCCAAATTCTAATTAAGATGTAATAGTAAGCCAGGCGTGGTGACTCATGCTTGTAATCCCAGCACTTTGGGAGACCAAGGCAGGTGGATCACTCGAGGTCAGGAGCTCGAGACCAGCCTGGCCAACAGGGCAAAACCCCGTCTCTACTAAAAATACAAAAACTATCTGGGCATCATGGCATGTGCCTGTAGTCCCAGCTACTTGGGAGGCTGAGACAGGAGAATCACTTGAACCCTGAAGGCAGAGGCTGCAGTGAGCCAAGATTGTACTCCAGCTTTGGCATCAAAATGAGACTCCACCTCAAAAAAAAGGTATGTAATAGTGTATTCAAATGGAGGATGGAAGAAATATGAAACTATAGCATGCCAAAAGTTAGCATATGTAACTCTGAGCAGCCAGCTTTTAAGACATTCTAGCTCCATGGATACAATTTAATTATTTGCTGAAGTAAAACCCACCTCCAAGACATATGTGAGTCTTAAATGGAAAGGGAAGAATTTAGATGGCAAAACAATCAAGTATATATAGAAAAGAAAAACTAATGCCAGCCACCAAATAAACATAGAGAGGGGCAGCTATTCTATTCAGGGCTACATATCTCAAATGACAGGAGGCATGCTGTTACCCTGATACTGGACTCTGGAGGGAGGCAGGCAGGTCTTTCGAACCTCTCTGGAACGGGATTTAAGCCTTTCTGCAAACAATTTATGTAGAGACTAATAAAAAGGGCTAAAGAAAAAATAAACCCTAAACTAGCATAAAATATCAGCTCAGAAACTATGATCCTAAAAGAAAGTAATTATATAAGAAAAGGCAATCTTTTTTAAAAAAAAGTGAATTTTAGAAAGAGCTAAAATTATT
Source organism: Sapajus apella (assembly GCF_009761245.1). Lineage (NCBI taxonomy): Eukaryota > Metazoa > Chordata > Mammalia > Primates > Cebidae > Sapajus > Sapajus apella. Next base: position 13,626,390 of record NW_022436987.1, read on the forward strand.
ATATTCAACAAGAGTTTAATTAAAGTAGCATGATTCAGAAAATACAAAAGAATTTGTGACTAAATCACATGAATGTCAAGTTGAGGCTTCCCTTGGATGAGGATAAGCCCATTGTTCAAATCACTTTTTATAAGCTTAACTACTAATTAAGAGGCAACATCACTGATGAAAGCTTTCAGCTATTTTTTTTTTTTTTTGCCAACTTACTAAATATATTTTAAGGCAAAATAAGGTTTTCCCACATGACAAAATGAAGGCATTTTTGATGCGTTAAACATAACCTGCCTACAAGTGTGGCACTATGATAGATGTATTTATAACTAGTATGCTTACATACCTTTGCTGAAATTGCTAATGTGCAGGCAATACCCAATTCTCCACCTCCAACCACTGTAATTTTATTGGCTGTTTTATTCTCATGATTTGCCCAGCTCTTTAAATTTATATCTGAAACACCTAGAAAGAAAAGTAGATGATCCTGAGAATTCAAAAATATCAAAAATCTTTTTAGGATCTTTAAAAAAATATATAGCAGGCTTCATAGCTCAGAGAGAAAATATAGTGCTAGTCCATAATGGGCTTTCAAAAAATACTACCGGGCCGGGCGCGGTGGCTCAAGCCTGTAATCCCAGCACTGTGGGAGGCCGAGGCGGGTGGATCACGAGGTCAAGAGATCAAGACCATCCTGGTCAACATGGTGAAACCCCGTCTATACTAAAAATACAAAAAATTAGCTGGGCATGGTGGCGTGTGCCTGTAATCCCAGCGACTCAGGAGGCTGGGGCAGGAGAATTGCCTGAACCTGGGAGGCGGAGGTTGCGGTGAGCCGAGATTGCGCCATTGCACTCCAGCCTGGGTAACAAGAG
>NW_022436987.1:13627355-13652356 GCF_009761245.1 Sapajus apella
GGGGGGGGTGGGGTTGGCGGCCGAGGCCGCATTGCACTCCACCCTGGGAAAAAAAAAAAAAAAACTTCTTGAAAAAAAAAAAAAAAAAAAAAAAAAAATACTACCCAACAAATACATGCAAGGAAGACAGATGTCTCCTATTAAATATTTGACTAAATAGAAATTATCCTTCTAAAAAGAAAGCATCTTTCTAAACATTAAAAAAAAATCATATGAGACTCTAAAAAAAGTAGCATTTTCATAATTCTGAAAAATATTCCAACTCATTGCTCTGATCGACAATACAAAAATATGTCTAACACCTTACCAAAATGTTTCAAGCATAGGTATTTGCCTTTATCCTTAACGAGAATTATGAAGAATCATAGATATTCTGATCCAGTATACTGAATAAGCCAACAAGCTACATATACAACAAGCTACATTCACATATACATATTGTGAAAAGGGTTTGGGATCATTAAATATATCAAGTGGTATTAAACAATACAAGAACTGTTTTATCTGTTTAAGACTAATTCTTTTCATTTTAAGAAACCTGGCCGAGAACAGTGGTTCATGCCTATAATCCCACAACTTTGGGAAGCTGAGGCGGGAGGATCACCTGAGGTCAGGAGTTCAAGACCAGCCTGGTCAACATGGTGAAACCCTGTCTCTACTAAAAATACAAAAATTGGCCGGGCATTCTTCTGAAGCAGAAGAATGGCTTGAACCCAGGAAGGCAGAGGTTGCAGTGAGCCCAGATGGTGCCACTGCACTCCAGCCTGGGCAACACAGTAAGACTCTATCTTAAAAAAAAAAAACAAAAACCATATTTATTGGAACTATAGGGTAATATCCTATATTACACAGGAATTTCTTTTTTTTTTTGGAGACAGAGACTTGCTCTATTGCCCAGGCTGGAGTGCAGTGGCACAGTCACAGCTCACTGAAACTTCTGCCTCCCGGGTTCAAGTGATTCTCCCACCTCAGCCTCCCAAGTAGCTGGGATTACAGGCAGCTGTCACCACGCCCAACTAATTTTTGTATTTTCAGTAGAAACGGGGTTTCATCATGTTGGCCAAGCCGGTCTCGAACTCCTGACCTCAGGTGATCTGCCTACCTTGGCCTCCCAAAGTGCTGGGATTACAGGCGTGAGCCACCGTGCCAGGCCTGAGGAATTTCTTATTTCAGAATCAGATGTACATATGCACACATTTTTTTTTTTTTTTTTTTTGAGACAGAGTCTCACTCTTATTGCCCAGACTAGAGTGCAACGGCACAATCTCGGCTCACTGCAACCTATGCCTCCTGGATTAAAGTGATTCTCCTGACTCAGCCTCCCAAGTAACTGGGATTACAGGGGTGTGCCACCACGCCCAGCTAATTTTTGTGTTTTTAGTAGAGATGAGGTTTCATGTTGGTCAGGCTGGTCTCGAACTCCTGACCTCAAGTGATCCTCCCATCTTTGCCTCCTTAAGTGCTGGGATTACAGGTGTGAACCACGATGCCGAGCCTAAATTTATTTATAAAAATCAAGCGGCTGAAAGTAAAGGATTTTAGTGAGAAACTGGTAACTCATAACTCTCAAGACAATCTGCCTAACAAATATACAAACCTTCAGTGACTTTTGCAATATAGGCTAGCAAGTCTACCTGCCGTGCCTCATCAGATGATGACAGAGAATACAGGGGAAGTTCCTCTTGAAACTTGGCAATCATTTCTTTAATTAATCCAACAATGACAGATTTAGGCTGTAGAATACATAAAAAACAGAAAAGTTACACAAAAATTTTGCAGAAGAATACTACCTTTTTTGAGGCAGGAGTATCACTTGGACCCGGGAATTTGAGATGCAGTGAGTTATGGTTGCACCACTACACTCCAGCTTATGCAACAGAGTGAGACTTCATCTCAAAGCAAAACAAAACAAACAAAAAAACTTCTTTAACCTATACATTCTTTAAGAGTTAGTCAAAAAGAAGTATTCAATCATGTTCTCATTTTTTGAAAACCATCATACAAATTATATAATACTTTTAACTGAAAAATTATTGAGTACTTTTAACTGAAAAATAAAGGAAGAAGAAATGCTAATTCAACATCTCCCAAAAGTAGAAAAATAGCATGAATATGCCTAATAGCCTAATACCTAGGTTTGGGAACTGTCTCTTTTTTTTTAACTCTTCATTTTGAAATAATTTCAGACTTATAGAAAAGTTACAAAAATAGTACATATACTCTTCGCCCAGATTACTCAAATGTTAACATTTTATCACATTTGCTTGTTTAGTCTCTCTCTAGTTTTTCCAAACAAACTAAACAAGTAAACTGAAAACATGATGTACTTTTACCCCAAGTACTTTAGTGTATATTTCCTAAAAGAAAAAGACATTCTCCTATATAACTATTATCAAATCAGAAAATTAACACTGTTAAAATACTATCTAATCTGATACTATTTTCTTTCAATGTAACTGGTTAAGCAACCTTGATGGAATTCATGAGCCTTTCTGAGCTTCAGTGTCATCAGTAACACAATGAGAATAATAAATTCCAAATGGCTGTTATGAGCAATAAATGAGCTAATGAATGCAAACTAAACACCGTGAGTGTAAAACAGATGTTTATTATTATTCTTAGGAATATTTAGTAGTATGCTCACTTAAAAAGTGCTCTTACTTTTTCAGAGTCTATGTTTCACTATTTATAAAGTAAAGAGATGAAGCCATTAAGGCAAAGAATTCAAATACCTTTGGGGACCAAGCAGATAACATCAAATGTGTAAAACTGCCAAGTATAAGAAAACTGGGAGAGATGGTTATTGTGGCAAATTGGAAAGAGCATGCCTACAGGCATCCAAATTCATTCTAATAACAAAACGAAACAAGGTAAAACAAAACCAACTGTGCTCAAACGAATTCTGCAGGCCTAACACAGCCCTCTGAATCTCTTGAGGAAATTGTAATCCCTGGCCTAGATGACCACTAGATTCCTTCTAGCTCCAAAGTTCTATATAATTATGCTACATAATTATAATTCCAACTGCATGTGGAATTTAAAGGTGCTGCAGTACTTTTAAATAGGGCAATTTAAATAATGTAATGTCTTTTTAAGACTAGTTTTAAGGCTGGGCACTGAGGCTCACATCTATAATCCCATCACTTTGGCAGGCTGAGGCGAGAGGATGCTTTGATCCCAGGAGTTCAATTCTAGCCTGGGCAACATAGAGAAATCCTGTCTGTACAAAAAATTTAAAAATTAGCAGAGCATGGTGGACCATGATTGTAGTCCCAGCTACTCAGAAGGCTGAGGTGGGAAAATCACTTGAGCCCAGGAATTTGAGGTTGCAGTGAGCTATGACTGTGCTTCTGCACTCCAATGTGGGTGACAGAGCATGACCCTGTCTCAAAAAAAAGAGACTAGTTTTAGTTTATAATAAAGACGCTCAGCACAGTAAATTAAAATCAGTACTGTCTAAACTAAAATTAAGCACAACCTTCACTAGATTATAAGACTTTCCCAGCTGCGCGTGGTGGCTCACGCCTGTAATCCCAGCACTTTGGGAGGCCAAAGCAGGTGGATCACGAGATCAGGAGTTCAAGACCAGCCTGGCCAAGATGATGAAACCCCGTCTCTACTAAAAAAAAAAAAAAAATTAGCTGAATATGGTGGCATGCACTTGTAATCCCAGCTACTTGGGTAGCTGAGTCAGGGGAATTGCTTGAACTCGGGAGGCGGAGGTTGCAGTGAGCTCACGCCACTGTGCTACAGCCTGGGCGACAGAGAGACACTCTGTCTCAAAAAAAAAAAAAAAAAAAAAAAAGACTATCCCTGAGCATTTACTAAACAAAATTACAAAAAGAGAAGCCAGTGAAAACCAGAGAGAAGAAATAAGATACATGAATTCCTGCAACATGGCACAGATGTCAAAATACTGCTTGAGGATAGTTTTGTTTTGTTTAAAGAAGGATGTAACAATGGATGAAGGAGAAAAACAGACAATTCAAAAAGGAAGAAACATGACTGATAAGTAAATGAAAAAGATTTCAATTTCTCAACTAATCAAGTAACTGAAAATTAAGAGTACAATCCATTTTTGTCCTTCCAACAGACAAGTTTTTATTATGCCCCATTCATCACATTTAACTAGCAATCTTATTTAAATCATCAGGTAATGCAAATAACATAAATGTTCATAAGGTAGAATGTCAACTCCTACTACTGATAATTTGAAGTGTGTCCTTTGTTTTTCTATTTCTTTTTTCTTCTTTTCAAATGCTTTCTACATAAAAAATATAGAAAACCATAAAACAAAGTAAAATGCATCCACAATTACACACTTTTTATGAGCTGTCTAATAAAATAAGAAGTGATAATCCTAAGGCATTCTTTACTCCAACCTCACTTGACTCCAACATGCTCCTGTTCTCCAGCCCTATTAACTTTCTGGGTACATATAAATCTATTATAAATTATCCTTTTATAAAATTTTTAATTATTTACAAAAATGAGAGAATACTATACATCTGTCTAAACCAATGTATAGAGATAAGCAAAGGTTTGTTTTAAGGATAATAACTTCTGTTAGACAAAAGGTACTGTAAAATAGGTACTATCCTATACTGATTTATACTGATTATAGAAATGTATCATTTTGTCTACCTTTTTGGAAGCCAATTTGGTAATATATAAGAAAATCTTAAAAATACTGAAAACCTTTGATCCAATAACTCTATTCCAAGAGACTTATCATTAGGAAATTATCAAAGATACGTTAGATATATATAAACATTTTCACTTGAAGATGTTCAACATTAAATGTCTTATAATAGGGCGATTTATAAATACAATAAGTAGTATCCTTACACTGGATTATCAGGCAACCATTAAAACCCACATATTTTGAAAACAGTTTAACATGGAGAAATGCTCAATATAATAGTCAATGAAAAATGCAGAATACAAAATTATATAACATGAGGATATAAAACAAATACTACTGTTATATAGATCAATGTGGATGAATTTTTAAAACTTGGTATTGGTTAAAACAAAGCATGTCAACAGGGCATGGATCACCTGAGATCAGGAGTTTGAGACCAGCCTAGCCAACATGGTGAAACCCCGTCTCTACTAAAAATGCAAACAATTAGCTGGGTGTGGTGGCACACACCTATAATCCCAGCTACCTGGGAGGCCAAGGCAAGAGAATCACCTGAACCTGGGAGGTGGAGGTTGCAGTGAGGTGAGATCACATCACTGCTCTCCAGCCTGGGTGACAGAGCAAGACTCTGTCTTAGAAAAAAATGAAAAAACAAAAAAGAAAGCATGTCATAAAAATTTCATACAGTATGATTCAACTTATATGAAAGTCAAAAACAGGCAAAACTACAAATAAATATATATATTACATAAAAATCTTTTATAGGAAGGGATTTGGAAATAATGCCCCAATCACTTGCTAGTAGCTCTTCCTGTACTTTCTCAAGTGGGAAACGACTATTAAAAGACAGAGAGCAAACAACAGTTGGCTTCAAAACCTGGAGGGAACAGCTTTGTATAGGCAGTTTTTATCAGGGTTCTGGGACTTGGGTAACCCTAGAGAGCTCAATTTCAAATTACTTCCAAAGACCACATGAAGAATATCATTGAAAGAAAATGCACTTATCATACTTATTTGTACCAGCAGAATCAATGATAAATATTCAAAAAAAAAAAAAAAAGAAAAAAGCTTTCTGAAGAAAATCCAAACTGATCTTACATGGCTCCAGTTTTGGAGATAGGGCAAATATATTCTGCCTTGAGCATCCACGTGTTTTCCGACTGAGATTCCCATATTCGCAGTTGGCTTCAAGAAGCAAATAGGGGGAGCAAAAGGATGAGAATCCAAAATCCAGAAACGAATTGGTATGTTATATGTATTACCTATTGAAAACAAAAGAAACGTATCTTTAAATGATAATGAAGCACACACATTATGTTTATGATATAGCTAGGTAGCATTTTTTATTTTGAGACAGAGTCTCACTCTGTCGCCAGGCTGGAGTGCAGTGGCGCGTTCTTGGCTAACTGCAACCTCCGCCTCCTGGGTTCAAGCCATTCTTGTGCCTCAGCCTCCCAAGTAGGTGGGATTACAGGCACACACCACCACATCTGGCTAGTTTTTGTATTTTTAGTACAGATGGGGATTCACCATGTTGGCCTGGATGGTCTCAATCTCCTGACCTCGTGATCCATTTGCCTTGGCCTCCCACAGATTACAGGCGTGAGCCACTGCACCTGGCTGCTAGGTGGCATTTTAAGAAATGACTAGGCTGGGTGAGGTGGCTAAAGCCTGTAATCCCAGCACTTTGGGAAGCCGAGATGAGCAAATCACGTAAGCCTAGGAGTTTGAGACCAGCCTGGGCAACATGGAGAAACCCTGCTCTATAAAAAATTTTAAAATTAGCTGGGTATGGTGGCACACATCTATAATCCCAGCTACTGGGGAGGCTGAGGTGGGCGGATGACTTGAGCCCAGGAGGTCAAGTTTGCAGTGAGCCATGATTGTACCACTGCACTCCTGCCTGGGTGACAGAGTGAGACCCTGTCTCTTAAAAAAGAAAGAAAGAAAAAGAAAGAAAGAAAGAAAGAAAGAAAGAAAGAAAGAAAGAAAGAAAGAAAGAGAGAAAGAAAAAAAGAAAGAAAGAGAATAGTCTAGTCAGGTTTTTTACATATAAAGGATTAATGTAAAGTAAGGCCTATTTCCCACATTTCATCCATACTCACATTGGAAATATGTTCCTGTTAGAGCACTGGTATAACACTTAAGTAAGTTTAACTAAAGCAATGGCCAAATCATCCACCCTGTCTCTACAAAAAAAAACAAAGAAAAATCAAATTTTCAAAATCTTTTACTAATATAGTTGGAGTGCCAGCCCAAATCCTGATGGAGCCACTTCCTGCATTAATCACTACACATTAAAGAAAAGGAAGGATATGTCTACTGAAGGTAAGGTGTAGTGGCTCACGCCTGTAAATCTCAGCATTTTGGGAGGCCAAGGCAGGCGGATCACTTGAGATCAGGGGTTCAAGACCAGCCTGACCAACATGGAGAAACCCCGTCTCTACTAAAAATACAAAAAATTAGCCAGGCGTGGTGGCAAGCACCTGTAATCCCAGGTACTTGGGTGGGAGGCTGAGGCACGAGAATCACTTGAACCCAGGAGGTGGAGGTTGCAGTGAGCTGAGATTGTGCCATTGCACTCCAGCCAGAGTGACAGAGTGAGGCGCTATCTCAAAAAACAAAACAAAACAACAAAAAAAACCTCTACTGAAGGCATTCCCCTGGTTGATCAAGAATCTGCTGCCTCCAATGCCCCTCCCCAGCAGTATTCATGCATTTTAACGGCCCATGACTGGCAAAGCACCTGGTGACTCAGATTCCTGTGTCTAAGTGGTAAGATTTCACCACTGGTGTTCGCTGGTCTCTTCTTCCTTCTCCCTTTCCCATCAGCAAATGCCTTGACTCCTACCCTGCACATCTAGCTTTTAGTAATTCAGCTAAAAGCTAGAATTCAGCTTTTAGCTGAATTCTAATATTCTATGCACACTAGTTATTTAATATTCTAATATTCTAATGCACACTAGTTATTTCCTACTGATCAGAAGGTCAGAATGTATATTATCTTTCTCATCTGTAAACTGGGCCAATACTAGAGCACACCTCAGTAAGAGTCTGAACTCCTAATACAAAGTCCTCGAATATAAAGGAATTATAAGAACGTAACTTAACTTTGGATGTAAACAAAGTTTAGATAGGTGTGATCTTAAGATGATACATTGGGATGCCAAAATGGGAGGACAGCTTGAGTCCAGGAGTACAAGACCAGCCTGGACAACATATCAAGACCCTGGTGTGGTAGCACACATCTGCAGTATTAGCTACTCAGGAGGCTAAGGCCAGAAGAGTACCTGAGCACAGGAATTTGAGGTTACAATTAGCTATGATCACATCACTGTACTCTAGCCTAGGCAACAGAGCAACACTCTCTCACTTAAAAGAAAAAAAAGATTACATACATCTCTAAAAATATGACTATATGAAGTATAATTATGACTTAACACAATGTTGGCTGAATAAGAAATAACACCAAAAATTTCTACAGGTATACATAAGATAATATTAACAGAAGTTTCATGTAGATGGAAGGTTAGATATAGGCTTAACCTTATCCCTTCCCAATTTTTTAAATGCTTTTTCAGCACAAGCATGTATAATCATTACACTAATAAAACTAGTTAACTAAAAGAGAGTAATAAAGGCAGACAAATAATAATGGCCACATTTATTGAACATTCACTATATGCCAGGCACTATGCTAAGAACTTTACTTATTGTAACTCATTTAAGCCTTACTGAGGTGGGCTCTAGTATTGGCCCAGTTTACAGATGAGAAAGATAATATACATTCTGACCTTCTGATCAGTAGGAAATAACTAGTGTGCATTCACATTGAGTTGATATAATTCCAAAGCAAAGGAAAAGAAAAGTGTAATGCAGGAAAAAGTTGAGGAGGGGCACCTAAGGAAGACCCCATCGTAAGAATCAGTGACATAACTCAATGACTACAGGACAGGCTTACTGACATTGGAAGGGATTTTACCAATGGTATTAAGATAACCTTTCTGCCCTCATGTTACCTCCCTACTCTGTATTAGAAACTGAAATGCTACTAAGCAGTAATTCATTTCAATTCACAACTTCCTCTATTAATATGCAACTACCCTTCAAAACACTGGGCTAGGTAAGAATTGGCCTTTATCTCTCAGAACGAATCGCCCTAATCAGTTTCCTTCCCTTTTCCTCTCCTTTCCTCCTTTCCCTAATACCCTTCTCTTACCTTTCTTTTCAACATCTAACCAAGATAAATTCAGAATACAACTTAAGGGGAACAAGTCTGAGTAAAATTCTCTACGCAGCCAGAAACGTCTGAAAACTTGGCAGGGAGGTGCAAGGAAAGAAGAGAAAAATCAACTCTATGCCTGTTCTGCCTACCTCACTCTGCAATCTCTGCATGGAGCCCATGGCTAGCTGCTTTCATACCCATCCATTCTCCTATGCATAAAAACAAAATGAATTACTACACATTTCCTGAGTGCCTACTATTGCAAAAGGAGGTATCACGGTGGGACATACACAGAAGCAGAACAAAGCATGAGTGCATCTCTAGCAGCAAGTCATTGCTGGGGGCGAAGAATGGGGGATTTAAGAGGGTTTGTGATAATCCAGGAGCTATCATAAAGAAGCACATACCGTGAAAGAAGTTCTCCCAAATGCAGCTTCCTAGTGTTTTTTGGGCAATGTATTCTCATTGTACAATGCTGAACTCTTTAAGAGATAGCAAGTTATCTCCCTATTTGGCTTCCAGATCTTTCTCAGCCCTCTTCTCAGTGTATCTTCTGACATGCCCCAGTAAGCCAGTTATTCCTAAGCCCTTCAGTCAATCATCATACTAACTCAACTATTCAACAAATACCAAATAAGCAAATGTCCTATAAGCACATCACTGTATATTAGTGATTTTGGATGGTATTCTTCCTAGGGTTATTTGCATTTCAAAAGAACACTGAACTGTTTTTTTAATTTTTGAGACTGAGGCTCACTCTGTCACCCAGGCTGGAGTGCAGTAGCATGATGTCAGCTTACTGCGACCTCTGCCTTCTGGGTTCAAGAGATTTTCATGCCTCAGCCTTCTGAGTAGCTGGGATTACAGGCGCATGCCATCAGGCCTGGCTAATTTTTGTATTTTTAGTAGAGATGGGGTTTCACCATGTTGGCCAGGCTGGTCTCGAACTTCTGACCTCAAGTTATCTGCCCATCTTGGCCTCCTAAAGTGCTGCCATTACAGACATGAGCTGCCACATCCAGCAAGAACAGTGAATTTCCAATGGTGAAATTTCAGGCACCATTTCAGAGAAATATTTGGAACCAAAGATTCATTGGTATTCTTAAAATCATACTATACATAAGCAACTTCTTGCAATTCTTATCCAAAATGTTAGTCCTTGCTGAACACAGGAGAAGTAGGTCTGGACAAATGGGAAGAGTTAAGTATAAGAAAAGTCAGCAAGGCCGGGCGCGGTGGCTCAAGCCTGTAATCCCAGCACTTTGGGAGGCCGAGGCGGGTGGATCACGAGGTCAAGAGATCGAGACCATCCTGGTCAACATGGTGAAACCCCGTCTCTACTAAAACTACAAAAAATCAGCTGGGCATGGTGGTGCCTGCCTGTAATCCCAGCTACTCAGGAGGCTGAGGCAGGAGAATTGCCTGAACCCAGGAGGCGGAGGTTGCGGTGAGCCGAGATCGAGCCATTGCACTCCAGCCTGGGTAACATGAGTGAAACTCCGTCTCAAAAAAAAAAAAAAAAAAAAAAAAAAAAGAAAAGTCAGTGATTTTTTTTTTTCCTTTATTTTTGGGCAAACACTTAGCTATTTTAAACTGTTAGGTCACTCTAAAATGTGTTCCTTCCTTTGAGCTTTAATGGCCTCTGTGTTGCAAAATTTTCCTATTGGAGTTTGAGTTTCAGGCTAACACTAGCTATGTGATCTTAGGTAAATCAGACAGGGCTAAGATTCAGTTTCACCTATGGACTGGAGATAATGCTGTATCACACAGAGAGGAAAGAAGGGGAACAAAATACAGAAATAATGAAGAAAAAGGTGGGACCCCTACACTTTGCTATGGAAAACAGAGATGAATCTCCCCAACGACAGGCCTATGTCCGTTTTGCTTTCCTTCGTACCCTGGAACCTACCAGAGTAGTGGGCACATAGTTGACAATAAGTAACTGTTGAACTGAACTTAACTTGCTGACATTAATATAGGCCTTCCTTGACTGGAACAGATCCAGTAAGGTTCTGCATAGGTTATATAGCTGTAAGAATACTTTGAGAATGTTATGGCATAAACAAATGTCAGTTATCAAATAAACTCCTCCTTTAGAAAACTCCCATATTTTCTCAACTTCCACACTTACCCTGATACATCACAGGAATAGTGCCGGTAAAATTCAGCAGGTCTTTCTGGGAACTATCTTTAAAAACTGGAAGAAAAAAGCCCCAAAATGTGCAATCAGAAAGAACTGTGGTAAAGTATGTAAGTATGCACATGTGTGTGCTCTTAAGTACACACACAAATACACACGCAATGTCTAAACATAATCTAGGAATTGGTAAATCTGTCAACAAAAGGAAATGACTAGATGTTGTTTACTTAGAAAGCAGTGAGGTGGCTGAAAGAATACAGGATTTTGATACTGAAACCCCAAGTTCTGGGGCCACCTTCCCTGCTTAGACGAATGTGACTTTTGGTGACTTTAATCATCTTTGATCTTCAGTTTCATCATCTATAAAATAAAGATAATATGACTGCCTTACACAGTTCTCATAAGGATCAAATGAGAGAATGAGAAAACTCTTAATAAGTACTATGGGCCGGGTGCAGTGGCTCACGCCTGTAATCCCAGCACTCTGGAGGCCAAGGCAGGTAGATCACAAGGTCAGGAGTTCAAGACCAGCCTGGCCAAGATGGTGAAACCCCATCTCTACTAAAAATACAAAAATTAGCCAGGTGTGGTGAAAGGCGCCTGTAATCTAAGCTACTCGGGAGGCTGAGGCAGGAGAATCACCTGAGCCCAGGAGGCAGAGGTTGGGGCAACCCAAGCAGCTGAGATTACAGGCGCCTGCTACCATACTCGGCTAATTTTTGTATTTTTAGAAGTGAGCCGATATCATGCCACTGCACCCCAGCCTGGGTGAGAGAAAGACTCCATCTCAAAAAAAAAAAAAAAAAAAAAAAAAGATAATAAAGTAAAAGCTTCCTTAGATAACCAGATTCTTACTATTAATTGAACAAGATAACTAAAACTTTGTTAATAATTTAGAATCAACTATATATATGATAGGCAGAATAAAGGTCCTCCAAAGATGTCCATATCCAACCCTTGGAACCCGTGATATGTCATCTTACTTGGCAAAGGGACTTCTCAGACATGATTAAAGACTCTGATCACTTGACTAGCCTTTAAAAAAAATTAAGGAGTCTGAGATGAACAGATTACCCTGTATTACTGGGATGGGTCTAATCTAATCACATCGGTCCTTAAAAGCAGAGAATCTTTCCCAGCTATGGTCAGAGGGCAATTTGCCTATAGAAGAATGGCTTGGAGACATCCAACACTGCTGGCTCTGAAGATGGAGAAAGGAAACCAAGAGCCTAGGAATGTGGGTGACCTCTAGAAACTGAAACTCAAGGAAACAGATTATCCGTCGGAGCCTCCAGAGACAAAGGCAGCTGACACCTAGATTTTAGCCAAGTCAAACTCCAGTTCAGCTTCTAAGCTACAGAAATTTGTGTTGGACTTCTTGCCTACAGGATTGTAACATAGTAAATGTGTGTTTTTTAAAGCTACTAAGTTTGTGGTAGCTTGTTACAGCAGCAATAGAAAACTAATGCAAGATATATTGTATTAATTTAAGCTTTCTCAGAAATTGCAGGTCACAAAGTATAACTGAAAATCAGAAGACAAAAGAGAAAACGAGAAATTACAATTTTGCAGCTCTTTAGGGCCAAAAATTAGTAGTTCCAATAATGCAGCATTTAAACTAGAAAATATGATTCTTACCATAGGTGTCCATGGAATATTTGAAATGCGGGAAAAACATATTTACATTCTTTAGTTCTTCCACAGTTAGGTCCCTGAACTTGTACTGAAAAGAGAAAAATAAGCATGGAGTAAGAATAAAGCTCTGAGCAAAAGAACAATTGCAGTTAACATTTAACTGACAATTTACCATGTGCTAGGCCCTGGGCTCTGAGCTTTACGAATATGTACAGTATTTAATTTTTTAAAAAAACAAAAGCCCTACAACATAGGGAGGGCTTTACAATTGCTCTACAGAAGCAGGAGAATAAATGAAAGCTAGCTGAGTCAGACAGCAAGTTAAATAGCGAAGCCAGAGCTCAAATCCAGGACCAGGGTCTTGAATGTCTAAATCGAACTGCCTCCAAATACCTCCTTAAGAGATGAGGCAGAATGAATCACCCCTCTTACCACTATTTGAGATCCAACTGTCTTTTTGGCATAGCTCATTCACTTGAGATACCTCAACTTCCCCTCCCACCTTCCTGGGTTTCAATCAGAAAACAAAAGCACACAAGGTTTTACAGTCAGGTGTGTAACTGCCTCTTCATTTATCCAGATGTCTTCTCAGAGATACTAACTTGGTTGTCTTGTGGACAAAATCTTTTAAATTCTTTAAGCCTATTTTCTCACCTGCATAAAGAAATAATACTTATCTCTTACACTAGTGGTTAGTTTTAAATGAAAGAAAAGAAATATAGTAAGAGTTTACCATTCTGAAAATGGATTTGAGAAAACAATTCCTTTTACAATGGCATCAAAAAGAATAAAATATTTAGGAATAAATTTAGCCGGGCGCTGTGGCACATGCCCTGTAGTCCCAGCTATTCGGGAGGCTGAGGCTGGAGGATCTCTTGAGTCCAAGAGTTCTGGGCTGTAGTGCGGTATGCCAATCGGGTGTCCACACTAAGTTCGGCATCAATATGGTGACCTCCCGGGAGCGGGGGACCACCAGGTTGCCTAAGGAGGGGTGAATCGGCCCAGGTCGGAAACAGAGCAGGTCAAAACTCCTGTGCTGATCAGGAATAAATTTAACAAGGTACCAAACTTAGACTGTGAAAACTGTATAACATTGTTGAAAAAAATAAAATAGACCAAAGTAAATGGAAAACATCCCTTGTCTACGGATTTGAAGACAGTATTGTTAAGATGGCAACATTCCTCAGCAGATTCAACACAATCCCTATCAAAATCCCAGCTGGCGTGTGTGTGTCTCTGTGTGTGTGTGTGTCTCTGTGTGTGTGTGTGTCTGTCTGTGTGTGTGCGTGTGTGCGTGCACGCATGTGCAAAAATTTGCAGATTCTAAAATTCAGATGGAAATTCAAGGGACCCAGAATAACCAAAACTATCAGGAAAAAGGACAAAACAGCTGGTGGATTCATACTATAATCAAGATACAGGCTATAATCAAAAGGAGAAAATAACAAGTGTTGGAGAGGATGTAAAGAAATCAGAACTCTCACACATACACCACTGCCAGTGGTAAAATGATACAGCTGCTTTGGGAAACACCCTGGTAGTTCTTCAAAAGATTAAACACAGAGTCAGCGTTACCACATGACTGAGCAATTCAATTTCTAGGTATATACCCAGGAAAAATGAAAACAGGTATCTACACAAAAACTTGTACACAATTGTTCATAGCAGCATTATTAATAGCCAAAAAGTGAATACAATCCAAATGTTCATTAAGTAATGAAAGAATAAATACATTGCGGCATATCCATAAAATGAAACATTTAACCACAAAAAGGAATAAAGTGCTAATACACACTACAACATGGATGAACCTTAAAAACACTACGTAAGAAATTAGACAAAGGAAATGTCTGTCTCTGGTCTTGGCCAGAGGCTGTGCTTCTTAGAAAAAAAATTTTTTTTAAATAAAAGAAACGAGACACAAAGGCTACATATTTTATAACTGCATGCATATGCAATGTTAAGAATTGACAAATACATAGAAACACAAAGTAGACTAGTGGATACCCAGGATTGGGGGAGTTTGGGAGAAAATGGAAGAGGACTGCTAATGGATCCTGTTTCCTCTCTCAGAACCTTAAGTTCTTCACCTGCAAAAAAGATATAGCTCTACTGGCTACCAACTTCAACAGGTGTATATGAAACTCTTACAATTAACATATGTATGTAAAAGAGAGATTATAAACAAAGTATGTATACAACAGTAAGTACAGACAGCAAACTACAAATTGACACAAAGAACATCTAAGTTACGGAAAGGCCTCTGGAGAAGCTCAAACTACATTTCAGCCTAGAGTCTTGAATGGTATAGACATTTAGGGATTAAGCCAGTCGTGGTAGCTCACACCTGTAATCCCAGCACTTTGGGAGGCCAAGAGAGGCAGATCACTTGAGGTCAGGAGTTTAAGACCAACATGGTGAAATCCCATCTCAACTGAAAATACAAAAATTAGATGTGGTGGCATGCACCTGTAATCCCAGCTACTCTGGAAGCTAAGGCAGAAGAATCACCTGAACCCTGGATGTTGCAGTGAGCCAAGATTGTACCACTGCACTCCAGCGACAGAGTGAGACTCTGTCTCAAAAAGAAAAAAAGAAAAGAAAAAAGAAAATTAGGGGAAAGAGAGGTCATTCTGGGATGGGGAAGAATTTGCTAGAAGAGAAGTCTGACTACAAACAACTTGAGGGCAGGAACAACCGGAAGGCAGGAATTGTCTTTTACTCGTTGTTCTATCTCTTCACAGTACTTAGGGTCTGCCTTTGATAGAATTATATTTTTTGGATGGAAGTTGGCAAACAGACAGATTTATATGAGTAGGGTAGACATAGAAAGTAATTATGATCCACAGCACTGAGCATCAAAACTAACAAATGATCAGTATTAACTAAAACAGGCTTGTTTAGTCTGTTGGGCAAAGTGAGTCCTAGATTCAGTGCCCATGATTCAATGTAAACAAAACTGAATGAAGTCACTCCAACTCCAAACACTACACAAATGTACAAAAGGCTGCATTGTTGTCACCTGGAATATATATATTATCAACAGATATAATTTGTTTCATTTTCCACGATTTTCTACATCCTTAAAATCATTGTAGAACACTGGGCGCAGTGGCTCACGCCTGTAATCCCAGCACTTTGGGAGGCCAAGGCAGGCGCATCGCCTGAGGTTGGGAGTTCAAGACCAGTCTCACTAACATGGAGAAACCCCTTCTCTACTAAAAATACAAAATTAGCCAGGCATGGTGGCATGTGCCTATAATCCTAGCTACTTGGGAGGCTGAGGCAGGAGAATCACTTGAACCTGGGAGGCAGAGGTTGCTGTGCGGCAAGGTCGCGCTGTTGCACTACAGCCTGGGTAACAAGAGCGAAACTCCGTCTCAAAAAAAAAAAGAAATTACTGGAGAACATGATTATTAATAGCTATATAAGGCCACACTAAAATTGATTTAATTGCAAAACTGCTATACAAGTTTGTCAAAGGCAGCAAAAGCACTCTTCTCGGGATTTAAAAACCCAAATGTCACTATTAAATATTTGCTCTTTTGACACCCCCCTTGCCAAAAAGGACTTCTTTTATCTGTCTTGAAGAAAATATTAACTTTTGGGGCTGGGCACGGTGGCTCACGCCTGTAATCCCAGCACTCTGGGAGGCCAAGGCAGGCAGATCATGAAGTTAAGAGATTGAGACCATCCTGGCTAACACAGTGAAACCCCATCTCGACTAAAACATAAAAAATTAGTCAGGCGTGGTGCCATGTGCCTGTGTCCCAACTACTTGGGAGGCTGAGGCAGGAGAATAACTTGAACCTGGGAGGTGGAGGTTGCAGCGAGCAGAGATTGCCCCACTGCACTCAGCCTGGGTGACAGAGAGAGACCCTGTCTCAAAAAAAAAAAAAAAAAAAAGAAAATATTAACTTTTTTTATTTTTTGGAGACAAGGTCTCGCTCTGTCACCCAGGCTGAGTGCAGTAGCACAATCAGGTGTGCACCACCATGACTGGATACTTTTTTAGTACTTTTTGTAAAGATGAGGTTTCACCATGCTGCCAAGGCTGGTCTTGAATGCCTGTGCTCAAGGGATCTGCCTGCTCTACCCTCCCAAAGTGCTGGGATTACAGGTATGAGCCACCGCACCCAGCCTTATTTTCACTACATATTAAGCAGTGTATCTTGTCAGTGTAATTTTTTTTCTGAGACTGATTTTTGCTCTTGTTGCCCAGGCTGGAGTGCAATGGCGCAATCTCGGCTCACCACAACCTTCATCTCCCAGGTTCCAGCGATTCTCCTGCCTCAGCCTCCCGAGTGGCTAGGATTACAGGAGCCTGCAATGACACCTGGCTAATTTTGTATTTTTCAGAGATGAGTTCTCCATGTTGGTCAGGCTGGTCTCAAACTCCCGGGCTCAGGTGATCTGCCCACCTGGATCTCCCAAAATACTGGGATTATAGGCATGAGCCACTGCACCCGGCCTGGTATCATTTACTAAAATAAATTTTTAGCAGGAAGGAATCTTATAGATCAAGTCCAGTATTGCCATTTTATGAGGGAGCAAATCCAGGTTAAGTTGCCTCTCCAAGGTAACTCAGCTTGAGGAGCGGAAAACAGAAATTAGGGAACTAGGTAATTTCTGTAAATATAACACTTAATACAAACGAAGGAATATACATATGTGGCTGGGCATGATGGCTCAAATCTGTAATCCCAGCCCTCTGGACAGTCGAGGATGGAGGATCACTTGAGGCCAGGAGTTTGAGACCAGCCTGGGCAAGACTTTGTCTCTACAAAAATAAAAATAGGCCAGATGTGGTGATACTGTCTGTGGTCCTAGCTACTCCAGAGGCGGTGGCAGGAAGATCACTTGAGCCCATGAGTTTGAGACTACAGTAAGTTATGATGGTACCACTGCACTCCAGCCTGGGAGACAGAGCAAGACTCTGTCTCTTAAAAAAAAAGAATGAAAGCACACACTTTTTGAAGAATAGTAAGTACTGGTGAATTGACCCACCTACTTATGATACAGAACTGTCTGACAAAGCTTAAGCTTTCTGCCATAATGGAAATAATCTGTAAGTACATTGTCCAATATGATAGCCACAAACCACATGCGACTACTGACAATTGAAATGTAGTGATTTTGTTCCTGTTTCAAAAATACTTATGTCTTTTGCCCAATTCTCTATTTATTGAGTTTGTTTTGTTTTTTGTTTTGTTTTGTTTTGAAGACAGAGTCTCGCTCCGTTGCCCGGGCTGGGGTGCAGTGGTGTGATCTCAGCTCACCACAACCTCCGCCTCCCAGGATCAAGAGATTCTCCTGCCTCAGCCTCCTGAGTAGCTGGGATTACAGGCACGTGCCACCAAATCTGGCTAATTTTTTTGTATTTTTAGTAGAGACGGGGTTTCACCATGTTAGCCAGGCTGATCTCAAACTCCTGACCTCAGGTTATCCAACCATCTCAACCTCCCAAAGTGCTGGAATTACAGGTTTGAACTATCGCACCTGGCCTTAAATTTATTTTTTTATTTTTTAGAGAGACGGTCTCTCGTTCTGTCTCCCAGGCTGGCATGCAGTGGCACAATCATGGCTCTCTGCAGACTCAAACTCCTGCGCTTAAGCTATCCTCCTGCCTCAGTCTCTCAAGTAGCTGGTACTACATACATGAGTAACCGTGCCCAGCCAAAATTATTTCTGGATATTAAACGATTATATTATTTGCCTACTGCAATGAATGGTCAGGGAATCCCAAACATTTGCTGGACTGACTTGTTTCCGATGAGTTTCCTTAATTTATACAGCCAACAGGTACTTATTAATAAGCTACCTATGTGCCAGACTCTATGCTATGCACTAATGGAAAAAAAATCCTCTACTATTCTACTCTCATCCTTGAGAAAACTTGCCTTTTCTTTTCCTTCATTCCAGTTCCACCAGAAGTAGGCTCTATGTTTGAGTCTTAAACAATTCAGGGAAGGGAGGGACCGTAAAAAAAAAAAAAAAAAAAAAAAAAACTTGAGTAATTCTTCCCATCGAGCATCCATCATCCTCTACACATTAAAACTTGAATGGTTCTTTTAATTTCATGTCCTCTGAAGAGGTCACAGAAAGGGTAGATATCCTAAGCATGACGATACTTCTCTTCCTACAAGATCTGCACCTGTCGCAGTAGATAAATTCAATCAAGTCACTTACATAAATAATTTCAATCTTGGGGCTTCAAAACCTCCCACGACTATGCTAACTGTCCCAACAAGGAAAGAAGCAAGTACAACAAAAATGGCATAAACTATGGCTTCCGCATGAGGAAGTCTTAAGAAGCATTAAGAATTACTATTCTGGGGGGCTGAGGAGGGTGGATCACTTGAGGTCAGGAGTTCCAGCCCAGCCTGGCCAACACGGTGAAACCCTACCTCTACTAAAATACAAAAATTAGCCCGGCCTGGTGGCGTGCGCGCCTGTAATCCCAGCTACTTGGGAGGCTGAGGCACGAGAATCGCTTGAACCTGGGAGGCAGGGGTGCAGTGAGCTGAGATCGCACCACAGCACTCCAGCCTGGGCAACAGAGCAAGACTTTGTTAAAAAAATAATAATAATAAAATAAATTATTTAACTAGGAAACTGGTGAAAACTAGTTTTCTTTTTTTTTGGGGGGGGGGGGACGGAGTTTCGCTCTTGTTACCCGGGCTGGAGTGCAATGGCGCAATCTCGGCTCACCGCAACCTCCGCCTCCTGGGTTCAGGCAATTCTCCTGCCTCAGCCTCCTGAGTAGCTGGGATTACAGGCACGCGCCACCATGCCCAGCTAATTTTTTGTATTTTTAGTAGAGACGGGGTTTCACCGTGTTGACCAGGATGGTCTCGATCTCTTGACCTTGTGATCCACCCGCCTCGGCCTCCCAAAGTGCTGGGATTACAGGCTTGAGCCACCGCGCCCTGCCGAAAACTAGTTTTCTTAACTAGAAAACTGGTGGGGATTTCCTCAGATTGTACACTGGAGACTCAGGCTAGTCAGGCCGAGGAAATATACGTCAGATTTCTAGGTTGGGCCGCCTACTCCTCAACTTTAAGATCTCTCCAGGGCCTTCAAGTTGTCTTCATCCCTAAATATACTCAGGTCTTTCATTCACCGCAGTTATTTAGTACCTATGTTGTTGTCTAGCATAGTGGCTAGATGAAAGGAATACAAAAGCACAGTGTCTGCAGTCAAAGGGGCTCACAGCAAGAGTAAGGTTTGTAAATACATAATTACTCCACAATGTGATAATCGATTATCTTTGAAAGCAGAAGGGTTGATTCAATCTTCCAGGGAGTGACTGAGTTGGGTCTCAAAAAGGACGAGCTTTGCAATTCAAGAAAAAAGGTAGGCCATTTCAGCAGACAGAAAGGCGTGGTTACAGGCGTGCGCTGGGAGCTGTTTGAGGTCAGTGAAGCTGGGGGTATGAGGAGGACTCGCACCAGGTGGAGGTTGGGAAACCCCCGAGTTGCGGGAGAAGTTAGAATCCAAACTGCTTCAACCCTCCCTGGCGCCTCTGCCCATAGCCCGTTTCACACCAGCCATCCCCGCTCCAAGCCTCACTACAAGCAGCAAAACACAAAACGGAGGCAAACTGGCCAAAGGCGGAGACAGCCCGCAAGACCCCGAGGACCCAGACCTGGCCCAGCGCTCTGCCCGCACCTTGCCAAGCAGCCGTCTCAGGCCCTCGCAGTCGAACTCCATCTCCATCCCGGTCCAGAGCCAGGTCCCACGACCCCAGCCCCTGAACCTTCTTCCGGTTTTGCTGCAGGACGGAAGCCGCCGAGGGGCAAACTTCCCGGCGGTCCATGGCCCCGCCCCTTCCCAGACTGGAAATTCCACCGGCATTCAACAACGCCCAGGGCTCAGGCAGTGCTGTGCTGGGAGTCGGGCGGCCCCTCCTTCGTGACCCCGGAGTAGGCAAGTGACGAGGGCACGGCCGGAAACGTGTTGGCGTCAAGGAAACCATGACCCATCTTCCTGGAAGGAAACTTGGGGACATTTATGAAGAGAAGACTAGGAAGGACCGAAGTAGAATCACTAAAGGAGGTAGAAGCAACCCACGGTGTTCTTGAAGAGTTTCTAGACAGATGTGTTAAATTCCAAAGAGTATCAGGAAAGAGCAAGACCAAAAATTGCATTTGAATTTAGGAAGGAAGCGGCCATGGAGCTTCAGAAGCAAAATTTCAGTGAGTAGAAAGTAAAACAGGAAAAAGCCGGGTGAACAAAAGAGTTGGAAAACAAGAGAGGAGGGAGATGGGTGGATAAGGTCATCAGGAGAAGGTGGGCAAAGAAGAGATACAGGATACAGTAATTTTCTGGCGTTGGTTGGTCTCCTTGACCCCTAACTGACTTACCAGCCTTGTATCCCTAGTTTGAGCCACCGAAGCGAAAAGTCTCAGGAGCTGGATATTGTAATTGTCAAGTGGTTGAGCATGTATGTAGAAGGGAGATTGTATTTATAGGAAGATCTGAAGGGAGAGGCTGCCGTGACTCTGGAGAAGAAACTGAAAAGCTGGAAGGAACATTCATTCAAAAAGGTTTTGTTGAGCATCTACTACTTGCCAGCTATTTTACAAGGTTTCAGGATAAGCAACAAACAAAATACAGGTATTGATTGACTTACGACCTATGCAACTTACGACCATTCAACTTTACGACCACAGTCGCCAGCCACGACTGCTCCGCGTCTGGCAGCGCAAACGTTGCCCAGCTGGGCGTAAGCAGTGCGGACCAGCTTCCGGCAGCACTACCATCTCCGCGTGCACCATTCAACTGTTATCCCAGACTCGGTACAGCAATTTGTGTTTCGTGTCTTGGATGTTTTTCATCAAACCCCTCCCAATAAGCTTCTTATACATTTCGAAGCAATGGACCCAAACATCGAACGATTTGCAAGGATTGAACGGATGGCGCACGATGTGTTTCATCCGTATCGTGATATTTATGAAGAAAAAAAGAAACATACAATTCAGACAAAGCTCACCATGTTTATGAAAAAACCAACCCCGGTAACCCCAACTGCTGCCTCAGATGACGACTTCAACGATCCGCAGCCAAGCACCAGTGGCCAATAAAATGTTTCGTACATGTTTATATATTTTGATATGTTTGGCAATTGGGAAAATGTTTCCTATGGTATTTTTTACACCTGTATTTTGTATTTTTGTATGCACCTGTATTTTGTAATTTTGTATGTTTTGCAAATATTAAACCAGTTGTACTGATAATGCAGTGTTTTACTTAAACCTGACAAATGTAAAAATAAGAAACAAAATGGTGTAGAGATGATACAAATGGCATAAAATGAACGAAGAAAATTATGATATATGACAATAATGAAAGAAAATTATGATAAAATATGACTTAAAGATTTTTATAACATCATTTCACAGTACTATACATATAGCCTACTCAACTTACGACCAACTTGTGTTATGACTGGTCTGTCTGAACCAATTGTGGTTGTAAGTGGAGCACTAGCTGTAGACAAAATGGCTGCTGTCTTAAGGCTGTCATTCCTTTATTAGCAGAGGGAAAGCAAAACAATAAATATAATAAGTAAATTATTCAGCATGCCAGAAGGTTGATAACCTGTCGTGGAGAATAAATTCTTAAAAGTGTAAGGAGATTGCGTAGGTCTCACTGAGGGGTGAGGGAGTAAGTGTTCCGAGTCAGAGTGCAGACAAAGCAAAGGCCTAAGACAGGCATGTGCCCAAGGAGGCCAGTGTGGCTGGAGTAGAATGAAATAAGATGGGAGTAGAGACAAGGAGGCTAAGTCAGGGAAATAAGAGAGGAACAAATGGTTTAGGGAAGTGAGTCTTCTAGTGTGATCCCCAGACCTGCAGTCTCAGCCTCATCTGAAACTTGTTAGAAATGAAGATTCTGGCCTGGCGTGGTGGCTCATGCCTGTAATCTCAGCACTTTGGGAGGCTAAGGTAGAGGGATCACCTGAGGTTGGGAGTTCAAAACCAGCTTGACCAACATGGAGAAACCCTGTCTCTACTAAAAATACAAAATTAGCTGGGCGTTGTGGTGTATGCCTGTAATCCAGCTACTCGGTAGGCTGAGGCAGGAGAATCACTTGAACCCAGAACGTGGAGGTTGCGGTGAGCCGAGATTGTGCCATTGCACTCCAGCCTGGGCAACAAGCGCAAAACTCTGTCTCAAAAAAAAAAAAAAAAAAAGAAAGAAATGAAGATTCTAAGACCCTAAGACCTCACCCCAGATTTATTCAATCACAAACTCTGGGGTTGGGGACCAGCAATCCATTTTAACAAGGCTTCCAGATGATTCTGATACATGAGGAAGTCCAAGAACCACTGTGGGACTTTGTAGACAATTATAAGGACTCTAGCCTATCAGTGCCCTCCAGCCAGAGACAATCAGGAACACACCTGTACTTAAACACACCTGTACTTAAACTTGTTTAATAGTTCTTAACAGTTCATTGTTCATAGTTCTTGCAGTGAGGAAGCAGGTGCTGTGGAGAACCATTGGGACAGCTTGGTGAGAGTGAGAGAAACTATTATAGGATTTGGGCAATTTGCGGGAGGGCCAAGAAAGCCAGGCTTCACCCTGGATTGGGTGTTATCAGAAAGCAGGGACACTTCTGTAACTAGGTACCTGAATAAGTATTGTCTGTAAGATGGACAGATGAAAGTGAGGATAAAGCTATACTTGATGAAGAAGCAGCAGTCACTCGTAATAGCAGAGGACGTTTGTTTTCTCATGGCTCACACAGTGACTTTGCTTTCTTGTTTCTGCTTAGACAAAATTATGAAATGGCCTTGTTGTATCTCACTTTTTTATAGTCTGACCTTGTCTGATATTGGTGTTCTGTGAGATTATGTCCCACATTAGAATAACTGGGCCAAGCTGTGAGCACCAGCCCAGCTTCCCACAACCCTGAAGTCTAGCTGTGTCAGACCATCTCTCAGATGTCAGGGCCTGCCTCTTCCTTTCTCAGGCTTTTAATCTGGGAGAAAGAGAAAGCCACTGAGAGGTTTTGAACAGAAGAGTGACATGATATGACTGAGCTTTAAAAAAATATTAATAACTGTGGTATTGTGAAGAGGCAGCAGTTTGGGGCGAGAGTAGAAGTCAGGAGACAAGGTAGGAGGAAGATTACAGAGAAAGTTAAAGGGTAGAAAGCCTGTTAAGTGTATCTCAGCCAGATAACCAGCCTTGAAACAGAACTGCCAGGGGCTCAAAGTTCTAATAGATCCTGCCAGAAATCCATTGTATAAGGAAAAGATACCAATTTAGCAGCAAGGCTAGGGCAAGATTCTGCTCTTTTTTTTTTGAGACAGAGTTTCAGTCTTGTTGTCCTGGCTGGAGTGCAATGGCGTAATCTCAGCTCACCACAACCTCTACCTCCAAGGTTGAAACAATTCTCCTGCCTTAGCCTCTCAAGTAGCTGGGATTACAGGCATGCACCACCACAGCCGGTTAATTTTGTATTTTTAGTAGAGATGGGGTTTCTCCACGTTGGTCAGGCTGGTCTCAAACTCCCAACCTCAGGTGGTCCGCCTGCCTTGGCCTCCCAAAGTGCTGAGATTACAGGTGTGAGCCACCGCACCCAGCCTCTTCCATCTTTTATGAAACAGCCTTTTGGCCAGGCAGGGTGGCTCACGCCCGTAATCCCAGCACTTTAGGAGGCTGAGGCGCGTGGATCACAAAGTCAGGAGTTCCATACCAGCCTGACCCATAGGGTGAAACCCCATCTCTACTAAAAATACAAAAATTAGGCCGGTCACGGTGGCTCATGCCTATAATCCCAGCACTTTGGGAGGCTGAGGCGGGTGGATCACAAGGTCAAGAGATCGAGAACATCCTGGCCAACATAGTGAAACCCTGTCTCTAATAAAATATAAAAATTAGCTGGGCATGGTGGCACATGCCTGTAATCCCAGCTACTCAGGAGGCCAAGGAAGCAGAATTGCTTGAACCTGGGAGGCGGAGGTTGTAGTGATCCGAGATCGTGCCACTGCATTCCAACCTGGCGCCTGGTGACAGAGTGAGACTCTGTCCCAAAAAAAAAAAAAGGCCGGGCATGGTGGCTCAAGCCTGTAATCCCAGCACTTTGGGAGGCCGAGGTGGGTGGATCACGAGGTCAAGAGATCGAGAACATCCTGGCCAACATAGTGAAACCCTGTCTCTAATAAAATATAAAAATTAGCTGGGCATGGTGGCACATGCCTGTAATCCCAGCTACTCAGGTGGCTGAGGCAGGAGAATTGCCTGAACCCAGGAGGCGGAGGTTGCGGTGAGCCGAGATCGCACCATTGCACTCCAGCCTGGGTAACATGAATGAAACTCTGTCTCAAAAAAAAAAAAAAAAAAAA
>NW_022436987.1:13652456-13668435 GCF_009761245.1 Sapajus apella
ATGAATGAAACTCTGTCTCAAAAAAAAAAAAAAAAAAAATTAGCTAGGCGTGGTGGTGCACATCCATAATCCCAACTACTCAGAAGTCTGAGGCAGGAGAATTGCTTGAACCTGGGAGGCGGAGGTTGCAGTGAGCCAAGATTGTGCCACTGCACTCCAGCAAAGGTGACAGAGAGAGATTCTGTCTCAAAAAAAAGAACAAAAAAAAGAGCTTTTTATGGAAGGGGACTTCCAACCAAACCATCAGTTCTCTTCTGGTCTAATCACTATGCACACTTTATGCCAGAGAGAATGTGAGTGAGTGTGTGTGTGTGTGTGTGTGTGTGTGTGCAGCATTTCCTTTGTGGAAGGTACATTGCTAAGAGTTTTATGTGCTTTATCTCTGTTGATCTTCATAAGACCCTATGACCTAGATGGAATTATTACCTCAATTTTACTGATAAGAAAACGGAGGTTTAGTGTTATATTACCTATTTCCTTGTTTCTGAGATTCTGTTGAATAAGAGATGTATTAGTGACAGCTTTTGTGGGGAGAAGAAGACTACAAAATTAAACATACATACCGATTTTAACAAACATTTCAAAAGAGTGTAAATGTGAAATAGAGGATATGTGTGTAATTGTCTCCATTTTACAGATAGGGAAACAAAAGACTAAGGTTAAATTACTGCAGAAGATGATATCAAAGACTGTCTTCCTAATCTATGTATTATACTGACTCTCACTGTGTGTGAAATTGTGATGACACTTTGTGATTAATAGTTGAGGAAGGCCGGGCATGGTGGCATTCCTAGACTATTATATGTATAATAGTCTATCATAGATTATTATATGTAACAC
The DNA here is from genome assembly GCF_009761245.1 of Sapajus apella. Lineage (NCBI taxonomy): Eukaryota > Metazoa > Chordata > Mammalia > Primates > Cebidae > Sapajus > Sapajus apella. Next base: position 13,653,297 of record NW_022436987.1, read on the forward strand.
TTCCTACCCCTTCTATAGTCAATCACTTGCTACTAGTTGATAATTCTCTTTATTAAAATTTTCAAATTACTGTGTTTTCTGTCTCCTGACTGGACCTGACCTACTGTATCATTGGGAACAAGATGAAATAAACTAGAATATTGTGCAAAAATTAAAAAGAATAACTTAGACTAGGCACAGTGGCTCACGCCTGTAATCTCAGCATTTTGGGAGGCTGAGGCAAAAGGCTCATTTGAGCCCAGGGGTTCGAGACCTGCCTGGTCAACATGGCAAGACCCTGCCTTTACAAAATAAAAATAAAAATTAGCCAGGCACGGTGGTGCCTGGGTCTACACTTGTAGACCCAGCTACTTGGGAGGCTGAGGTGGAAGGATCGCTTGAGACCAGGAGTTCAAGGCTGCAGTGATCTGACTGTGCCAGTGCACTCCAGCCTTGACAACAGAGTAAGACTGTCTCCAAAAAGAACAGTCACTTCTGCTTATGAAGGATCAACTGCTACAGAAATTACTTCTCTTCATAAATAGAAAATTGCACAAAACATGAAATAATTGTTTTCAGATATTATACAAGAGACAGAACAAAATTATGTACTTTGAGAGAAAGGAGACCAATGAAGGTGAGTCCTACAGTTGCTCAAGCCAGGAGGCAGTTTCCAGACTGTCACACAGAGAGGGATTACCCAACAGAGTTTCAGAGTTAAAGAGAAAGATGGCAAAGTACAGCAGAGGCCAGCGTCAAGAATTTGCAGGATGGAGTACTAAGAAGACGAAGCTCCGTGGAGAAAGCTCTGTAGGTTTCTATGGGGGCCCTTATGAGTCTTTGGCTGAGTTCCATCTGCACATATAAGGGATAAAACTCTTCCAGGTGTGATGGCTCATGCCTGTAATCCCAGCACTTTGGGAGGCTGAGGCAGGTGGATTACCTGAGGTCAGGAGTTTGAGACCAGCCTGGCCAATATGGCGAAACCCTGTTTCTACTAAAAATACAAAAATAGACTGGGCATTGTGGCTCATGCCTGTAATCCCAGCTACTGGGGGGCTGAGGCAGGAGAATCCCTTGAACCTGTGAGGCAGAGGTTGCAGTGAGCCAAGATTGTGCCACTACACTCCAGCCTGGGCAACAGAGTGAGATTCTCTCAAAAGAAAAAACACAGAAAACTCCGTGAGGCCTGGAAAAGATCCACCCAAAAGCAGTAGGCTGAACACTTCTTGGAGTTCCTGAAGGGAAGGGAATTGTGGAACATTCCACAGATTTGAAAGATCTAGGCTAGGTGCAGTAGCTCATGCCTGTAATCCCAACACTTTGGGAGGCCAAGGCGGGCAGAACACCTAAGGTTGGGGGTCCGAGACCATCCTGACCAACATGGAGAAACCCTGTCTCTACTAAAAATACAAAATTAGCCATGCATGGTGGCACATGCCTGTAATCTCAGATACTTGGGAGGCTGAGGCAGGAGAATCACTTAAACACGGGAGGCGGAGGTTGCAGTGAGCCAAGATTACACCATTGCACTCCAGCCTGGGCAACAAGAGCAAAACTCCATCTCAAAAAAATAAGATCTAATACAATTGGCCTCAGAGAAGGTGCTCAGAGAAAGTAGTCATAGCTCAGCAGTGGGGATATTAACCCTAGAGTAAAGGCTGTTCCTGGCCTATCATAAAGCTTAAAATAAGCCTCAGAAGAATCAAACTGATCACAAGTAACTTAAGTCTACCTTAGAATAAAATTTAGCACTGTTGAATACAACAAAATCCAGCACTCAACACGGTAAAATTTACCATGTTCAACATCTAATCAAAAGTTCTAAGGCATTTAAAGAAGCAGGAAATATAACAACAGGCCAGGCATGGTGGCTCACACCTGTAATCCCAGCACTTTGGGAGGCTGAGGCTGGTGGATCACCTGAAGCCAGGAGTTTGAGACCAGCCTGGCCAACATAGTGAAACCCCATCTCTACTAAAAATACAAAAATTAGCCAGGTGTGGTGGTGAGCGCCTGTAATTCCAGCTACTTGGGAGGCTGAGGCAGGAGAATCACTTGAACTCAGGAGGCGGAGGTTGTAGTGAGCCAAAATTGCACCATTGCACTCTAGCCTGGGCAACAGAGCAAGACTCCATCTCAAAAAAAAAAAAATTCTAGGGATGAAAAATACATTAAATGTCCATGATATTATAACAGAAAAGCAAAAAAGATCTTTGGTGACCTCTGAGAGAGTATCTAATAGTGGGGCGGGGCTAGGAGTCAGAATATAATGTGTGGAAGAGGGGTGTAGATGGAAAGAAGCTTTAAATGTGGACCACTTGTTTAGGAAGTTTGGTCATAAAAGGAAATTAAGAAATAAGACTGGGAAGGAGCCACAGTATCAGTTGGAGGACTTTTTTGAGGAAAGGACAGGGATACATGTGGCTTCATGATGGCCAAGAAAAGAGAACCAATGGAAGGAACTAACCCAAGGTGTTGAAGATGTGGGTATACCATCATGCTGAGGATGCCCTTGAGATGGGGAGGGGAGGTTTTGCAGGGACAGAAATAGGGACATCTGTCTCATTTGCTTATAATTCAATTTGTTTCATTCACGTGTCATAGACCTAGCAGCAAAACACTTTTCCAAATCTCTGCCTCTAGTGTAAAGAGCCCAGTTAGAGTCCTAAGTCTTGCCCTGATCTGGAGCATCAGCTCTGTGCCATAGTGCACGTCACTTAGGCTCTGGTGTAAGCCTCAGTTTTCTCATTAGTGAAATGGGGTTAACAATAATACTTACTTCAGAGTGTTGCTGCTCAGCTACTGGTCTGGAGGCAGTGTCTCTGGTGTGTTTTGAGTCTGGTCCATATGACAAGTGATGTCACAATGCCCTACTAGACTTCAGCTTCTCCACTAGGGAGTTGTAGATCCTTTGGAGCCAAGGACTCGAACAGACATGCGAGACCTCTACCAACTGAAGGTTTCATGAACACACTCCTTTGCCAAGATCTTGGTGAATAGTCTTTCACTGTGCAGTTGTATCTTAGAAATTGTTTTCCTTTTGATCATGATTGTGCTTGGCTGGATGCTTTTTGTTGGACTTGCATGTTACATGGGCACGTTTCCAGAATTAATGGTAAGTGACGGCTCAGCCTATAAATCCCTAGTGGTCAGTCCTGGTGCTGGCTCATCGTCCTTTCTTGGTTTTCTGACCAAATGGAAAAGATAGTTGAGTTCTCACCACTAACTGTAAGTCAGAATGTGATGGGAACAAAGTTAGTTTCCCAGGCATTTCCCATCCCACTGGAGATATCGTTTTATGTCTTTTTCCCCACTATCTTGCATATATAGCTGCACTTGTTTCAAGGCACTGTGGAATTTGCAAGGGGTCTGTTGGAGACTATATTTGACTTGTGGATTTCAGAGCAAGTGGCTCAGTGGTTGTTGGTAGAAAGGGGAACAGTAGGGATTGGTGGAACCTTTTAGCAGCCCTTCTAGTCACCACAGAGAGGTGGTTACCTACTGGGCCAATGAGTAGAGCCATCTCTGTCCTCGAATTTTCTTTCTGATTCAGCCTCCAACTCTGAAGTGGAAGGAGAGGTGGCCTGTTCAGGAGAGCAAGACACAGCTGAGGAGGCAGGCTTTAGGTGAAAATCTGCTGCAAGTAAGTGGGTGGTCAGGTCTGGTGGGCTGGATTCCTCCCTTTCCAGAATACTTGGTAGTACCCTGAAATATCAGTGATGAGTGTTTATTCCTCTGGAAAATATAATAAACTGTGGAAAGGGAAATGATTTGGTGAGTACTGCTGAGGACAGCAGGCCAAAGTTTTCTGTTAATAACCATGTCTCATAGGTGTTGTTTTTGAAGTCTGTTGCCATCTATTATTTTTTCTCCTCACAACACTGTAATATACTATTAATCGCATTCTTTTTTTTTTTTTTTTTTTTTTTTTTCTGAGATAGGTCTTGCTGTGTCTCCCAGGCTGGTGAGGTGCAATCAGTCCTCCCACCTCAGCTTCCTGAGTAGCTGGTACTCAGGCACATGCCACCAAGCCTGGCTAATTTTTTAAAATTTTTTTTGTGGAGACAGGTTCTCACTTTGTTGCTCAGGCTAGTCTTGAACTCCAGGACTCAAGTGGTCCTCCCACCTTGGTCTCCCAGAGTGCTGGGATTATAGGCATGAGCCACCATGCCTTGCCAGGACCAGCATTTTTAATATCCCTTTGGCAGATCCTGAAACTGGAGTTAACACTGAACTTGAGTTTAAGTCCTAACTTTGCAACTTACTAGCTATGTGACCTTGGGAAAGTTTAATTTATTTGAAACCTCAGTTTCAAAATTTCTTCTGTATAACAAGATAATCTGAGTATCTTACTATTTTTGTGAAGATGATATTTGAAAATTAATGTAAAGCATTTAATGCAAAGCTCAAAAATTAGCATTTAGTAAAATACTAACTTAACAACAAACAAATAATGAGCCAGTCAACAAAGATTTACTGGGGACAGTGACCTCCACTATTTACCCAAGGCCACACAAGCTAGCTCGCTGGTGAAGATGGGATGCAAGCACACCTTCACATCCCACCTTCTGGACTCTAGACTTAGTAGCCTCTCATACTCATTCCACTGGACCAGCCTGCCTACAGGAAACACCAATGGCATTACCCCTTTTAGCAGACCATCTCCTGGGTTTCTTACATTTCACCCCATTTCATTCAGACCTGTTTTGTAGGGCTGTTCCTATTGTTAGAGAAACTTAACTCAGAGAGATTTTGTTTGTTTGTTTGTTTTGTTTTTTTGAGACAGTCTTGGTCCATTGCCCAGGCTGGAGTGTAGTGGCACGATCTTGGCTCACTGCAACCTCCGCCTCCAGGGTTCAAGCGATTCTCCTGCCTCAGCCTCCTGAGTAGCTGGCATTATGGGTGTGTGCCACCATACTCGGCTAATTTTTTTTTGTATTTTTACTAGAGATGGGGTTTCATCATGTTGGTCAGGCTGGTCCTGAACTCCTGCCCTTGTGATACACCTGCCTCGGCCTCCCAAAGTGCTGGATTACAGGTGTGAGCCACCACTCCCATCCAGGAGAGTATTAATAATATACTGATTACAGGAGCAGAAGGTTTTTTGGAAACTACTCCAGAAGTTAGGGGTGTTCAGCCCCAGCCCCAGCCCCAGCTCCAGCCCCAGCCCCAGGTATACTAAGAGCGGAACATGATGGTTGGGTTTTTAAAAAAAGCCTCCATCTACCCCAGGATTTCTGTGAACACATTAGCCCAAAGCAGTCAGAACTTGGTGGCAGTCCTGACCAAACCACTTAAACTATTCTGTGCCTCAGTTTCTCCAGCTGCAAAATGAGTAAAACAGACAAGCCCATTTTCCTTTTCTTCCCTTCTCAGGAAAGTTGTAAATAGGCTCTCCCTACATGATAAGAGTTTTTTTTTTTTTGTTTGTTTGTTTTTTTGTTTTTTTTTGAGACGGAGTTTCGCTCTTGTTACCCAGGCTGGAGTGCAATGGCGCGATCTCGGCTCACCGCAACCTCCGTCTCCTGGGTTCAGGCAATTCTCCTGCCTCAGCCTCCCGAGTAGCTGGGATTACAGGCACGCGCCACCATGCCCAGCTAATTTTTTGTAGTTTTAGTAGAGACGGGGTTTCACCATGTTGACCAGGATGGTCTCGATTTCTTGACCTCGTGATCCACCCGCCTCGGCCTCCCAAAGTGCTGGGATTACAGGCTTGAGCCACCGCGCCCGGCCCATGATAAGAGTTTTAACTGCCATTTTATAAAATGCAAGATTTCTTTTTTAAACAGCCTAACAATAGCATGTGAAGTTAATTGCTCATGGCATACCTAGCCAGCTAATTCTCTTAATGAATCCAGGCTTTTTTACTTTTGCATAGCATCTGATTGCACAAAGCCAATAGTTAAACATATTGGCAGGTAATGAGTTAATGAGTGTGATGCCAGCTAGGTCCAAATCACAGATACACCAGAGCACAGGGCCCTTTTGATAAATATTCTTTAGCCCAATGCACCTGGCATCCTGGCCAAACAACCCATAGCTGTTCATGCTGACTGGGTTGCCAAGGTCACAGGAGCTGATGTCATAATTGGTGTCTGAGCTCTGCCCTGCTAAATGGCCATGAGGAACCACTTCAGTTCAGACTAGGCCACGAAGCTCCTTAGTGAGGAGCTGCCATGCTGGGCCAACCACCATCTGGTGTCTAAGAAAGACAGCCCAATTCCTAAGACTCAGGGAATAGAATACTGTACCTTCCAGAAGTACTTGTTTCTTCTTGGGCACACCACCAGCTAAGAAGCCTCATGATGATAGTTGTTTTATGGATGCTTCTCATTGCAGGAACCATGTGGAAGGGATATAAATACCCCCCAGGAGGGGTAAGTGTACTTTCAACCTTGTTCTCTATTCCTACTTTGAAATGTATTCCCACCCCCAGAAACAAACTAAGCATGAAAATCCAACTTTAGTAATATTAGAAACAAATACTTTTTTTTTCGTTACTGTAGCTTCTACTTGTATTATTATTCACAGTCGGAGTTGGGAGAGTTCCCATTTTCTTTCACATGATCTTTAAGGCCCAGAGTCAAGTTGGGAAACTTTGTCTCTGTTGTCCTTATGGATGTTTTCTATGCCCAGTCTTTGATGCCATTTCCTAGGGATCAGTCCACATCAGAAATCCAAACTTCGCTCTCCCACAAGTAACCACTAGTTTGTAAAAGGGTTCTGGTGGCAGATGTCTCTCTCCTCTCTCCTCCTGTTAGACCTTGGAACTTCTGTCTTTTCTCTGCCTCTTGTCACTCCCCAATGCTGAGGTCCCCTTGCAGCCAGGATCAGCACCTCTCAGAGGTGAGACAGAATTGGAGGTGGCCTCCCCTGCTGTCCTTGGCTTGGAGGCCAAATGCCTCAGCCCCACACTGGCAACCACTAGACCCACACGACACACTTTTTTTCCCCCACAGACCCCAGTGGAAGTAAGCACGGATGATCCTGGTGAAGTAATGCAGCTCTGAAGCTCACCTGACCAGCTGTACAGTTCCTGTTGTTGGTTTCGCATAAAGTAATTGCACATTATTTTGTCATATTTTATGTTAAGAAGTTATCGCACTTTTTTTTTTTTTTTTTTTTTTTTTGAGACGGAGTTTCACTCATGTTACCCAGGCTGGAGTGCAATGGCGCGATCTCGGCTCACCGCAACCTCCGCCTCCTGGGTTCAGGCAATTCTCCTGCCTCAGCCTCCTGAGTAGCTGGGATTACAGGCACGCACCACCATGCCCAGCTCATTTTTTGTATTTTTAGTAGAGATGGGGTTTCACCATGTTGACCAGGATGGTCTCGATCTCTTGACCTCGTGATCCACCCGCCTCGGCCTCCCAAAGTGCTGGGATTACAGGCTTGAGCCACCGCGCCCGGCCAGTTATCGCACTTTTTAAGATGAATGAAGACTTACTATTCTGTTAGCTTGTGACAGAGACAGTTGAGTGGATGGTATGCAGGTGGGTCCTTTTGCTACATGGTCTCTAAGACTGGCATTAAGATATCTAGTTCAGCTGGGCACGGTGGCTCTCGACTGTAATCTCAGCACTTTGGGAAGCCAAGGCAGGTGGATCATTTAAGTTCAGGTGATCCCCACCTCTACTAAAAATACAAGAAATTAGCCAGGGCATGGTGTGGTGACACGTAGTCCCAGCTACTCAGAAGGCTGAGGCAGGTTGCAGTGAGCTGAGATTGGGCCACTGCACCCCAGCCTGGCAACAGAATGAGACTCAGTCTCAAAAGAAAAAAAAGAACCCGAAGCTTATACCATGTGGGGACAGAACCTCATTTTTAATATTGGGGTTAGATACTAAAGTATAATTATCCTAATCCTTAAAATAATCTTCTGAAGCTGAGTATTAGCCTCATCTTACAAAATGGCAAAAATGAAGTTGAGGGTCATATCTATCTTGCCAACACACACAGCCCTGGGCTGCAGAGTCAAGATTAAGATCTAGGGCTTCTCCCTTCACACTTTCATGTGGGAAGGAAAAGAGCCAAACAAGAGACTCTGGGATATCTAAGATCTTGCTGTTTAAATATCTCCCTCACCTGAAAACCGAGTAAGTTAGGCCGAGCATGGTGGCTCACACCTGTAATTCCAGCACTTTGGGAGGCTGAGGCGGGTGGATAACTTGAGGCCAGGAGTTCTAGACCAGTCTAGCCAACATGGTAAAATCCCGTCTCTAGTAATCCTACAGAAATAATTAGCTGGGCATGGTGGCAGTCACCTGTAATCTCAGCTACTCAGGAAGCTGAGGCAGGAGAATCGCTTGAACCAGGGAGGCAGAGGTTGCAGTGAGCCAAGATCACACCACTGCACTCCAGCCTGGGTGACAGTACAAGACTCCATATTAAAAAAACGTGAAGAAAAAAGGAAATCCAGCAAGTTGCCTGATAATTCTTTTTCTTTTTCGTGACTACTGAAAAGACAGGAGCCTGAGAGAGACTTAACAGGAGTAAATACTTTAAAAACAGTATGGAACTGTACCCATTCTGAGGATGACTGATACCGTTCCAATATTCAAGAGAAGTGTATCTTTTCCAGCAAAGTAGATCTTTTGTTTACATAGAAAACATTTTGTTATTTGGGATGTTTGCTTAACTATTTGTAAGTAGCTCTTTGCAATGAATGGATTACCCTTTTTTTAATGGAAAGAAAATAAATTCAAAATCTGTAAGCAAAACTTTAGTAATTTCTGAATCTAGGATACTAGCATCTTCTATTTTTTTAAGTGATTTACATTCAACCCATTCCAGTGATTTAAGTACCTATGTCCTCTGGCTGTGCTCATTTGCCTCATACTTTTTTTTTTTTAAACAGTCTTGTTCTGTCACCCAGGATAGAGTGCAGTGGCACAATCTCGGCTCACTACAACTCTACCTCCCAGGTTCAAGCGATTCTCATGCCTCAGCCCCCTGAGCAGCTGGGATTACAGTGCACACCACATTTTTGTATTTTTAGTAGAGACGGGGTTTTGCCATGTTGGCCAGACTGGTTTTGAACTCCTGGCCTCAAGTGGTCCACCTGCCTCCTCCTCCCAAAGTGCTGAAATTACAGATGTGAGCCCCTGTGCCCAGCCTGCTTCATATACATTTCTAAGGACTCCTCTTCTCAGGCATCTCAAGCTGTTATCATAAGAGATAGGACGATGCTCATTTTGACAAGAGGAACCATATACCCAGCTGTGTCCTCCCTCCATTTGAGGAAACTCCCAAAGCTTGAGCCACTAGATTCCATTGCTTTGACCACCTAACAGTTCTCTTAATATGGGTGTCTGAGAGCAGAACAGTTCTCTAAGCTGGTAGGGGGAGAGAAGCACTATCATGATCGTGCAGGCATGAATGGGTAAGGGAGCTTAAGCAGAGGAATGTGTGCAAGAGGCAAACCCTATCTCTGAAGTGTGACGAATATACCGAGGTTTCTAGCTGGAAAAATGTTCAGGGTGATGAGATAAATATCTCAAAGTTTTGATCAATAAATGCAAACCAGCAAAAATATCAATAAAATATTTTTAATGCCTACAATTTCTTGTATACATAAATTGCAAAACTTTCACCTGTATATGCAAAAGTATGTTCTCTTGCAGGTCAAACAGCACCAGAAAACAAGCTAAGCTATCTAAAATTTTTTTAACTTGATTTGTCCATTATGTAAAAGACAGGATGGATTTAATAATGCCAAAGAAATCTCTATATCACTCTTAATCATACACTAAATGCCTGAATATTTAATCACATCCACTCAGAAAATAAATAGTAGTCTAACATATTCAGCACATTGAAAATAAAACAACCAGTCTCTCTTCATATATTTATTCTCTCTCCAAACACGTTTTGGTCTCCGGCTATATCTCAGAAATTTACCAATAGCTGCTTTTAAGTTATAAAATATAAAACAACAATTTATTTCTTGGAGAAAATCTTGGGGACTACATTAAAAATGAAAATTTGAGAGTTCCCACAGACTTTTTTTTTTTTTTTTTTGAGATGGAGTCTTGCTTTGTCACCCAGGCTGGAGTGCAGTGGTGCTATCTTGGCTCACTGCAACCTCTACCTCCTGGGTTCAAGCGATTCTCCCACCTCAGCCTCCCAGTCGCTAGGATTATAGGCACGCGCCACTATGCCTGGCTACTTTTTTGTATTTTTAGTAGAGACGGGGTCTTATCATGTTGGCCAGGCTGGTCTCAAACTCCTGGTCTCAAGTGATCCGCCCGCCTCGGCCTCCCAAAGTGCTGGGATTATAGGTGTGAGCCACCACACCCGGCCAGACTTTTTTGTTAACAGTCTTTCAACCTTTTCATGGCACACACGTAAGGCTGCCTGTGACATGTGGTACCCTGGCCTCCAACTGGACATAACTGCATTTATAGTTTAGAGAAAATACAAAGTTCTGAAAGTAGCCTTAAAAGAAGTGCCCTTTGCTTTGACACAGCAATGTCAAAAGCAAGTGGGACTGTGCAATCAGAGCCATGAGTTTTATGAAAACTCCTTTCCTTTCACATCATTTGTTAGAGAATGCTGTACCCATGATCATGTAACATTATTACAATCATGAAATATTACTACATTCGTGATTAACATTACCCAAAAGGCACATCTTCAAATGTTGAATTAAGAAAATCTGAAAATCAAATCAGTAGAGACTACATTAAAAATCAAGCATTTAATTTGTAAACCTTAATGAAATAACAGTTTACTCCAGTTTCTTCAAAGGTTTGTGAGCTTTTTGTAAGAATGGTCAGGAAGTGCAGAAGAATAACATGGAAGACAGGATTTGGAAGCAAGGCCAAAATTTAAAAGACTTAACCTTTTTTTTTCTTTTAAATGAGCCACAGAAGTGCTCTTTTATAATGTTGATGGAAATCAACATTTGTATTATAGAAATGCACTCAGAAGTAACAGACACGTAAGGTTAAAACCTGATTCTTTCTACTAAGTTCTGGAAATGTATTCTAACACAATGGTGCCTTTCTGTACAAATAACTGTACCATATCATAAATTTACTGCTAGTACACTTTAAGCCACCAAAAATATTTCAGCTGTGACAAGCACTTGATTGTAATGACCGATTTCAGAGTCTGAATGTTGAAAAAAATATATATTCAAGAAAAAATTTTTGAGGGGGAATAAAAACACATAAATGGCAGCAGAGGAGCTGATGTTCTAAGCCTGTTTTATTACATGGGGCATCACACTACCCTTAAATCAATTTCACTGAAGGTATCTGAGATGGGTGAGATGAAATCAATAGGATTTTCTGATCCCAGTTTGACAGTTCTATACACAGTTACAAAGGGTGTTATTCCTAGTGATGAAGACACCTTTCATGGGATTCAATTTAAAAATTAAATCTTTGCATTTTGAAAGTTTGAAACTCAATTCAAAACAAGTCAGTCTTAAAAGACTGGCTCATATGGTCCCATTAAGGAAGGCTAACGATGGTAATCTGTAATACCCAAACTTGAAGAATAAAGACTTTATGGATAAAAAGGAATAAACCAAAACATTTGGTCTGCTGAAGTGTAAGGGCCTGTTGTAGGACAATCCCTCTTACTTCCTAATCCTTACCATACAATGGCTTAAGATAGCCAGAACATTTATTGTAGAACTGTCACAAGCTGATGTCTCACTTCCCCCAAGCCTTCGTACTTACAGTCAAGGACAAATGCTCTCTAGCATCATATCTCATTTTCTGTTGCAGACAGTTCTTGAGACTTGGCTTCCTTCCAGCCTCATCCTAAGTCAGCCTGATTGGAACTGCTTGGACTTGAAGCTTAAGGGATATCAAGTCTATATTTATGCCTTTAAAAGGGTAAAAATGAATTTCCACAGCTCAGTAAAATACTGATAACAGGGAACATCCCTTCCTACCCTGGGGGAAAAAATCTCTTCACAGTGCATAGTTTGAAATCAAAGTGCAATATGGGCAAAAGGAGAAGATGGTGCTCTCGATAACCATAAATTTAGTTTTTGGTTTTCTGCCTTTAATATTTGCTAACAAATTCAAGCTAAAAATGAAAAGTCATTAATGACAAGAGGTATGGGGGCAACTTGGGATTTCAAAATATCTTTATGATGGGGGAGGGGAGTGGGAAGCCTCACATGTTACTTCCTTATTTTATAAACTATTACTCTTTCAAATCTCATGTTTGAATAAAATATTTTTTCTTCAATATAAAAATGACTTTTTTTTAGATAAAAAAATCAATCAGCACAGTGACCTTGTCTATCTTACACTAAAGCCAACATAACTGAAAGGAAAACTTAGAAAAGAATATTATACTGTTATAACCTGTATTTTAACTTGAAAATTTTTTCATTAATTTCTAACCACTTAATGAGTAAGAATGCTCAGCATCCAATCCATGAATAATACAGAATATAATTTATTCTACTTTGTACTTCAAAGTCACAGGATGACATCCATAAGTTAGTTATAAATCCTACTCTACATTTTCAAGTTCTCAATCCATAGATTAGGACAAGTCACTTTATTGCTGGCAACATTCATGGAAGGTCCAGGTTTCTCATAAAAAGACTAAGTTTGATTGGGAGCAGGGCAGTACCCTACTCACAGATTAGCAGAGGAATTACAGAAGTCAAGAGACAACCTTTTTTTTTTTCCTTTCAAAGTAGCAAAGGAACAATAAAAGATTGGCTGACTGGTGAGTGGCCCCACATTAGAGTGCATAGCTCATCAGGATCAAGGCTGGCATCTGTGAACAGTTAACTTCATAAGAGCACAAGTGGGCATTATATCATGTGCATTACAGATTTCACCCTGGAAAATATCTGAAAATATTTTATGCTCAAATGACAGCCTGCAAATGACGGTATGCATTCCTTCTCCTTGAGTACCCAAGTATAAATCTAAATGATAAGGAGGCTTCAGTCTGAAGGCAGGAAATCCTTGCAGCAGAGAATTTCACAAAAATAAAAGCAGCTGCTAACGCCTCTTCAGCTTCTTGGCCCTTCGACGTTGCATTTCTTCTTCTTCACGTCTCATTTCCTCTAAGTCCTCTTGCATACCTAGTCTTAAGCTGCCAAAGAATTTTTAAAGAGTATTTGTCAATATACATGAGATTATCACTTTCCTTAAAAAGAATGAAATTTCCAACTGGGAGCTCACATGGATTGTGCTGATGCTCTCAAAATGCTTCAAGGCTTTATCACTGAAAACAAACTAGTAGGGATATTTTTTTACCAGCAGCCACAGAACCAAATTGTATTGGGAAAAAGAACTCACCCCAAAAACTTTAATATTTCCATTAAAATAATAAAATACAAGTTTATCTCAAAAGCTTTTAAAAATAAACAGCAAGAAGTATTTATTCATTAACTAATATTCTATTTTTGTTCTTTTCCAACACTTTAGTTTGAAATTTTATCTAGTTGATGGGAGGAAAGGCAAGAGAGAGAAAAAGGTTTAGTATTCTCTGGCCTGACACTGAGGTGAATTATTTACCTATAGTAATCAATACTATGGCCAGGAACAGTAGCTCAGGCCTGTAATCCCAACACTTTGGGAGGCCGAGGCAGGTGGATCACCTGAGGTCAGGAGTTCGAAACCAGCCTGGCCAACATATAGTGAAACCTCATCTCTACTAAAAAAATACAAATATTAGCTGGGTGTGGTGGCACACACCTGTAATCCCAGCTACTTGGGAAGCTGAGGCAGAAGAATTGCTTGAACCCAGGAGGTGGAGGTTGCAGTGAGCCAAGATCACGCCACTGCACTCCAGCCTGGGTGACAGAGCAAGACCCTGTCTCAAAAAACATAAAATAAAATAAAATACTATAAACAAAGTAATTACTTTTTACTAATGGAGAATATTATCAAACAGAAATCAGAGGACATCTAATATACCTACATCCCTGAGGTCAGCAATGTTACAGGTTACCAAGACTGAGATGTGTCTGATGCAGAAAGAACAGCAAGAATTTGCTACAACAGGATTAGGGGAAGCATCTAACATTTACTGTGTGCCTACACATGTGGGGCACTGTACTAGGCACTTGTACACGTCTTAATCCTCATAATACTTAAATGAGTAAAACAGTATATTCTCATTTTACAAAAGAGAATAGGCTGGGCATGGTGGCTTACACCTATAATCGCCAACACTTTGGGAACCCAAGGCAGGAGGACTGCTTGAGCCCAGGACTTTGGGACCAGCCTGGATAATAAAGCAAGGCCCCTTCTCTTAAAAACAAAACAAACAAACAGTGATGGTCCAGTGTAGTGGCTCATGCCTGTAATCTCAGCACTTGGGGAGGCTGAGATGGGAAGATCACCTGAGGCCAGGAATTTGAGACTAGCCTGGTCAACATAGTGAGACCCCATCTCTGTTAAAAAACAAAAAAACAGGCCAGGCACAGTGGCTCAAGCCTGTAATCCCAGCACTTTGGGAGGCCGAGGCGGGTGGATCACGAGGTCAAGAGATCGAGACCATCCTGGTTAACATGGTGAAACCCCGTCTCTACCAGAAATACAAAACATTAGCTGGGCATGGTGGCGCGTGCCTGTAATCTCAGCTACTCAGGAGGTTGAGGCAGGAGAATTGCCTGAACCCAGGAGGCGGAGGTTGCGGTGAGTCGAGATCACGCCATTGCACTCCAGCCTGGGTAACAAAAGCGAAACTCCGTCTCAAAACAAAAAACAACAAAAAACAAAAAAACAGCCGATTGCAGTAGCCCACGCCTGTAATCCCTGGGAGGCCAAGGTGGGAGGATCATCTGAAGTCAGGGGTTCAAAACCAGCCTGACCAACATGGTGAAACCCTGTCTCTACCAAAAAATAAAAATACAAATAAAAATAAAAAAATAATTAGCTGGGCATGGTGGTGGGCGCCTGTAATCCCAGCTACTAGGGAGGCTGAGGCAGGAGAAATTGCTTAAACTGAAGGTGGAGGTTGCAGTGAACTGAGATCATGCCATTGCACTCCATCCTGGGTGTCAAAGCGAAATTGTCTCAAAAACAAAAAAACCCATAAAAACAAAAATCAGCAGGTCGCGGTGGTTCACGCCTGTAATCCTAGCACTTTGGGAGGCTGAGGTGGGTGGATCACCTGATGTCAGGAGTTCAAGACCAGCCGGGCCATCATGGTGAAACCCCATCTT
>NW_022436987.1:13668535-13671171 GCF_009761245.1 Sapajus apella
TAAAAAAAAAAAAAAAAAAAAAAAAGAAAACAAACAAATAACAATCAATGTAAAAACAGAACTGCTAAGGAATTTGTCTTAAGGCTCTACAGCTAGTAACAGGAGAGGAATCCAGAATTCTGTGGCCCAAAGCCCCAGTTCCCAATGGTGCAACTGTAGCAATAAGCAGAAGGAAATTTTTAGCACAAGTGTGTTAAATTTTATGTTTACCTCTTTGCTTCTTCCTTCTGCTGCTCTTTCCAACTACTTTCCATGTAACGTAAGGCATAATCACTTTCATCTTTGTATCTTGTAAGAGGAAATCAAAATGATAAAAAGAGAACAAAACTTTAATTTTCTAAAGAAACTACATCCTCTCATTTAAAAAATCAGTAACTCCTTTAAAACTAAATCAGGCACACATTTAGAATTACTCCTTGCTTGGCAGAGAGTGAGAGGAGTGGAGGATGGATTGAGGTAGGTTTCTTAAGTAAAGACAAGTTTTAGATGAGCCTGTATTAACCTCAGGGGGCAGCTATTCTGAAGCTAATGTTCATGAAGGTACCAAACCTACAATGCTTCCTCAACTCACTCACCTACATTTACTTGATAATTTATATTAAAATTGGAAACTACAGTATATATAAAAATTATTTTATATATAATAATCTATTTGAGCTTCATGACCATGGTGGGAAAAGACTTTAGACCAGAGGAAACTGAAGCAGATTGGTTAACAGACTGACCAAGAACATAAGTTTTGTTCTTTCAAGAGCCAATCTACTTCTACTACACTAAACTGCTTCATTCTCACTAAATAAAGGATAACAATTTAAAAAGGTTATTTTTTGGTCTTCATGCAAATAACTACATAAACTGTTTTGAATTAAATATAAAATATTTAGTGCTAAAAATTTATTTAAAATAATAATCACCCAAGGGTTCCTAATTAAGGATTGTATTCAGTGCCTCAACTATTTATTACCACCATGACATGAATTATTCAAAATAAAAAAGTGTGTCAAAGTTATCTGAATCTTCTTTAGTCTTACTTTTTTCGGTCATAACCAAAGATTTCTCTAATGTGCTTGGATATTTCTTCCTGAGGCTCTCCTTCATCTTCGATAAAATCTTCCATTTCAGAGTCATATTCATCATCGTCATCATCTTCCTCTTCATAGTCTCGCTGCCTTTTGTAACCAGTAGGGAAGGGAAGCCTTTGAGGACCTAAGAAACCATTATTTATAAGGATGTTAAAACTTAAAATAGTTCCAATGGAGTTCTATGTAAACTGAAATTGTGAGCCATCATTAAGACGGTGTTCTTAAAAACCAGAGCAAGCAGGCTGGCCCTTAGCACGGAGTCATCCTTGCTGTGTCATGGTATCCAGAAGCAATAGAACTCCTGCTTTATCCTAGGGCTTACTAGAAATGTCTTGTTAAATTTTGTAGCTTAGTAGTGCCAGTATTTCTGAATTTATAAGATGAGTAAAATTTTTTTCTTTTTTTTTGAGACAGAGTTTTGCTCTTGTTGCCCAGTCTGGAGTGCAAATGGTGTAATCTAGGCTCACTGCAACCTCTGCCTCTGCTTCCCAGGTTCAAGCGATTCTTCTGCCTCAGCCTCCCAAGTGGCTGGGATTACAGTCATGTGCCATCATGGCCGGCTAATTTGTATTTTCAGTAGAAACGGGGTTTCTCCATGTTGGTCAGGCTGGTCTGGAACTCCCCACCTCAGGTAATCAACCTGCCTTGGCCTCCCAAAGTGCTGGGATTACAGGTGTGAGCCATCGTGCCTGGTCAAGATCAGTAAAATTTCTTTTTTTTTTTTTTTTTTTTTTTTGAGACAGAGTCTCGCTCTGTCGCCCAGGCTGGAGAAGTGGCATGATCCTGGTTCACTGAAACCTTCACCTCCTGGGTTCAAGTGATTCTCCTGCCTTAGCCTCCTGAGTAGCTGGGACTACAAGAATGTGCCACCACACTTGGCTAATTTTTTGTAGTTTTAGTAGAGATGGGGTTTCACCGTGTTAGCCAGGATGGTTTCGATTTCCTGACCTCGTTATTTGCCTGCCCTGGCCTCCCAAAGTGCTGGGATTACAGGTGTGAGCCACTGTGCCCAGCCCAGGATCAGTAAAATTTCTAACAATAAATGCAATTTACAAACCTCCATAGAATCATTAACTTTTGCCAAAACACCAAAAGTAGCAACTACCATCTACTATAACCACAATTTCACTTAAAAATTTAAAGTTGATCATGATTCTCAGAATTATATTGTTCTAACTGAGTAAGTATGACTGTAGGAAAAACTCACTACATTATCCTTATTTTTGTCATTTTGCTAAAAGACTCATAAAAACTGCAGAAGAGCCGGGTGCGGTGGCTCACGCTTGTAACCCCAGCACTTTGGGAGGCCGAGGCGGGTGGATCATGAGGTCAAGAGATTGAGACCATCCTGGTCAACATGGTGAAACCCCGTCTCTACTAAAAATACAAAAATTAGCCGGGCATGGTGGCGCACGCCTGTAGTCCCAGCTACTCGGGAGGCTGAGGCAGGAGAATTGCTTGAACCCAGGAGGCGGAGGTTGCGGTGAACCAAGATTGCGCCATTGCGCTCCAGCCTGGGTAACAAGAGCGAAACTCCATCTCAAAAAAAAAAAA
>NW_022436987.1:13671271-13685029 GCF_009761245.1 Sapajus apella
AAAAAAAAAAAAAAAAAAAAAAAAAAAAAAAAAACCGCAGAAGATAGGCATTGATCAACAGCCCAGCATCTGGGAACAACTACTTTCTAGTTTTTGATTACAGACACTTCTTTTGTTCATCTACAGTTGTTTTTAATATGCATGGCTTGTATCCTAGCTGAGTTTCTCAACCTTAATTCTGTGACATTTAGCACCATATAATTATTTGTTGTTGGGGGGGGTGCTATCCTGCGCATTGTCTATCAGCAGCATCCCTGGCCTATATCCAGTAGATGCCAGTAGAATTCCCCCATCCCTAGTTGTCATGATTGCCAAAAGTCCCCTTGAGAGCAAAACTGCCCTCCTAAAGATACAATGGATGGCCAGGGGTGGTGGCTCACACTTGTAATCCCAGCACTTTGGGAGGTAGAGGCAGGTGGATCACGAGGTCAGGGAGTTCAAGACCAGTCTGACCAACAGGGTGAAACCCCGTATGTACTAAAAATACAAAAATTAGCTGGGTGTGGTGGCGTGTGCCTGTAATCCCAGCTACTCAGGAGGCTGAGGCAGCAGAATTGCTTGAACCCTGGAGGCAGAGGTTGCAGTGAGTGGAGATCGTGCTACTGCACTCCAGCCTGGGCGACAGAGCGAGACTCCCTCTCAAAAACAACAACAAAAAAGAATCAATGGTCTAGCTGAACTAGGAAATTTACAATAAGTAATTCAATCATTGGTTCCCTTTTATATTCTCCATGGTGTCTAATGAGTGCTTTAATAAATGCCTATTAGCATGAAGCAACGATGACCTAGAAACTTAGCAGGTGCCAGCAATGATCCTGTACCTTGGGACTGTAGATTCCTGAAGGATCAGTGTTTAGGACCTTGACACTAGTCACTATAAGAAGCAGAAACACAAGGACAGTCTAAAAACAGTTCCTGGTACATAATGGGTGCCCAAGAAATATCTGCTGAATAAGCTGACAATGACACTCTGATCCTTGAAGACAGGTCTCTTTAGTCCTCAGGAAAAAGTGGATTAATTCATCCACTGTAGCATATATATGTAAGTTATATACATTCACCCTGAATGTTCACAAATCACAAAGCTAAGTTTATCACACTTGGGGATGTTTCAAGGGTGAACACAGAGATCCTAGACAAGTCCCTTTCTAAAGACCTTTCCAAGCCATGATCATTAAAGGAACTCTTGGCAGGAAATGGTCACTCATGCCTATAATCCCAGCACTTTGGGAAGCTGAATAAGGATGATGCCTTGAGCCCAGGAGTTTGAAACAAGTGTAGGCAACATATTGAGACCCAATCTCTATAAATAATAAAAAGTTAACTGGGCATGGTGGCACATGCCTATAGTCCCAGCTACTTTGGAAGCTAAGGTGGGAGAACAGCTTGAGCCTATGACTGTGCCTGGGCAACAGAGCAAGACCCTGTCTCAAAAACAAAAAAAATAAGGAACTCTAAACCACAGGGCAGATGAAACATCAGGATTCTATCAACACTACAGTACATTAAAGAGCAGCACATGAAGGGTTCACAGAGTCCCTGATAATATAAAAACTCTTTCTAATTTCCTAATGACAAATACATACTTTTCAGGGTAAGGGGAAATTTTACCTTGGGCAGATCTGTAGCCAGATAGGGGAGGCTTCATTCCATTCATCTGTCCATTGCTGGACCGGCTAATGATATTCTTGGAGGAAATTGTTTCTGAGACAACAGTACACTTAGGCTTTATGGTGGGACCTGAGCTATTAACTGTTCGCCCAGGTCCCAAGCTACTCACTGGTCTTCCTGGGACTGAACTACTGACAGTCCGTCCAACTGGAATTGAGCTACTTATGGATCTCCCCAGGCCACTGACTGACTGCCCAGGGGGGCCTGAGCCACTCACTGGTCGTCGAAGTTCATGTGGACTGCTCATAGGCCGTCCAGGGCCACGAGAGCTGCCCAATGGTCTTGCAGAACTACCTGAACCACTGATAGGTTGCCCAGGGCCACTTGAGCTGCTTGCAGGTTGTCCACGGCCACATGTACCAGTGACTGTCCGCCCAGAGGGATGTGAGCCATTGGTTGGCTTCTTGGACCCACTGATTGATCGCTCAGGTCCTGAGCTGGAGCTGCCATTCTGGCGCCTGGGCACAGGGCCAGAACTAACTGTGGGCCGAGTAACTCCTGTGCTGGGCTGCCCAGGGGCTGAGCTAGAGCTGCTGCCTGGCTGTTTGACACCTGGACTCTTAGCCTTATTGTGTGGGGTGACCATGGGCCCAGGCCTGGAATGGCTAGGAAGGGACGGAGATTTTTTGGCTTTGTGCTCCATAGCAGATTTCTGAGTCCTGCTAGCAGAAGTCTTTGGGATACTTGGTGAACAGATGCTGGAATGAGGCTTTCCAGCTCCATTGAAAACAGGTCTGTCATGACCCTCACGAAGTAAAGGTTGGGAGCTACTGCCAGATCCTGCCTTGATCCTCTCTCCTGGCATGGATTTGGATGAAGACAAAGCTAAGTGCTTCTCATTGGCCATGCTGGGTCTTGATTTCTTCTCAGCATGAGGAAGGGGCATTCCTTTGGAAAAGGGATGCCTGTCTCCAGAACCTTTGCTAAGTTTTGTGCCCACACTTTCTTTCTGAGAGGGTGTCTTTTTGGACACAGTTGGAGGTAGTTTAGCATCTGTCTCAAGTTTTTTTCTCCTACGCTTTCGTTCAAGGAATTCTCGCTCCCTAAGTTCTTCTGCAGTCATAGGTCGTTCTTCTGATTTCTTCACTACCTTGATTTCCACTGGTTCAAACTGCTTTTTCTCAGCCAGTCTGAGTAAATCAGTGAAGTTCATGGGTGGTGGGGCACTTTTAAGTGGGACCTTTGGTTTGCTTTCAACTTTGGGAGGTTCTTGCTCTTCCTCATACTCCTGCTCTGACTCTGCATGATTGTATTCAAGGAATTCATTCTCTTCTTCCATTTCATACTCTCGGTCGGTTCCTTGGCTGGTATGGCTTTCCGTTGTCTGCCTCTTCTTTGACTTTTCCTCAATAGGGATCCCATCGTAACCATGGAAATTATCCTTTGTCCTCTTGGCCATAGCTCTTGCTTTCTTGTCATGTTTGAGCTCAATTCGCCTTTTCACTAGTTCTTCTTTTCTCCTTTTCTCCTCTAAGGCTAAAAGGGACAAAACAAAATTATTATTTTAAGACTCCAGTATGCTCAAGTGAAAACACAATGTTCAGATTACAGTTTGAAGACATCTAGGAATTAAATGAGGAAGTCATTTGAACGAGTATCAATTGAGTCATTTTTACATAATGGGTGGGAGACATATGGGTTTTTCTAAATGACTAAGCAAGTGAGAGTCTTGGTTTTCAGCTTTAAATATAGAAAATACTTTGGATGGGTACGGTGGCTCACGCCTGTAATCCCAGCACTTTGGGAGGCTGAGATGGGCAGATTATGAGGTTGGGAGTTTGAGACCAGCCTGACCAACATGGAGAAACCCCGTCTCTAAAAAAATAAATAAATAAATAAATTTAAAAAGAAAAGAAAACACTTCAAAATGAATACATTACCAAGTTAAGGGAATATCAGTATCCACTTAGAAGTTGTCATTAATTATGATTCAGTGAATACTTAAACATATTGAATCAGTTTCTTTGTATTTGCATTAAGCAGAACTATTCAAGATAAAGGCTTTAAAACTTCTCTATTTTAGCCTTTTAGATAGCATTCTGTTAATACAAATTGAAATGCAAAATGGGTAGAAACACTTTCAGAACCAAGGTTAAATTAAAGGAAGACTAGAGTTCTTACTGAGGACTTACTATGACCAATTAGAAGACATGGTTACTAACCCGTAAAAAGCTGTTACTTCAAGGGGAGAAAAAGAGAAAACTTTTTTTTTTTTTGGGACAGAGTTTCGCTCTTGTTACCCAGGGTGGAGTGCAACGGCGCAATCTTGGCTCACCGCAACCTCCGCCTCCTGGGTTCAGGCAATTCTCCTGCCTCAGCCTCCCGAGTAGCTGGGATTACAGGCACGCGCCACCATGCCCAGCTAATTTTTTGTATTTTTAGTAGAGGCGGGGTTTCACCATGTTGACCAGGATGGTCTCGATTTCTTGACCTCGTGATCCACCCGCCTCAGCCTCCCAAAGTGCTGGGATTACAGGCTTGAGCCATTGCGCCCGGCCGAGAAAACTTTTATACCAGTGATCAAGATAACATATGTAAAGCCATGAATACACAGTCAGTTAACCTCAACACACAAATACACACACACGCACCGCACCCCCTCCCAAATCTGTTGGCCTGTTATATTTTTACAAATAGCCACGGGTTTAATATGAACTAGATGTGAAGATGGAAGACTTTAAAATTGAGAATAAGGCTATATATACATACCTTTTTGTCTGAGTTCCTCTTCTTTCCTTTTAAGAAAAGCTTGTACAGCTGCTGATTGGACACCTTTAACTTTTGGGTCTTTTTTTGGAGGCCCCACTGCCAAACTATACCTTTTCTAAAAATAAAAACAGTAAAAGTTATAAGCAGTTCAACTATAAAATGTTTTATTAGGTATAAGGCATTGTGCCAGGTAATAAGAGGTATAAATGTTAACTGTGAAACCTATTCTTAATAATTGAAAGATCATATAACCCATAGTAAAGCTTAGCTATAAAATTTCAGGCTAAATATGTATTATGTATGGCTATTTTTGAGTACAATTTGGGATGTTACATATTCTATTATATTCTATATAACACCCCAAAATAATGCATAATGCATAAATGAACAATTCACAGAAACACTGTTTTCAGGCTATTTTTCAAAAAAGTACCTGGATTGGGTAACTAAATGAGATCACCACTTCGACGAATGGATTATTTGTATTTTAAAATTCTGATAAAGGCTAGGTACAGTGAGTGGCTCATGCCTGTAATCCCAGCACTTTAGGAGGCCAAGGCGAGTGAATTACAAGGTCAGGAGTTCGAGTCAGGTCAGGAATGCCTGGCCAACATGGTGAAACCCATCTCTACTAAAAATACAAAACATTAGCTGGGCATAGTGGCGGACACCTGTAATCCCAGCTACTCAGGAGCCTGAGGCAAGAGAATCACTTGAACCTGGGAGGCGGAGATTGCAGAGGGCTGGGATGGTGCTACTACACACTGTACTCCAGCCCAGCGACAGAGTGCAACTACGTCTCAAAAAAAAAAAAAAAAAAAAATACTGATTTTGTCTGGGCATGGATGGCTCACTCCTGTAATCCCAGCACTTTGGGAGGCCAAGGCAGGCGATCGCTTGTGGTGGGCAGTTGGCGACCACCCTGGCCAACATAGTGAAACTCTGTCTCTACCAAAAATACAAAAATTAGCCGGGCGTGGTGGCACATGCCTGTAATCCCAGCTACTCAGGAGGCTGAGGCAGGAGAATGGTTTGAACCCAGGAAGCAGAGGTTCAGTGAGCTGAGCTCATGCCACTGTACTCCAGCCTGGATGACAGAGGAAAACTCTGTTTCAAAAATAAATAAGTAAATGAATAAAATTCTGATTTAAAAAATAGCCTTGGCCGGGCGCGGTGGCTCATGTCTGTAATCCCAGCACTTTGGGAGGCCGAGGTGGGTGGATCACGAGGTCAAGAGATCGAGACCATCCTGGTCAACATGGTGAAACCCCGTCTCTACTAAAAATACAAAAAATTAGCTGGGCATGGTGGCGCGTGCCTGTAATCCTGGCTACTCGGGAGGCTGAGGCAGGAGAATTGCCTGAACCCAGGAGGCGGAGGTTGCGGTGAGCCGAGATCATGCCATTGCACTCCAGCCTGGGTAACAAGAGCGAAACTGTCTCAAAAAAAATTGAAAAAAAAAAAATAGCCTTCCTGGCTGGGAACAGTGGCTCACACCTATAATCCCAGCACTTTGGGAGGCTGAGGCGGTGTGGATCGCCTGGTCGGGAGTTTGAGACCAGCCTGACCAACATGGAGAAACTCCATCTCTACTAAAAACACAAAATTAGCTGGGCATGGTGGTGCATGCCTATAATCCCAGCTATTCAGAAGGCTGAGGCAGGAGAATCGCTTGAATGTGGGAGGCAGAGGTTGTGGTGAGCAGAGATTGTGCCACTGCACTTTAGCCTGGGCTACAGAATGAAACTCTTGTCTTCCTTGGAATGAAGCATTTCAAAGTCCAACTTTTCAAACAAACAGAAAAAAATACTCCTCACAACTATTTTCTCTCCTTACTACTCTACCCCAGGTGATTTTCTAGTAGGGACTTATAGCTACATATGTTATTTTTCTTACAACGTGGAAACACTGAGGTTTTACTTTGACCATACACAAAGGCTCGGGGTAAACCATAGCAAAAAGCATTTCAAAAAATCTATGCAAGAAGGGCCCAATTCTCCGTAACTTTTAGCTGTAGCTCTTATGTTCACTAAGTGTTAATTTGCCTCACAAACTCTCTTTTAGACAGGTTTCTGTAACACCCAAAAAATGCTTACATTATCCTGGCACAGCTGAAGTCCTTGGACCGCAGGTTTTATGTAACTACATCAAGAATTTACTAAACTCAAGTTATGTTAATTTGAACTACAAAAGGAAAAATATTTCTACTTTATAAGTACCTATTATGAGAGAAATATGATAAACACAGAGCTAAAATAAATTCAGACCCCAGGGATGATTCACTTCTAGGACCATTCCACATTAAATCCAGGAAATGAGATTTTTAAAGTGTCCTCCTTTTTTTTGTTAGGCAGATGCCGTTCTCATTTAATGTACCTGTTGCTGTGGCTAGCAGAAAAAGAAACACGTCCAAGAACAAATTGAGACAACTTAGGAATAACTTAGAAATCAAAAAAGTATTCCCAAATATTTATGAAATTCTTGGAGGAAAGCCAAAAGATATGTGCTTACTATAAGGCTGCCAAATACGACATATCTTGAAACAGGCTGGAAGTTCCAACCAAATTAGTCTATCAATGATGCAGCCGGCCAAGGAAGCAGGCTCTAATCCAACCAGAAAATCTTGCATGATAGTAATGCTGAGAAGTGACATATCCCTGATAGAAATCCCAAGACAGCATCCAGATTTCTTTCCCAGTCACCTTGGCTAGGTCCCAGTGAGATCCTTTAAATAGTCCATATCTTTGTAAATTTAATTTTAGACTCTTTCCTTAGTGGACAGGGGCTCAATATTTAAAGGAAAAAAGGGAGAAGGAAAGTGAGAAGAGAAAGAGAATACTGCTAACCTAACTAGATACGTATAAAATTGCCCTAGTTTACAAGAAAAGAACCATAAACACAGGTCTTAATCACAAGGAGCTTACATTTTCATTGTGGAATGGGCACCATGAATAGGATTCAAAGTTAAGATATACAAAAATTCATAAGCAGAGGCATGCACACACTCCACTCCATCCCATTAGGGATTTGGAAGCAGAGGAAGGTGGATTTTTTTTTTCACCAACACTTAAGATTTTCCTGGCCAGGTGCGGTGGCTCACGCGTGTAAATCCTAGCACTTTGGGAGGCTGAGGCAGGAGGATCACTTGAGCCCAGGAGTTAAGAGGCCAGCCTAGGCAACATGGTAAGATAACTCATAATAACTCATCTCTTAAAAAAAACAAAACGGGCCAGGCGTGGTGGCTCAAGCCTGTAATCCCAGCACTTTGGGAGGCTGAGGCGGGTGGATTACGAGGTCAAGAGATCGAGACCATCCTGGCCAACATGGTGAAACCCCGTCTCTACCAAAAATACAAAAAATTAGCTGGAGGGCCGGGCGCGGTGGCTCAAGCCTGTAATCCCAGCACTTTGGGAGGCCGAGGCGGGTGGATCACGAGGTCAAGAGATCGAGACCATCCTGGTCAACATGGTGAAACCCCGTCTCTACTAAAAATACAAAAAATTAGCTGGGCATGGTGGTGCGTGCCTGTAATCCCAGCTACTCAGGAGGCTGAGGCAGGAGAATTGCCTGAACCCAGGAGGCGGAGGTTGCGGTGAGCTGAGATCGCGCCATTGCACTCCAGCCTGGGTAACATGAGTGAAACTCCGTCTCAAAAAAAAAAAAAAAAAAAAACAACCAAAAAACAAAAAAACATTTTTTTTCCTTCCCCTGTCCATTATATATATACCTCATAGACTTGTCTGCCAAATCAAAGCCCCACATAAGGTTTTCCCCAAGAAAAATGCAAATACATATATTGGCATTACTTATTTAAAACAGGACTGGTTTGCTGTCTAGATAACCTAGCACTGAGCACTACCTAGCATGATTTTGGGATAGGTAACTTTTGTCTTAACCTGGGACTGTAAGAATTAGAAAATGGGATATGACAAACCAAAAAGCTGCTCTTGACTGAATACTGGTACCCAAAAGGGAAAACAGAGTCAATGGGGCACAGTTTTTTCTTTTCTTTTGAGATGGAGTCTTGCTCTATTGCCATGCTGGAGTACAGTGGCAAGATCTTGGCTCACTGCAACCTCCACCTCCTGGGTTCAAGCAATTCTTTTGCCTCAGCCTCCTGAGTAGCTGAGACCACAGGCGCACGCCACAATGCCTGGCTAATTTTTGTATTTTTAGTAGAGATGGGGTTTCACCGAAGTAGCCAGGCTGGTCTCGAACTCCTGGCCTCGTGATCCACCCACCTCAGCCTCCGAAAATGCTGGGATTACAGGCTTAAGCCACCACGCCTAGCCAATAGCCAATAGGGCATAGTTTAATGCAGTGTTTACCAAGCTTCAGTCATTTGCATACTACCTTTATGATTTTTACCTTTGTGGTATACTACCCCTACTATTATTTACTAATTTAAAAAAATATACAGACCTGGCTGGGCGCAGTGCCTCACGCCAGTGATCCCAGCACTTTGGGTGGCTGAGGCAGGTGGATCGCCTGAGGTCAGGAGTTTGAGACCAGCTTAGCCTTGAACTCTGGTAAAACCCCATCTCTGCTAAAAATACAAAAATTAGCCAGGCATGGTGGCTCATGCCTGTCGTCCCAGCTCCTTGGGAGGCTGAGGCATGAGCATCACTTGAACCCAGGAAGCAGAGGTTGCAGTGAGCCGAGATCATGCCACTGCACTCCAGCCTGGGCAACAGAGTGAGACTTGGTCTCAAAAAAAAAAAAACAAACCCAAAAAACATAGACCTAACATCATGGTCTGTTATTATAGCTTTACCTCAGCAATAATATCCATAAAATGACTGACTTGAACAACTATATTTTTCCAATTCATATAAAAATACATAGTAAAATAAAAAATTTTGTAAAAATGTAGAAATATTTTAAATAATATATTTGTATACTATTTACATCCAAGCCCTATATGTACTTTCTTTAAGAAACACTGACTTGCCGGGCCTGGTGGCTCATGCCTGCAATCCCAGCACTTTGGGAGGCCGATGTGGGCGGATCACAAGGTCAGGAGTTTGAGACCCAGCCTGGCCAACATGGTGAAACCTCTTTCTACTAAAAACACAAAAATCAGCTGGGCGCAGTGGCGTGTGCCTGCAATCCCAGCTATTCAGGAGGCTGAGGCAAGAGAAACACTTGAACCAGGGAGTCCGAGGTTGCAGTGAGCCAAGATTGCGCCACAGCACTCTAACCTGGCAAGAAAGCAAGACTCCATCTGAAAAAAAAAAAAAAAAAAAGGAACACTGACATAATGACTTAGTCTGGGTGCGGTGACTCATGTCTGTAATCCTAGCACTTTGGGAGGCAGAGGTGGCTGGATCACCTGAGAGTTCGAGACCAGCCTGGTCATCCTGGTGAAACCCCATCTCTACTAAAAATACAAAAATGAGCCAGACGTGGTAGCAGGCACCTGCAATTCCAGCTACCTGGGAGGCTGAATTGCTTGAACCCGGGAGCCAAGATTGCTCCAAGTGCACTCCAGCCTGGCTGAGAAGAGTGAAACTCGGTTGGTGGAGGGGGGGAGAAACACTGACTTAGGGAACAACAATACAGGAAAGGCAGAAAAACAAGAAAGGTGGTGTTGAGGAACTGATTTGCTTTGAAAAGAATTACAAAAAAAAAAAAAAAAAAAAAAAAAACTAGAAAAGAAGAAAAGAATTACAAAGGGTACTTTTAGCGTTTTTTCAAAGTCTATACCTATTCTCATCAATTTATGTGCCAATTTCAAATTCTGCCCTTTTTTAAACACCTCTAATTGTTAAGGCTATTTAAGCTGGCCTCACATTTAACCCAATAACTTTGCCATACTTGTTGTCCTGTCCTTATGATGCAGAAGAAATTCAATAAATCTATAAAATGTCTATTTTGTTGATCTTCTAGGAAACAACTTAAAAAGCCAGTAGTAAGGCAAGGTCAGCACTGCTTTAATGAGGCTTAATCTTGTTTACGTGAACTGAGCAAACGTCAATTTCTCATATCCTCTGTGACTTAAAAATGTACTCAGGCCAGGCATAGCGGCTCACACCTGTAATCCCAGCACTTTGGGAGGCTAAGGCGAGAGGATCACTTGAGCACAGGAGTTCAAGACCAGCCTGGGCAACATGGTGAAATCCCGTCTTTAAAAAAAAAAAAAAAAAATTAGCCGGGCACAATGGCACAGACCTGTGGTCCCACCTACTTGGGAGGCTGAGGCAGGAAGATTTTCTCAGCCAGGGAGATGGAGGCTACAGTGAGCCGTGGTTGTGCTACTGCACTCCAGCCTGAGCAACAGAGTAAGACCCTGTCTCAAAAAAAAAAAGCACTCAACATCACAGGTACCAATAAAATATTAAAACACTCAGGCAAAGTTTAGGTTCACAACCTAAAAAAAGACTGGGTCACCAGCCAGGCATGGTAGCTCACGCCTGTAATCCTAGCACTTAGGGAGGCCAAGGTGGGCATATCACAAGGTCAAGAGATCAAGACCATCCTGGCCAACATGGTGAAACCCCGTTTCTACTAAAAATACAAAAATTAGCCGGGGATGGTGGCGCGTGCCTGTAGTCTCAGCTACTTGGGAGACTGAGGCAGGAGAATTGCTTGAACCAGGGAGGTGGAGGTTGCAGTGAGCCGAGATCACGCCATTGCACGTCAGCCTGGCAACAGAGCAAGACTGTCTCAAAAAAACCAAAAGACTGGGTCACCACAGATCATCTTTATGAACATCTTTCAGTGGCTGGGCATGATGGCTCCATGTCTGTAATCCCAATACTTTGGGAGGGTGAGGTGGGAGGATTAACTGAACCCAACAGTTCAAGACTAGCCTGGGCAATATACTGAGACTCCATCTCTACAAAAAATACAAAAAAATTAGCCAGACATGCTGATGCGCGCCTATAGTACTAGCTACATGGCTGATGTAGGAGGATGGCTTGAGCCCAGCAGGTAGAGGCTACAGTGTGCCATGATTGTCAGGCCCCCATAATCAATTCCCTGAAATGAATCTTCTGGCTCTGTGGAGAACACTGACAGATACAGTGGCCTTTTGTATCTGGCTCCTTTCACATAGCATGTTTTCAAGGTTCATGTTGTAGCATGTATCAATATTTCCTTCCTTTTTGTGGCTGAACAATATTCTGTTGCATAGATAGACCATCTATTATTTTTATATTCATCAGCTGAATATTAGGACTGTCTCTACTTTTTGGCTATCATGAATAATGCTGCTGTGAAAATTTGTGTACAAGTTTTTATGTGGATGCACATTTTACTTTCTCTTAGGTATATGACCACACATCTTTTTATCTATCATTGAGCAGGCAAGACCTTTCAAAAGGGGGTTGCAATCAGACCCTGGTACCAAAAGATGTGTTATAATGGAATATTTTAAGAAACAGCTCCCCAGACCCATACAGGAGTAGCCCAGTGGAGAATCATTAAAAAACAAAAAACAAAAAACAAAAAACAAAAAACTTCAGGTTGGATTACATTACATCCTACTTAATAAGACAGAAGACTATTTGGCACCCCCCACTCCCACATCAGATGGTCATCTTTAGCTCTAGCAGCAGCACATCAAGATGCACCCATCAATTCTGAATCTGATTCAAGGCACCAGGCTGCTTCATTGTTTAAGCTTCATGAAAAGCAGCTGGACAAGAGTTTCTTTTATCCTAAGCATATCCATTTTATTACACTGCAAGCCAACTCAGTCATTCTGCTACGCCCCCATGAATGATCCACCACAGTGATGCTTGCCATTTAAATACAACATCAGAGGATTTTGCCAAGATTTGTAATTCTGAAGCCAACAGATTTAGAAAATATTAAGTTACAGGTATCGATCGACTTACCACCTATGCAACTTACGACCATTCAGCTTTACAACCACAATCGCTAGCCACGACTGCTCCGCATCTGGCAGTGCAAACGTTGCCCAGCTGGGCGTACGACAGTGCAGACCAGCTTCCGGCAGCACTACCATCTCTGCGTGCACCATTTCAACTGTACATATAGCCTACTCAACTTATGACCAAATCGTGTTACGACTGGTCCGCGGTCCCGACCGTGGTTGTTAAGTCAAGCACTAGCTGTACTTTAAATCATATCTGTTCCTTGCATTGAAACTGTATCATCTAGGTCAGATTAAGAAAATAAGAAATCAAGAAAATGTCAGTCTAGAAATATATGTACACCAAATATTGTATGTTATGTTGGAATCAACAGTCAATCCCTGGCTGGGTGCGGCAGCTTATTCCTGTAATCCCAGCACTTTGGGAGGCCAAGGTGGGCGGATCACCTGAGGTTGGGAGTTTGAAACCAGCCTGACCAACATGAAGAAACCCTGTCTCTACTAAAAATATAAAATTAGCCAGGCACGGTGACTCATGCCTGTAATCCCAGTTACTCAGGAGACTGAGGCGGGAGAATCGCTTGAACCTGGGAGGCAGAGGCTGTGGTGAGCCGAGATCTCACCATTGTACTCCAGCCTGGGCAACAAGAGTGAAACTCCATCTCAAAAAAAAAAGTCAGGCCGGGCGCGGTGGCTCAAGCCTGTAATCCCAGCACTTTGGGAGGCCGAGGTGGGTGGATCACAAGGTCAAGAGATCAAGACCATCCTGGTCAACATGGTGAAACCCTGTCTCTACTAAAAATACAAAAAATTAGCTGGGCATGGTGGCGCGTGCCTGTAGTCCCAGCTACTCAGGAGGCTGAGGCAGGAGAATTGCCTGAACTCAGGAGGCGGAGGTTGCGGTGAGCCGAGATCGCGCCATTGCACTCCAGCCTGGGTAACAAGAGCGAAACTCCGTCTCTCTCAAAAAAAAAAAAAAAAAAAAAAGTCAATCCCTCCATGAGAGCTGTTCGTTTTAATTGTAGAAAATATAAATTTTCTGACAGCTTTACATAAGAGATTTATAACTGGTTAGAATTAGGAGTTAGGAATATTCAAAGAATACCACATCCTTAACTTTAATAATCACCAATTTAAAAAATTTTTCTCAGAACATCAGAGTCAGGGAATGAAAGAAAGTAGGCCTGGAAAACCAGTGGTTCAATTAGAACTATTTAGCTGGGTGGCTAAGAGGGCAAAAATTAGTAACATGCCCCAAAAGATGCTATTCATAATTGCCATGGATTTAAATGTAAATTTTACTGTTACTG
Organism: Sapajus apella; assembly: GCF_009761245.1. Classification (NCBI taxonomy): domain Eukaryota; kingdom Metazoa; phylum Chordata; class Mammalia; order Primates; family Cebidae; genus Sapajus; species Sapajus apella. Next base: position 13,684,802 of record NW_022436987.1, read on the forward strand.
CATTTATAAAAACATACCTGGTTATAAAATGTAGTAATATCAGATAGATGTCTCAAGGAGTCTCTAGTCCAACCTCTGTTAGAAATGGCCCAGAACAGAGACACGTGTGTATTTACTGGCTATCACACAGTTTATAGCAGAGTCTGAATTAGAATCCAGATCTCCTAACTCAGCCCCAAAAGTGTTCTCACTACAACACACCTCACTTCTTTTTTTTTTTTTTTTTTT
>NW_022436987.1:13685039-13707989 GCF_009761245.1 Sapajus apella
GTCACCCTACTGCAGGAGCATTTGCAACTTAACAGGCAATGCTCTAACCCAGAAGTAGAAAGGGAAGCCTTGGGTGGTGGTGGATATGCCATTAGTAGAGGTGTTGCACATTTGTGGGGATGTGATTTAGGAGACTCAAGTCTCATATGGGTGGTTGGATGAATCAGTGATTCCAAATTAGTTTTTACAGAGATTCCTGGTGAGGGAGTAGCAAATGAATGGGGGAAGGCAGGCTCAAGACCTCCTATCCTTATTTCAAGTCTTGTAGCTTCTTAGGTTGTAGGTTTGTTTGTTTGTTTTGTTTTTGGAAGGATTCCACTGAAAAATGTAAGCTTGAAACTTAGTAAGCTGGATGATCAATCCCTTCTAGTTCTGAACCCTGGACACTAAAGAGGCAAGATCTTGATCTTTTCAAAATTCTGAACTCTGAACACAAACCTACCTAGTGTGAAGAAATGGGAGGGAGCAGGATGGAGAGAAGGATGAAGTCAGCAGGACTTGCCCCCAAGCTGAGGGGAGAAGGAAGGTGCCGTGTGGATGTGGAGGAGCGGAAGGGAAGTCCAGGCCCAGCCACAAGGGGGCTGATTAGTGCCCTGTGGGTGGGTTTGGACCAGGCTTTCAGGGGTCCAGGTCTGGGATTCCCTATCATGCAATCACATCCATCTGCCTTGGTCCCTGCTGTATACCACCCTGAGGAACAGGAAAGGTGAGTTTAGTTTATTGTCCCATCCCTTCACTGAATGTTTACACTGACAAGCACCAGACAGCAAACTGGGCTTCCTACACTGGTCGATGCAGAGGACAGGCCAAGAAGCTCCACATCATAATGGTCTCCTGATGCCTGGGCTGGGCTGGAGCTCACATAAGGTGCTTTGATTTCTTCTGCAGACTCTCAGTGATGGATGCTACAATTGACTTATCATCTTTGTCTGAAAGAGCAAAGCAAGTATTTGTTATATTAATGATGCTGGGGCTGAGGGAAATTCCAAACTGCTGGTCTTCCTTTCCAGGAAACTAGGAGCTGGACCCTGGGACCCTTAATTCTGGGTTGGCAGGGTGTGAAGGGGCAAGAGCTGCCATTTATCTAGCACTTAATATTTGCCAGACATTGTGCCAGGCAGTTCTGTACTCTCATTTAAGCCTCACAGTCCCATTTAGACCTCACAGCCTGATAAAACAGGCTCAATGAGGTAGCTTGCCAAAGTCACACTGCTGGTCAGTGGTAGAACCAGGGCACTGGGCCCACATGCTGTGCTTACAACCAGAGTTGAGTTGTCAGGGATCTCTTTAGCTATGGAATGAAAGCTGGACAGTGCCCATAGTGCCTTCCCTGGCCTAGTTCTGTTACACAGCTTGGCAGCCTCTCTAGAGATATCATGGTCTCTCCTGGTCAACATGGTGAAACCCCATCTCTACTAAAAATACAAAAAATTAGCTGGGCATGGTGGCACGTGCCTGTAATCTCAGCTACTCAGGAGGCTGAGGCAGGAGAATTGCCTGAACCCAGGAGGCGGAGGTTGCGGTGAGCTGAGATCGCGCCATTGCACTCCAGCCTGGGTAACAAGAGTTAAACTCCTTCTCAAAAAAAAAAAAAAAAAAAAAAGAGAGATCATGGTCTCAGTGGCAGACACTTAGCTAAGCACTTGAGAGAGCAATAGGACAAGGTCCTTTCCCCTAAAGAAAGGTATCTATAACTGGATAAAAAAGGCCTGCACGGCTGGGGGTGGTGGCTCACGCCTGTAATCCTAACACTTTGGGATGTTTGAGGCTGAGGCAGGCGGATCACTTGAGGTCAGGAGTTCGAGACCAGCCTGACCAACATGGTGAAACCCTGTCTCTACTAAAAATACAAAAATTAGCTGGGTGTGTTGGCATGTGCCTGTAATCCCAGCTACTCGGGAGGCTGAGGCAGGAGAATCACTTGAACCTGGGGAGGCAGAGGTTGCAGTGAGCCGAGAACGACCCCCTGCATTCCAGCCTGGGCAATAGAGCAAGACTCTGTCTCAAAAAAAAAAAAAAAAAAAAAAAAAGGTCTGTAACCATGGACACCACAGCAACGAGCAACGGAGTGTCATGGAAAGTGCAGGAGTAGCAGAGGATGAAGTGAGAGGTGGGGGAGGGGGAAACCTTGTTGGTTTGGGATTTTACTATGAGAGGAAAGCTGGGGGAAATTTAAGCAACAGAAAGCAAGGCAGGCCAGCTTTACTGCTAGCTGTGTGGCTATGAAGACAACAGATTGGGAGTGAATAAAATGCTTTCCCCCTACGTGTGCACACGAGTAGAAACATGGCATGCACGTACAAAATGGAGGGTTCCCAGGGAGGCAGAAGTTGCAGTGAGCTGAGATTGTGCACTGCACTCCAGCCTGGGTAAGATCAAAACTCTGTCTCAAAAAAAAAAAAAAAAAAGGCAGGGCATGATGGCTCACGCCTATAATCCCAGCACTTTGGGAGACCGAGGCAGGCAGATCACAAGGTCCAGAGTTGACCAGCCTGACCAACATGGCGAAACCCCGTCTCTACTAAAAATACAAAAATTAGCCAGGCATGGTGGCACATGTCTGTAATCCCAGCTGCTCAGGAGGCTGAGGCAGGAGAAGCACTTAAACCTGGGAGGCGGAGGTTGTAGCGAGCAGAGACCGCTCCATTGCACTCCAGCTGGGGCAACAGAGTCAGAGACTCTAAAAAAAGAAAAACAAAAAATACAAACAAACAAACAAAACCAAAACCAAACCAAAAAAAAGAAAGTTCCCTTCGTTCCTCCCTTATTTGTGCCCCCCACCTGTCCTTATCCTAGACCAATTTTAATCTTGATTGCATATCAGAATCACCTGCAAAATTTTGTAAACATATATATTCTTTCCAGAACCCTGCCAGAGAGATCGTGATTGGTGAGTCTGGTTTAGTCCTGATCAACAATATCTTTTTTTTGAAGGCAGGTCTAGGTTCACCAAGAGTTGCAAACCACATCTTATCTAGGGATTGAGAACTCTCATGTCTGCAGGGGCCAGGCATATAACAAATGACATCGAAAGGATGGGAGAGCGCTAAGAACTGCGCCCAATTAAGAATGTTTGCACCACCTGTTGGCGGTCAGATTGAAAAACGGTGCCAGCCAAATAAAGAGTTGACTAATGGCCCAGAAGGCCAGGTTTTTGCGCCTCTCCCCCACCCCGAGGCCAGGCCCCGCTGTGCCCTCACCGTAGACGGTGAGCGTGCAGCTGCTGCGGTCCTTGCCCAGCTCGTTCTCCACCAGCACGCTGTAATCGCCGCTATCCTTGAGCGTGCAGGTGGGGATGACGAGGGTGCACACGCCGCTGGTGGAGTTGTACCAGAACTTGGAGTTGGCTGTGATGTTGACGTCGCCCTTGTAGAGGGTCACCGTGGGCCGTGGGTTCCCAAGGAAGGCGCAAGTCATGGTGCAGTCCTGGCCGCGGAGCACCGTGTGTGGCTTGAGGGGCGTCAGGAAGCGAGGCGCATGGCGCCAGTCCTTCTTTTCGTAGGGTTTGAGCTTGGCGCTCAGGTCCTCAACTGCGCAGGCGAGGCGGGGCGGGGCGGGGCAGGCCGTGAGCGCGCTTTTAGGTCCCCACCCGCCACCGACGTCTTAAGAGTTCAGCTTACACGAAACGCCGAGGACCTGGGCCAGATTCCCAGCGCCACCAACTCTGGGGGCTCGATGTTACACTGGTTCCTAAGGGCTCCCCACCCTCCCCCAGGCCTGTGCCCCGGCTCCCCGGCCCTGTCCCCAGCCAATACAGGGTTCTGCCACCCAAGCTACGCTTTCCCACGCCCCCGGGGCAGAGATGTCATTCCAGCTCCAGCTTCCTGGACTCTGGTATTCCCAGCCGTTACCTCAGCCTTTAACTCTGCCTCCAAGCTTCCCCTACGTCATTTCGGCGTCCACAGCTTCCCTTCGTATTCCCTTAGCTCGTCAGTTCGAGTTTCCCGACGCGGCCCCCACCCTTAACCCCTAGCCTCCAGGGATCGCAGACATCCTCCAGGCTCCCAAGAGTTCTCACCCCTATTATTGCTCTAAGCCCTTCCGCAGCCCCTCCACCGTTGTTTCCGGCCCCAAAGGTACCTCCCCACCTCCACTTTAGTCTCACCCCTAAGTACCCCGAAGAAAGCCAACACTTCCTTCTCTCCTAAGCGTCCCAGATATTAACCCTTCTATCGCAATGGTTTTCAGATTTTATCTTGCCTCTTGGGTACCCTTTGGGACCCTTATGTCATCCCCGCTATTACAGTACCCAGACTTAATCCAAACTGCAAGTCCCAGACTCACTCGGGTCCTTATTGATGAGCCAGGTGTCCTTGGAGTCAAGTGGCTCACTGTCACCGATTTCATTCCGAGCCACCACTCTGAAGTAGTACTTCCTGCCTGGGAGCAGCCCGGTCACTGTGTACTTGTTGCTGAAGACACGCTCAGCAGCCGTGTACCAGGTGGCGGTGCTTGCATCCCGCTTCATAATGACGTAGTGAGCCTCACCGTCCTCCTGCACATCTGGGCTGTGGTTCCAGGTCAGAGTCACTGTGTTGGGGACTTCCTCAAACAGCTGTAGGTTTGTGGGGGGCCGAGGGAAATCTGGAAGAGTTGGAAGATCTGTCAGCGACCTTGGGGGGCCTGAAGTATTGTGTCCCCACCCCAGCTATCTGCCAAGTCCGATGGAAGATGAGATGGGGCAAGTTTCAGGCAGCTGGTGTCTTGGAGTCGGAAAACTATTTCTGAAGTGCAGCTCTGCCATTTACTAGCCCTGTGACCTGGGGTAAGTTACTTATCTGAGACCTCTTTCCTCAATTGCAAAATAGGGCTAACAATGACTATTTCATAGAAATAGTGGGTAAAGAGCCTGGCATGTAGTTATTGTTCAGTAAAAGTGAATCCATTCCTCCTTGGGGGGTTAGAGCTTTATTTTAAAGCTTCCAGCTGTCTCTAAGCAGTCACCCTAATTTTTAAGGAGTTCATCTCCATTTGTCCCTCCTGCCCCTCACCCATTTCTACTCTCTCTGCCGACCATAATCTGTAGGATAAAGTCTTGCTCTGCGGTGTCAAAGAAATCTTCATGGCCCTAAGGCACGACTTTCCTGTGGTAGGAACTTAAGCAGCACTGGGGAGCTGTACTTTGGAGAAGTGTTCAGTGATGGCTCCTGGAGGCCTCTGCCTTCTCTCCATACCTGCCACGCGCACATGGATGTCATAGTGTGCTTCTCCAAACTCATTCTGGAGCAAGATGCGGTATACCCCGGAGTCAGAGCGCTTGGTGCTATTGATGAGGAACTGAGAGTAGTTTTTGCTCTTGGTAATTGTTTCTCGGCCCTTGGTGGGAATGCCATCTTTCTGCCAGATCACTTCGGGTGGTGGTGAGCCCTGAGTAGTGACAGGAGATGGCACAATAGGTCATGCAGGTGATATTTGGGGCAGGCCCTCCTCTATTGTTGAGGAGTTTCTACCTGGCTCTTGCATTAGGGATCTGGTGAGGGGCAGAGTCAGAGTCAGAGACTGTGGTGGCTACAATGGTCATCTTGGTCATGTGGAGAGCATATAGGGGTCAGGGTCAGGGACAACTCACAGAGAAAGCTGCATGGATGCAGAGGGCTGTTCCAGCACGAACCACCATGTGACTCTTCAGCCGGGCACTGAGGTCAAACTTGGGCGCAGCTGAGTTGGAGGAGACAGAAGTGGGGGCATGGATCTCTCCTTCAGCAAGACTCGGCTTTGAGCCTCCTCATCAAAGCCTTTCCCAACCTCTCCTCTTTTGTGCCCCCACTACAGGCCATACAGACATCTAGCTGCTCTACAACACGGTGAAGCATTTATTTGTTTTCTCATCTGTCTCCTTCTGCTAGTACGCAAGACCCTGGAAGGCAAGTCCTGTGTCTTGTTTCTATATCCCTAACATCTCCTTTTGAAACTGCCTTTGCAACAACTGTAACAGTGAGAAAATTATGACAGTGAAGGAGATCTGATCTAACCAATCCCCATCTTGCCTTTAACTTCCAGACTGCCTGTAATCATTCCTGGTCTCCGACCAAGCTAATTTTGGGAGAGACATTTACTTTATAGTTTAGATGATAACAATCCTTCCCCCAAACTAAATCACCTTTGCAAAGCCAATGAAGGGCCACCAGGTTAGGAGGATGTGAGGAGCCTGAATTCTGCTAAGGTGTAGACATAAAAAATTATCAGCCATTATTCCAGAGATCACAACATTTGCAACTCCCCAATTACTCCTGCAAATAACATCACTATTGTAGAACCTTAGATTGGTTTATGAGATATCTTTTCAGGTTTTTGCATTTCTGATGACTGATGGTTCCACCTGGACCCGACCACCCCCCACCCCACTGGTCCTGTGGCCCCACTGAGAAGCAGACTCCCTGGCCTCTGAATTTTCAGGGAGCTGATTTGGGTAATAATTCCGTCTCTCACACGGCTTGGCTGACCTTGTGTCCATTAAACTCTTTGTTGTAATGCTGTGGTCTCAGTTAACTGGTTTTGCCCGTGCAGTGGGCAGGAAGAACCCATTGGGTGGTTATACTTTGACACACAGTGGATGCTGTTTGGCACACAGTGATTGCTTTGGTAGGGGTGCCCCTGAAGTTACCCCTAACTTTGTCCCGGCACAAGAAGTATGGATGACTTTTTCATGATCATAGCATCATCCAATTTTCCTGTCAGATGAGGCCCCAGAGGAGAAGGTTTGGAGGTACGATGTTGGGCATGAATCCCCAGCTCTCTCTGTATCCTCACCTGGTGGTGGCATGGCACGGACCCCCTTGTCTAGTTCCACAGGCTCCCCAACACCAGCCTCATTCACGGCCCGGATACGGAAGAAGTATTTCTGCCTCTCGGTGAGTCCTCCCACCGTGTAGCAGGTGCCTGAGATGGGGATCTTTGTGCACTTGGACCATTCCTTGCTGTCTTCAGCCCTCATCTCAAGGATATAGCCAGAGGGTGGGTCTCCCTCTGCAGGCTCCCGCCAGGCCAGGGAAATACTGGAGTTGGAGGAATCAGATACATGCAGGTCCTGGACAAGACCTGGGGGTTCTGGGGCAGAACAGACATGTAGTCAGCCCTTCCAACTCATCTCCACTCAATGCCATGGCCACTCCCACACTCAATACTCCTGAACCACATCTTTCGTTACTTCTAGCTCCAGATCCCTCAGTTAACACCCTCAGTACCTAACCTTACACACTCAACCTCCAAATTCAAATTCAGTGATCTTACTGTTTCAACACTTCCATCCTTGAACTCAGTACCCCTTAAATTCAACATACCCCATACATTCAAAACTTCTATATTCAAAACTTTAATTCAGCCTTTAACCCAGCCATCTCCACCACATCCACTTTCAGGCAGTACCCCCACTTTGCTTCCTAAATGCAATGTTCGCTAACCATCTGCCCCACACCCTTACTCAGCCCTCAGCATGCCTCTGCTACCTCGCCTAACCAGAAATACACGAAGTTTAAAAATGGCTTTGCACCGCACCTCCTCACTGTCCCTGACTATCAATCTTTATTTGCTGGCTTTCTCTTGCTGTATGAATCTTGTTGCTCTATGAGGCTGGCAGTTTCCGGAGAGTGGAGACTGTGTGATCTCTCCTGTCATACTTTCCCAGGGAAGATATTCTTTCTCCACTTTGAATGGGCTAATTCCATTATGTGTAAGGACCTGGCAGCCCCATACTCACTAACAGGATCCTTGGCCACTACTGAGCTGGATGGCACACTAGGCTGTCCAGGGCCTGCCTTATTTATAGCTATAACTCGGAATTCATATTCTGTGTCCTCCAGAAGACCATCCACAGTGCACTTGGTGCCTGAAATGGGAAGATGAGGGGTCATGAGGTCAGAGGCATCCATGGGGTGAGAACAAGCGTGAGAGACGTAGAAGAGGAGGTTATGGGATGTTGTTAAAACTTCCAGAAGAGTTGGAGGAGGGACTGTGTCAGTAGTTAATGGGTCCACTCAGCAAGACCTCCTTTGGTCCCTCCTGGGCCTCTATCCCAAGGACCTCACCTTGGATGGGGTCCCTGTTGACTGGCACCCACAGGTTGCTGCCTTTCTTCCTTCGTTCTACAATGTAGCCAAGCACTGGGGCTCCCCCATCGTGGGTAGGGGCATTCCATGTGATGGTCATGGCCTCTTTAGTCACATCAGTCACTTGAGGCTGGGAGGCAAAACCAGGAGGCTCTGTGGGGGACAGAGGGAGCTGAAAGTTAGGAGGGGGAGCATGTAGACAGTTGCCCACCTCACGCTGACCTCTGCCTCCCCTACTTAAAAAAATTCAAGCCAGCGATTCTTGTTTCTTTTTTAGAGACAAGGTCTCACTGTGTTGCCCGGGATGATCTTGAACTCCTGGGCTCAAGTGATCCTCCTGCCTTGGCCTTCCAAAGTGCTGGGATTACAGGCATGAGCCACCGTGCCTAGCACACATGATTCTTAACTTTGCTTGCACATTAACATCAAGTGGGAAGTAAAAACAAAAACAAAAATGAAAAAACCCACCACCAACAACTAGTGCCTGGGTCCCACCTACCCATATTCTATGCCTGTGGTGAAGGGCAAGTATTAGCATTATTAAGGAAACCAAGTGATTCTAATGTGTAGCCAACATTCAGAATCAGTGACTTAACTTTCCCATGGTGTGACCAACAGTCCCATCCTTCCCCTTCTGCTGTCCTGACAAGGAGATAGGTTCGGAGAGGTGTAGGAAGTAATTAATTTGCAATAATAATAATAATTATTATTATATTTGAGAAGGAGTCTCACTCTATTGCTCAGGCTGGAGTGCGGTGGCACGATCTTGGCTCATTGCAACCTCTGCCTCCTGGGTTCAAGTGATTCTCCTGCCTCAGCCTCCTGAGTAGCTGGGATTATAGGTGCCCACCACCATGCCCGGCTAATTTTTGTATTTTTAGTAGAGACAGGGTTTCACCATGTTGGCCAGGCTGGTCTTAAACTCCTGACCACAGGTGATCCGCCCACCTTGGCCTCCCAAAGTTCTGGGATTACAGGTGTGAGCCACTGTGTCCAGCCTGCAATTGTAATTAAAATGCCAGTGTTGTCAAGGGTTTTCCGTGGGGAAAAAGTTAGAATGGTTTCAAGGTTATCGCTAAAGCAGCCTCTTGCTTACTTGGATTCTGGGATGACTTATGGGATGGAGAAAGAAGTGGAGTCAGTTCCCTGAAGTTGTGTATGTTCTGGGTATACCCATGGGAGTGTGTTGTGCATGTGATATGGCTGGACAAAGTTGAGAATTCCTGCCCAAAATGATGTTCTGTTTTTACTCTGGAATCAGTGTGTCTCATGAGACAGCTAGAGAGATGTCCTGTGGAATTTCCCACAGATCAGTGTTCCTTCCTGGCCAAAGGCCCCCATGCTGACCCCTGGGTTCCCCACTGAGCACCAGGCTATCTCACCTACCTATGGGATTTCCTGCAAACACTTCTTCTGTCTCCAGTGGGTCGCTCACACCTTCCGAATTGACTGCCAGGATACGGAACTGGTAGGCTTTTCCCTCTTCCACCTTGTTGGTGAAGAAGTTGGTGACTTTGCCATCCACCTCGCCTATCTTAATCCAGGACTTCTTGCCAACTGCCCTCCTTTCCACTATGAACTGTGTCACAGGTCGTCCACCATTGTCCTTCGGGGCCTTCCACTTCATGTGCACACAACTACCCGAGAGCTCCAGGAACTCCACCCGGCCCTGTGGAGGCTTCGGACGGTCTGGGGACAGAGAACAACTTCAGAATGGGGCTTTGGAACAAAGGATCAGAAGGGTCTCCTCCCATTCACCAAAGGTCTGGCCAGACTACGGCATACAGTAGTTGGATTATGAGCTTTTTGGATACCTTGCCCCTCCCTGTGTCTATCACCCCTCTTTCTAAGACTTGCCCAAAGAGTTTGATCCTTGCCCCCCTGAATCTCCCATCTGTCTAGCAATGGGTAGACTAGAGACCTTAGGGGCCCCTACCCTTAGCTGATCCCCCTGTCCCCTTCCAGACAAGTTCTCCCTATCATCCGAGCTTTGAGAAGACCAGTGCTTTCTGGTACCACCATTTGCCTGATGTTATAATCATAGTCTGTCTACCAGTTTCACCCCTTTTGAATTGAGAAACTGTTGGGGATACTTCATCTCTGTGTACCCAGCAGTGAGAACACAGCGGAGGTGCTCAGTCTTGCTGCTGAATTGAATTGAAACTCAAATCGTCCCATCCCACAGCTTGTTGGAAATGCAGGTGGAGGAGGTGGCGATGGTATGTATGTGACATGTTGAATGTAAGTACACTCAGGCCAGCTCCTCATCTTTTTCCTTATATCCTCATGTTCATACCAATTCCTAATCCCATTGGAAATCCCCATTCCATCTTTCCCACCTTATTTTATCCCCAGCCCTATCTGACCTCCCACCTTACCCTATTTCACTTTCAAACCCACTACTCTTCCCAATCAAGTTCACCTCCATCCCTGAATCCCACCTCTCTTCTTTTTTGTTGTTTCTTTTTTTGTTTTTGATTTTGTTTTTGTTTTGAGACAGAGTCTTGCTCTGTCACCAGACTGGAGTGCAGTGGTGCAATCTCGGCTCACTGCAACCATTGCCTCCTGGGTTCAAGTGATTCTCCTGCCTTAGCCTCTGAGTGGCTGGGACTACAGGTGCGCGCCACCATGCCCAGCTAATTTTTTTGTATTTTTGTATTTTTTAGTAGAGACGGGGTTTCACCATGTTGGCCAGGATGGTCTCGATCTCTTGACCTCATGATCTGCCTGCCTTGGTTTCCCAAAGTGTTGGGATTACAGGTGTGAGCCACTGTGCCCAGTCATGTTTTCGTTTTTGTTTGAGACAGAATCTTACTCTGTCACCCAGGCTGGAGTACAGTGGCCTGAACCTGGCTCACTGCAACCTCTGCCTCCCAGGTTCAAATGATTCTTGTGCCTTAGCCTCCTGAGTAGCTGGAATTACAGGTGTGTGACACTATGCTTGGCCAATTTTTGTATTTTTAGTAGAGACCAGGTTTTGCCATGTTGGCCAGGCTGGTCTCAAACTCCTGACCTTAAGTGATCCATCACGTTGGACCCCCAAAGGGCTGGGATTATAAATGTAAGCCACCATGCCTGGTCAGTCCCACCTCTCTTTCATCTCATTTCCACCTTACCTCCTACCAAGTTCTTATCTTCAAGTCAATAACAGTACTTAAGGTATACTGAAGGTATATTATGTCCTGTGTTCTTGGCTGTGCCCTTTAAATGCACTAGAAATGGATACTAGATAAAAAGATCACCTTATTCCAGGTAAGAAACTGAGGCTTAGAGTGGTTCACTCAGCCGTGAGCTAGTTGGGAAGTTAGAAAGTAGGCTTTGGCTGCAAAGCCAGCCTTCTAGGCCCATTCCTAGCCCAAACTTCAACTCTATCTCTGGCCTCCTCCTCAGCCTGCCTTTCACCCTGAGTCTGGACAGCAGGTGCCCTCAGCTCAGCTCAGCCCGGCCCAGCCCTGCCCTTACCCAGTACACTGAGGTGCAGAGTGGCCGTAGCTGAGCCATAGTCATTCTTGAGCTTGAGCAGGACGAGGCCACTGTCTTCACGCACACAGTTGGAGATGGTGAGCAATGCCTGGTCTTCCCCGCGCTCCATGGACACGCGTTCCTCCTCCGTCACCTCCATGCCATCCTTGTACCATGTCACTTTGGGCAGCGGTTTTCCCCGGAAGGGGACCTTGATGTGGGCTGTGTGGCCTACCTTCACGGTGACGGGGTGCGCGGCCAGTGCCTCCAGTACCGATGGGTCGATGGTAGGAGGATCTGTGGGGTGGGCAGCAGGGAGGGCTTGAGCATTGGCATGGAGGAGCCCATGGGGTGGGGGAGAAGCCATGAGCTTGTAGGTGGGCCAGGCATGGTTGAGCTTTGCCTACCTTGGGCAGGACCATACCTGCGATGAATACAGAGGCTTCACTCTCTGCGCCCTTGGCCCGGAATGTGTACTTTCCCTCGTGCACAGGGCCCATACTGGGGAAGATGAGCTTGTGCACTGCACCCTGCTTCACAATTTGCACGCCAGGCAAGTCTGTAATCTGAGGGCCCAGGGGTGGGCGTGAGTGTAAGCACAGGCCAGGTCTACCTCCTTCACCCCCTTCTCTGGCCCCTGCTTCAGACCTCCTTGCCATCCTTCAGCCACACACCCTCCACCTTCTCATCGTTCAGCACCACACACAACTCAGCCGGGCTCCCAGTGGCTGCGTGCACATCGGACATCCCGCTCTTCACTGTGGCCAGGCGCTCTGGGGAGAAAGGTGGGCAAGGGACTGGCTCAGGGTGTTGGGGTGGGAGGAGCTTCTGGGAAAAGGTCTGGTGGCGATGGTCATGGGCCTGGCCAGGGGTGCTGCATCAATCAAAATAATTTATGGTGAGCAGGTGGCTTGCCAATGTGGTCAATAGGTGATAAGAGGATGGTCAGTGAGGGGAACTGGAACAATAGGTGGGAGGGGGTGGAGAAAGGTCAGTGGCATGGGAAATGGTGACCAGAAAGACAGGGAGTTGGCTAATGGGGAGTTGATTAGTGGAGGGTGGTCAACAGGGACTTAGGATGCCGGGTTGAAGAGGGAAATAGATGGTGGAGATGCCAGTGGTTAGTGGATTTGGAATGTTTAGTTGTGGTTATGCTAGTCTGTGGGATACGTAGGGTCTTTGGGGATTTAGGGTGGCTAGGATCTGTGGAAAACGGTTTATGGTTAGGGAGTGGGAGATGGTCGGGATCAAGAAGTCTGGGATATCAGGGTTGCTGGGGATGATTAGAGTCTGAAAGTGAAGGATGAAGTCAGGAAATCTGGGCTAGAGTCTGGAAGATAGGGGATGATCAGTGTCTAGGAGGTATGGATGTTCAGGGCATGGGAGGTTAGAGCTGGTCAGAATTTAGGAGGTGAGGGTGGTCACAGTGGGGAGACAAGTTGGTCATGGTCTGCAGGACAGCTGGAGTTAGTGGGAGGGGGGCAATTGATGTCCACTGTAAGGGAATGCCAAGGTCAGGGGGACTGGTCAGTGGGGATTGATAGGGCAGGTGTTACCCTCCACGGTGACAGTGGCAGTACTGCAGTATTCAGTTGGGTCTCCATCCTGCATGGCCACCACAGTGTACTCGCCACCATCACTGAGCTGTGCATCCTCAATGATCAGCTCTGCCCGCTTGCCCTCATGGTTCATGTTGTATTTAGCACCGTGTGTCAGCAGCTGCCCATCCTTCTTCCAGCGGAGTGTCACATCCTTGGATGTCAGCTCACACTCCAGGCATGCGCGGCTCCTCTCTTTCACACGTACATTTTTGAGGTTGCTCACAAACTTGATGGGGATGCCTGTGGACAGACAAACACTTGGGCCTACTCCCAAACCACGACGTCCTTTTTCTGCAGCTACAGAGCCATGAGCCCTGTCCCTCCTTCTGGCCTCAGAAAACACAAGAACTTGTGATGTCGAATGTTTGTGTGTAATATGTGACTCACAGAAGTACTTGACAGGGAGAGTCCCAGCTATGGCCCTGACTTGCTAGTTGACTATATGCAACTCATTTACCTCTCTGAGTCTCAGTGTCCTTATACGTAAAATGGGGCGAGAACTTTCACAGTGCTGCAGTCAAGATCTCTAATGCCCCCTTGGAGCTCCAGCCATACCTGCGCTCTCTGTATAACGTCTGGACATTTGTACGTGCTATTGCCTCTGCTGGGGATGCTCTCTACTTTCCTTCCTTCTCCGAAAGCTGAACTCCTTTTAGTTCTTGGCAAAGGTCGGACATCATTTCATTATTTCCAACGTTGCCAGGTGATGCCTTTTCTTTGGTTTTCTGTAGCCTTTGTGTCTCCCTCCATCACAGCAATGATGATTCCATGTGGTACATATTCCAGGTGTGGTTCAGATGTGTGACATGCTCATTGGTGTACCTACCATTATATGCAAATTTCCAAACTAGTTGTGGTAGCAGAATGTACGTAGCTAAGAGCAACACAGGTGTGCTGTAATATATGACATTAGAGACATAGGCTAATACTTTCTTGGTCCATGATCTCATATGATAGTAAGACCCCAGTGTGGCTTGACTCTTGGAATAATAACTGCTATTCTAATTTCATTTCATACCTGCCTCCCCTACTAGACTATGGGTTAACAGAGAGGGGAACCCTCTGTCTTTCCAGTACCTATCACAGGGCTTTGAAAAGAGATGGATGGCTAGATGGATATATAAATGATGACTGCCTGCATGGAGGTTGCTGTGCATAAAGCCCACCCCTTAGGGTCTTGCCAACCACTCACGGTCAATAGTGAGCTGGGCCTTCTGCACCAGTTTCCCCGCCTCGGCAGAGAACTCGCCGCTATCACTGAGTCTGGCATCCTTAACCTTAAGCGTGTGGGTCAGACCATCCTCGGACACTGTGATTTCATACTTGTCATCCCTCTTCAGCTCCTTCCCATTGAACTTCCACACAAAGTTGGGCTCTTTCTTGGAGAGGCGGATCTCAAACACAGCTGTCTGGCGCTCTGTCACCTTCAGAGGCTTCATCTCTCCCAAGAATTTCAGTGGCTCATCTGTAGCAAACAGTAGGAGGGTAGTCATTAGGCTGCTCCCTTCCGAAGGGTGGAATGGTAAAGAGGGCCCTCATATGTCATTGGCCTCCTATAGCCCATGGTTGGGGGAAAGCACCCTTCCTTTGGTTTTGTTTTTGAGCCCTTCTTGTCTGGAGTCCCCTCCCATGATGTTCATGTGGTCTTCTTCCCAGTAATGATAACAGCAATTTTGAAAGCACTTATGTGGTTTTAGGTATGTTCCAGGCACCATTCTAGCCATATTAATTCATCCAATTATCACATAGGTGGATTCTGTTACTCCCCATTTTGTAGATGGGGAAACTGAATCAAAGAGAAGTTAAATAACTTGACCTAAATCACATAGCTCGTAAGAGGCAGAAACTGGGATTTGAATTCTAGTAGTGTAGCTCCAGAATCTGTGTTCTGTTTTTAAACTTATTTTTGAGACAGGGTCTTGCTTCATCGCCCAGGTTAAAGTGCAGCACAGGATCGTGGCTCACTGCAGCCTCTGCCTGCCGGGCAGCCAGGACTACAGGTGCATGTCACCATACCTGTCCAATTATTTATTTATTTATTTTTGTAGAGATGGGGTTTCATTATATTGCCCAGGTTGGTCTTGAACTTTTGGCGTCAAGTGATTCTCCTGCCTGGGCCTCCCAAAGTGCTGGGATTACAGGTGTGAGCCACCATGCCTGGCTCAGAGTCTATGCTCTTAATCACTATGCTATACAGCCCCATGGCACTTAGCTCATAGTCTTCTTCCTTACATCTCATGCTTCCTCCCTCTGTTGACTTCCATCCCCACAATCCTTTCTTGCATAGTCCTACAGTCCTCTCTCCAGTATCGCCATGGACCCCATCCCTGGCCATTCTTCTCTTCCATCCTGACATATCCTCCTTGTGCCCTTGCATGCCCCCACTCATACCCAGCACTGTGAGCTCTGCACTCATCCGCTTATCGCCCACGGACAGGCTGTAGATGCCAGCATCGTTCATGTTCACGTTGGTAATAACCAGCATGTACTTGGTGCCCATCTGCTTCACATCGTACTTGCCCAGGGAGTACTGGATCCTCAGTGGCTCAGTACCCTGTCTCATGGAACAGTAGGAAAGCTGATGAAGGGCTTTAGAAGGAGGCTTCCAGAGATCTCCATTCCCCAAAGCCAGCCTGAGTTGGGGGGTGCATGTCCAACCCTCTAAAGACACACAGAGGTCCCTATGATCTCTATAGCTTCATCATCTGGCTTGGTAGAATCCAAGATCTCTGCCTCCCCACAGGCCCGAACTCTTAATATGCATGAGGTCATTAGTTGCTTTCCCTTAGAGGCACAGCTCTTCAGTGACCTTCAAGAGTATCTAATCTAGCCTTTCAATTTAAAGATGGGTAGACTGAGGCATAGAGAGAGGAAAGTGACTGTCTTACATCACACAACAAAGTGGTGAAACAGCTAAGAGTAGAGCCCAACTCCAGCCTCTTTCAACCATACCAGGAGGCATCTTCTTGATGGGATAGAAGAGAAGCTATGGCTTATGGATAATGAGAGAAAGGGGTAGAGAGGAAGAGATATCACCAAGGTGGACCCTGGCTAGGCATCCCCCACCTTGATCCATATCATCTTGACATTGGGGTCTTTCAGCTCCATGATGCAGTCAAAGACCACTGTTGTGTCAATCTTGGCCTCTTTGTCCTCCAGGGGCTTCAGAATCCGGATGGCCTGAGAGATTATGATAATAAAATTACAAGTGTCAGTGGTACCCAGAGCCTGTCCAGGCTGTGTCCTCAATCCTGGAGAAACTCTTAAGGGTGTGGGGAGAAATGACTAGGCTCATTAGATAATACCCTGGACTGCTCCACTGATCAATGGAAAGATTTAGAAGGAAAGGAATATTATGGGGGATGAGTAAAGAACCACCATTCATGGCATAGTCACTATGTACCTGGGCCTATTATATGGATTCCCTAATTCCAGGGTAGATGCTTAATGAGTTGGTTGAGTGAACCAATGAATGACAGCAACAACACAAAAACAAATGAAAGAAGAAAGTATAATTTTCATTTTGTAGATGAGGAAACTGAAGCTCAGAGAGATGCTCAAGTTCACACAGCTAATAAGGCAGTAGAACTGGGATTTGTTTGTTTGTTTTGAGACGGAGTCTTGCTCTGCCACCCGGGCTGGAGTGCAATGGTGTGCTCTTGGCTCACTGCAACCTCTACCTCCCGGGTTCAAGCGATTCTCCTGCCTCAGCCTCCTGAGTAGCTGGGACTACAGGTGTGTGCCACCACACCCAGCTAATTTTTTTGGGCATTTTTAGTAGAAACAGGAGTTTCACCATGTTGGACAGGCTGGTCTTGAACTCCTGACCTCAGATGATCCGCCTGTCTCGGCCTCCCAGAGTGTTGGGATTACAGGCATAAGCCACTGTGCTTGGCCTAGACTGGGATTTGAATCTAGGTCTGTCTGACTCCAAAGTCCATTCAAGTATATTAGGGAGTGGTGAAGACAGGAGTAGAAGGAAGGTGACTTGATCTCCCTTGTTGCTTTCACAGTAGAGTATGCCTCTGAGTATGTGTGTGTAGGGTTGGGGAGACCTTGCTGCTGTGAAATACACAGGCACTAGCACTTTGAGTGAGGCCCTGCCCCTGGCCTGCAGCTCCTGCCCCCTGCAGGGCACTCACCTCCACCTCTACTTTCTTCATCTCTTTGAGCTTCTTGAGCAGCCCCCGAAAGTCCGTGAAACCATACTCCATGCAGACCCTCTCAAAGTCTTTCTTGGGCACCTTGGACAAAATCTCCAGCATCTCTTTCTCATCTGCCACCTTCTTCTGCTTCTTCTTGGGAGCAGGGGGTCCCCTAGGAGAAGGAGGAAGGGACTAAGCTTGTACACAATGCCTCTTCCAACCTTGAGAAACTCCTCCCTACTCCATGGATTCTTGGAACTCAGGGCCCTGTTGAGAGGTTCAGCCTGGATGAGGAGACAATATCTTGGGCAGAGGGACCCGCCAGCCTCACCTCTTCTTCAGCATCTTTTTGAAGTCCATTTTCTCTTGACCTGAGAATAGACAGAGGGACAGGTTCAGACAGGGGGAGTCTGGTCCCTAAGAAGAAAGGCCTGGAGGAAGGGGCCGACTCACCTTCTGTTACCAGCAGAGACACGGTGTAGATGGCATCTGCATGGTCATTGCTTGCAATACACTTGTAGTTGTCAGAGTCATCAGAGGTCAGTGGCTCCAGCTGGATCAAAGTCCGGCCATTAGTGGGGGAGGGAGAAGGAACCACAGGGAGACTTTCTGTGAGATAAGGAAGGAGGGCTTTTTCTTTTTTTTGAGGGGACAATAGGAGCTGAGTGTTGGGCATACGTGTGGAGGATTGAGCAGCCTGTATGATTTGGAGGTACCAGCTAGCAGTCAGTGTGAGCATGCATGTTTGTAGCCTGATTCCAGAGCAATAAAACTGCTTCTTCATCAGACTTTCCCCCTTGGCTGTGCGCTCCCAGAAGCTCCCTGCCTTGTAACTCTATCTGCAGTTTCTGGCATCATCTGGCTGAGACTTCGTTTAATACAATTTACTTCTCTGTACTGGCACTGGGCTGAGCCCCAGAAGGAAGAGCGGTGAGTAAGGCTGACTTGGTGCCTGTCTGGATGGTGCTTGCAGAAGTCTGCTAGGCTCTCAGCAACTGTCTGCTGAATGATGAGCTTGTGTAAGAGGTGGCCAGTAGGGGCACCTGGGGCAGCTCCTGTGTGCTGTGAGGGGCTGAGGGTCCAGTGACGATGGGTCTTTGGGAGGAGACTACTTCTGTCTGTGGGGAGAAAAGGAGGCTCTTTGCCTTTCACAACGGGAAATCGGGTCAGGACCCAAGTGATTATAGGATCAGAAGTAATTATAGGCCTAGATCTCCCAGTGACCCATCCCTCCCTTTCCTCCAAGGGCCTGGAGCCAGAGGTTGCAGCTGGTCAGGCCTAGCTCTCAGAAAGTGACCCAAAAGCTGGTTAGACCTAAGGATGATCGGTCCTAGGGGAAGCTTTTCTGGAGGGTTCAGCTAAGAGCTAACAGCCCGGAGACCCTCACCCCTACTCTACAATCAGTCCTTCCGGCAACTCCACACCCACTATGGTCCCGCCCTCCGTGGCCACGGCCACCGTCTTGGTCCCGCGTTCCTTTTGGCTCATTCGCCTTGTGGACATGCCACTTTGCTTCCATTGGCCCCGCCCCTCCCTCTCCCCACTCCGGCGTCACGTTCTGGCTCTGCCCTTGCTCAGCTTGCCCCGGGAGTAATTTGGGTCTCCTGGTCCTTCGGGCAATACCGCGGTTCCTGACTTGACCTCTCTTATCCTGCCGCGCCTCTTGGGCAATGACAGCTGCTTTTCCCACTGCCCAGTTCTAGGGCCGCGGTTAAGGCTCTCCGCGGTGAGAAGACTGGCTGCCCGCCCTGGGGTCCATGTCTGTTGCTTTCTCTGTAGCTGGACTCGGGCTCGGCCCCCGCACCTTCAGCACGTGTTCCTTGTTAATGCTGTCGTAGAATATCTTGGCGGACTCCTTGATGGGGATGCCGCTCTCCCTCTTCCAGGAGATGTTGGGTTTGGGGTTCCCCTGCACCCGGGCTCGGAACACGGCTTTGTCCCCTGCGATGAGCACAGGGCACGTTGTGGCTAGACCCCCTGCCACCCTCTGCCGGCTCCCTGCCTCCTCCCAGACACCGGGGCCTGGCCCCGGCCCCGAGCAGGGGAGGAACCCTTGGCCAGGCTCTGCCAGGGCTTAGCATTGGAGGTCGTTGGGATGGGAGGGAGGGTGGGTGCAATCGATTAGAAAGCGAAGCGCTGGGGCCCCGGGGAGCCACGGGCAGCGACACACCCTCGGGCGCAGCGACCGGGTGAGGCTTCTCCACGAACTCAGGGACGCTCTCGCCCGCAGGGATGTTGGAGCTCCGGGTCACTAAGCTGAAGAACTCCACTGTGCTCGAGGACTTCCTCGTCACAACCTCCTCTGTGGGGGCAGGAGAGAGGTCAGAATAGGCTCCAGGTAGAAGCCCAGCTGGCGAATGGAGGACTGAGCTTTCTTGGGGGCCGGTGAAGCATAGGAACAAAGGCCATTTAGGGAAGTGGGAGCAGGACCAGCTACATGGGGAGAAAGCAGGGTGGGTCGATGGGCCATTGTGTTATGGCAAATTTTAACCACTAGGGGACGCGAACTCCTTTCCCACACCTCAGTGGTCCATTACCTTTGTAGGGCCACAGCCCTGAGTCCTAATTTTTTTTTTTTTTTTTTTTTTTTTTTAAGGAGGCTTCTCTTTTGGAATTTTCTTGGTCTCTTAGGCTTCTCTCCTGGAAGTCCTGGTCCTCCAGTAGCATTAAGAGGGGCTAGGCCTGCTTCTGCCTGGGCGGTCTGTAGCTTGGCTGAGCTCTGCTCTAGATTTTCTCCCTGCCATTCTGTGGGTTCAGCATTCATTGCCTTGGGAGTGGTGATTCACGAGTGAGGAACAGGACACATTCCCACTCCAGTGGGGCTATATATGGGAATATCCTTATCTGAAAGCACATCTTCAATGTGGAAATATAATTTTATATTTAGAAAACAGAAAACAGTTTTTGTAGTATAAAACTACAGAAAATCTTGGCTGGTGAGTTTATCAATTCATAACAATTGCTCTGAATCATAGAACACATTCCTTGAGTCAGGAACTGTGCTAGGCACATATCAGAGATGATTTTATTTAATCTTCACAGCATCCCAGTGAAGTAGGTGTCTTTATTACCCCACTAATCTGACAGAGGGAAAAAATGTGTTAAGAAGCTCTCATGGCTTCCTTTTAAATGGTAACCAGAGGTCTCAAAACAGGCAGAGTGCAGGGGACACCTGGGCTGCGGATGTCTTTTATGTGACCTCCACAATGTTTAAACAGAAAAGTAACCCTACATCTGAAATAGAAAGATTTTACATAAAAATTCAGATTTCTGGATTCTCAACACTGAACTTGTATTCCCGTATGGCAACATTCAGTGGGAGGTGAGTCGTGGCTGCACCTTAAATGGGGTATACAGTCTCTAGTTTACTGCAGTCTTTTCCCCACATTTATGTTCCTTGCCTGGACCCCGTTGGTCAATGGTCTACAGCTTTGGCTGCACATTATAATCCCTGGAGAACTTTACAAGCCATACCCGATTTAGTGGTCTGGGGTGAAACTCAGGTACTGCCATATTTTTGCCCCCCTCACCACCCCTGCACTGAGGTGACTCTGATGTGCAGCCAGGGCAGAGAATCACTGCTGTAAATCACTTGAGTTTGCAACTTCTGATCTAGACCACAGGCCTTGAGTCCTAGCTGTTCCACTTGCTCTGCCTCACTGGCCAGCAGGGGCTGGTTGGTACAGAGTGTTTGTCTGGCCTTGACCTCTGTGCACAGAGCACTTTGAGGGACTCTAGCCCTTTGAGGCTTTGAGGGAGGGGCAATGACTATGAGAAGAGGTATCCAGTGTCTTGGCCCCTGGCCATCTTTTAATCTCTTTCCACTAGAGACATGACTAAAACACTCTGTTCAGCTCTGAGACCATTTCTAAGCTTCCCCTTGGTTCTGCCCTCCTCCAAGTCTGGCCCCAGAGGGCTAAGAGCCTGGAAGCTTAGGTCACCTTGTTGTTTATGTGTTCACCTTCTCTCTCCACTGGTAGCCCCGTCTCCTATTTCTTAAGTGGAGCAGGGTCAGCATTACTGATATGTAGATAAGGTGGCTACCTTCCTAATTCCCCCCAAGCCTGAAATTCTACCTTTGGAGATGCAATCCGTTCACCTATGGCTCTGATCTCCTTCAGCAATTAAGAGTTTATCAGTCATTCACACACATCCACTTGATTGATTTTTTCTAAGCTGTTTTCCTGGAGACCTGATTTGTGGTGAACATCAAGCTGGCTGAAGCTTTAACAAAGCCCAGATTAGCAGCACAGGTTGGGAGGGGACTGCTGTTGGTATTGCGGACTTCTGAGGGGTCCATTAGTGGCAAAATCTGGGGCCACCCAAGGGATGGGTGTGGAGAAAGAATAGCTGCCCTTCCCGATTTCTTCCCTGCCCCCATTCCACTTGCCTCCCACGATCTTGGTTGTCTGGGAGAAGGTCTGCACGTGGGTGGTGGAGCTGGAGAATTCCATGGACACGTGCTTCTGCAGCATCTGCTGGCTGTGAATGGTTGTCATGGTGACAGCAGGCGTGGGCACTCACCTGTGAGACTGGGGAGAGGATGCGGCCATGAAGGACAAGACAGGGAGTAGGAGGGAGATTCAGAGATGTTATGTGTGTGTTCAGATGTAAGAGGAGATGGAAGCACACAGGAGAAGGCCAGGAGAACAGTCAGACTCTCTTTTCTTCATTTCCTTGCTCCCTTTTCCTGGTTAGTTTCCAGTCCAAATTGGCCTGTCCTCTCACTGAGTAACTCCAAACTATTCCAGGGTCTCAGAGGGAGAGGTTATAGGGCTTAGACTTACCCAGCCAACTAAGTAAGGCCTGGAGGGAATTGAGGATACCTATTGATAGCTACATGGCACTAAGGAGGCAGTGTTGGATGTTTCATCAGGAGGGAATGCAGTCAGACCTAAGAAGGAACTTCCTGACTAAGCCATACTGGAGTGGGCCTTAGAAGGAAGCTGTGGCTCTTATTCCTGGGTCCTGGGGACCACAGCACTGGAGGAATGCTAAAACAGACGAGAAAACATTGTTACAGTTCTGCTTGTGTTTGCAACATGGTAAAGGCAAAGGCTTAGTTTTCATTTCTTACATTTTTCTTTGAACTGGTAATGAAATCACAAATCTAAAGAATAAAATAACATAAAAATCCGTATGAAGAGGCTCCCTCCCACTCCTGCATCTATCTTACAGCCCTCTTCACTGCAATAAGTAACCAGTCTCTAGGATCCTTCTAGACCTCCAACATGCAAATAGGAAAACTCATATGTTCTTGCCATCTTCCTTTTTTAAAAAAATAACACACAAGGTAGCCTCTTATAGTTATACATTATAATGACCCTTTCTTTTTTTACTTAATGTATCTTGGAGATTTTTTCCATACCAGATCATAGAGTTTCCTCATTTCTGTTCAGAGCACCATGTTATCTCAACGACTGGATGTCCCTCCATGTTTTATTTAACCAGCGTTGTGATTTTTTTGTGTGATCTCGGCTCACTGCAACTTCCTTCTTCTGAATTCAAGTGATTCTCCTGCCTCAGCCTTCCCAGCAGCTGGGAATACAGGAGTGCGCCACCATGCCCAGCTAATTTTTGTATTTTCAGTAGAGACAGGGTTTCATTATGTTGGCCAGACTGGTCTTGAACTCCTAACCTCAAACGATCTGCCTGCCTTGGCTTCCCAAAGTGCTGGGATTACAGGCATGAGCCACC
>NW_022436987.1:13708089-13821702 GCF_009761245.1 Sapajus apella
GAGTTTTTCTCTTGTTGCCCAGGCTGGAGTGCAATGGCGCAATCTTGGCTCACTGAAACCTCTGCCTCCCAGGTTCAAGCAATTCTCCTGCCTCAGTCTCCTGAGTAGCTGGAATTACAGGCATGTGCCACCATGCCTGACTAACTTTTCATTTTTAGCAGAGATGGGGTTTCTCTATGTTGGTCAGACTGGTCTTGAACTCCTAACCTCAGGCGATCCACCTGCCTTGGCCTCCCAAAGTGCTGGGATTACAGATGTGAGCCACCACACCCAGCCTAAAGCCCTATTTTGTATATGAGGAAACTGATGTCTGAAAGAAATGACCTGCACAAGGTCACTCAGACTAGACTCCTAGCTCTTGACCCCAGTCCAGTGGCCTCCCGGAGGGCTCCAAAGCCTTCTTTGAACCAGGTAGTTTGGGGTTAAACTGTATTCCCTCCCTCCACCCCCTAATATATCCCTGCCTGGGCTGCTTCTACCTTTGGGTTCTGAGACTACTCCCCTGCCCCTGTTCCTGCTCTCTACCCTATATTCCCCTCTGGGTTCAGAAGGTGGTCAGTTTTGTCCCTTCCTGAGGGAGGAGGGGAGCCTTACCTTCAGCACTGACCAGTCCTTCTCAACTCTCCAACGCTGTGTCCACGGCTTTGGAGGCTCAGCTAGTGCCTGGACTGTAGGTGGCCTGTCTCCTTCTTCCTTTGCCCCAACAGTGAGGCTACCAGTGTCATCAGTTCCTTAAATGTCTGGCCCCCTGGGGGTGATTCCTTACTCAGACTCTGCAGCTGTCTCAGCTAGATGGCACACTGCTTGTTTGTAGGGGGAGGGTGGCAGAGAAGGGAGGCCGGAAGCAAAGCTGGATCCAGGCTGGGGGAAATACTGAAGACCAGGTGGGAAGGAGGCTGAGGGTGGCAGTCCAGCGGCGCCTTTTCTGTTCCCTTGTGGTACAGGTTTTGGCTCTCACTGCTGCGGGGTGGGACCTCTCTGAGCTGGGGTGCTCAGGGTGGTGTGTGTGCACAGGCACACACTCAGGTACATGTGCATGCATAATCCAGCAGGGCTCAGGGAGCAAAGCAACAGGTCCATATTTTCCAGGGACTGGGACAGGGTGAACTGGGGAGGGCCTCTGGGATCTGCTGCTTTGCTACACAAATCCAGGGGGGTGCCATTCATGTTGCACTCTTATGTGTGGTTCATACACAGCCTGAATATCTTTTCAAGGCCACCCTGGGGAAGGACAGGGAAATGTTAGCTTTCCTTCCTCTTCCCACTTCAACAGCCCAATCTCCCTAATCTGGGTAGAAGAATAGGAGGGCCTATCCTCTGGGGGTTGTGGGGAGGTCTCTGCTTGAGGGTGACTGGAGAGTATGGTTGCCTCTTTTCAAGGATCTCCATCTGGGCTGCTTCAGCCACCCTGTTATTTTCTCATCTGTAGTACATCCTGCGTGCCTGGACCCTGGGTCCCACCCAAGGTTCTGGCATCTTGTGAGGCCTTTTTTTGGTCAGCACCCTTGCCCTGGGGTGATCCCCACCTGCCAGCAGTGGCATCGTGGCTACTTTTGCTCCATCCCAGCGGGGGCAGGGGACAAGAATAGAACAGGAGTGTCCAGGATGGCTCAGGATCTGGGCCCACAGGCAGATTCCCTGGGCCCCTTGGGAGGAGCTACTCTGAGCCCAGGCCTTACAAGGGAAATGACTGGGCTGTAGCTGCTGTTGGGACCTGTGGTGCTAACATGGGATAAGTGGCCAACAGGGAGGGACCTGGGTGGGACCTGAATGTCTCCTTGACTTAGCCTTGGGCTCTCTGGCACATCTGTTGTAACTGGTGACCTGCCAGCCACTGTGCCTTCCCTGGAAGCCTTCCACATCTGTCCTTGAGGCTCCTCATGGCCCAGAGCATCTGTCAGGGCCGGGGCTGAGGCTGTGTGAGAATCCTGCAGAATGGACGCAGTTTGGCTTTACACACGTGGACTCATACTCGAAGTCTCCACAAGGGGCTCCAGTGAGCAGAAGGGCAAAGCTCTCTGTGTGCCCATGCTGGGGAGGGGCACAAAGACCCAGGTATAGGGAGGCAGACAGTGGAGGGGACAGGCAAATCACACAGACCCAGGAGATTAGTTTTGCTTAAAATGCTCTGTTTATTGCTCTATTCAATGACCACGAGCGAATTATAAAAAGACACCAAATGTCTCTGTCTGCCGTGGGATAAATATTTAAAGTCAGCAATAAAAACACGTGGCTCCAAGATAACACATGTTGCCAAAGAGTCATGCATGCCCTCCTCATGGGCTCTCAACACACGCATGGACATGGGAACACACGCAGAGCGACACGCAGTGAGACTTCTAGGAAGGCTTTCCCACAGTGACGCAGAAACATGTCTCACACAGATCTGGGGCTGAGTCCCCATCCAAACCTTGAGCTCCCCTCCCCTCCCGCACAGGGCTCAGATCCTCTGGGTTGCCCATGCCCCATCTGCCTGCTTCCTCACCAGTGCCTCACAGGCTGGGCACTACCTCCTGAGGGCATCTGACACCAGAAGCCACCCTGGCTGTGATGGCCACTCCAACCTGGAGACCTCTCCCTCAGCTGAAAGCTCTCTGGTAACCCTCCGGCGCTCCCCGGTAACCCTCCGGCGCTCCCCATGCCTAACTCCCGGTCATCTGCCTTTTGGGAGAAGTGCAGGTGGGGCTGAGGCAGGCACCTCTGCCCAGGTTGCTTAGGGGCTGGAGCTCATTACCCCTTCCTCGCCGAGGAGACACAGTGTCCGGTACAGACAGCAGAGACGGATGGACAGACAGAACACACTGCAGCAGGACACGTGGCACGGAAACGTTCTGGATCAGGTATTGATGGAACCATCGTTAAAAACTGGGGCCCCGGGTCTGCATGGTGTGGGTCAGGCCCTGGGGCCCCAGGCCTGGCCTGGCGTGTCCCTCCCCGACCCTGTCCCCTACTCCCCAATATGTACAGTAGGAAGAGTGATGCTGGAGGGTAGGGGCCAGGCCAGGCTGACAGAGGACAGAGGGAGCCGACTGAAGGGGAGGAAGCGGGGAGCAGGCCCAGGACCCGAGGCGGGGCCCTGGGTGAGGGCCAAGACTCAGGCTGGGCAGTGCCCAGAGAACCTTGCAGGAGAAGCGCAGTCATTCTGGGGACTGGTGGGACAGCTGCTTTTCATAGAGGCTCATGACGTGGTGCACAAACTGGTACTGCTCGCATGTCTGGATCATGCCGCCCCTGCCCGGCAGAGATGCACAGTGGCGGGAGGGAGGGTCGTGGAGGGATGGGCTGTGGGAGGGTGTCTCAAAAGCTACGGAGTAGCAATCACTTGCCAGGCCTGCTAGGGGCCTTGGCCCTGCGCATCTTGGAGACCAACCCTTGCCAACCATTACTCCCTGCCCCTTCCTATCAGGGACGCAGAGGACATGTCCCACCACTTTCAGCCTCTGTCCTTCTGCCCACCAGCTCTGCTTCTCTTCTCTCTTCATCCGCGCCCCCTTCCCCCCAATCTGGATCCCGCCCCTCTACCCAGCTGCACTCACTGCTCCTTGTCTGCCCCTCAGTCCATGCCAGTGTTTCCCATCTGCCCCCATCCCCCATGCACATGTGGGTCTCTCCCTTTGTCCACTTGGGGCTCTAGCTCCCTTGTGTGTTCCCCACCCCTGCCTGTGGACTGACCTGTCCTGACGGAGCTGGCACGTGGTCTTCAGGATGTCCACCACACCCTCCTGCCGCAGCTGCTGGCAGCAGATGCTGGTGGCAATGAAGCAGCCGGTCCTCCCAATCCCTGCACTGAGGGCCGAGGGGACCGGTGGGGTGAGGGGCAGGGCAGTCCAGCGGGTTGGTGGGCTGCCCCGCTCCAGTGGCTGGCTGGGAGGACCCACCTGCAGTGGACGATGATGGGGGCACAGTGGGGCCCCTCCTGTTGGGCTGCCTCCTCCACCTCCCGCACCAGGTGCAGGAGTGGGGGTGCCCGGTCTGGGGTCTTCTGGTCGGGCCAGGATGTGAACCAGTAATGCTTCAGGCCTCGCTCCTCAGTTCCACTCTGTCGAGGAGACAGAGGCCCACCCCTGGTATGTGTGAACTCTTTCAGTCCACAAACCAGCCCAGAGATAGAGATAGGATGGGAGGCGGAAGAACACAAGAAGCACACAGAGTGGGACCCCTTAACCCTTCCATCTAGGCTGTATGGCCCAGTGGCACCAGAGACCCAAAGCCCGCTCAGTTGTGGGGGTTGGTCAGCAGCGTTGACATGGATCTTGCCTTTGGTTCTGCTCCAACAACTCCAGGATCATCCAAGAGGGGCCAAGAGCCCCTTCTCCAATTTATTATTGTCTCCAGGGTTCCTTATATTAATAAATGGCCCCCGAGTCGTCCCTTTGTCACATAGCCCAGCCCTGGTTCTCTTCTCTTGCTGTGCTTCGCCTGCCCAACTTGCCTCTATCCTTAGTGCTGCAATTAGTGCTGCAAGTTTTACCACCTCTTCACACTCCCTGCTTTACTGCCACCTTGACCTTTATCATTGCTCGAGTGTGTGAGATTTCTCCCTCATCCCCGACTATCCCAGATCCACAGAGTCAAAACAGTCTGTGTACAACACACATCTGGACGTGCTGCTCTCCTGCTCAAAACCCATGGCTTTGGACTGAATGTGTGTCTCCCTAAGTTCACATGTTGAAACCAAATCCCGAACATGGTGGTATTGGAAGGGAGGGCCTTTGTGAGGTGATTAAGCCATGAGAGGAGAACCCTCATGAATGGGATCGGTGCCTTTATAAAAGGGGCCCCAGTGAGCTTTCACTCCTGCCATGTGAGGACATGACCCTGGACGTGGGCCCTCACCAGGGTCATGGTGCCTTGATCTTGGACTTCCCAGCCTCCAGAACTATGAAAAATAAACCTATTGTTTGTAAGCTGCCTATTTTGTTATAGCGGCCTGGGCAGACCACAGCACCCTTCAGTATCTCTCACAGCTCTCAGAATAAGCCCCACTCTCCTTAGTCCTTTGCCTGGCAAGTAAGATACCTGCTACAGGGCCTGCCCTTCCAGATACATCTCCTTCCCCTGCATGCTTGTGCTCAATGCTCCCGCGCTCCAAAAGGTTTGTAGGTAAACTCTCAGCAGCACACGCAAACACACGTGCACATACACATGCACACAAGTGTTCTGTCTTCCATGCCCTTACTTCTATTTTTCTCTTTGCTGGGAATGCTCTCCTCACTTGTTGCTTACTTATCCTTCAAGACCCCATTCAGCAGCACCACTTACAGGAAGCCCTCCCTGAGCACATTAGCTGGCAGAGGGTCTTTCTTCTATATATACATGATTATACACACATACGATATACATAGCCTATATCCTATATACCTATCTCTAGGTCAGCACTTACCATCTTATACATGCTTCTCAAGGAGAGAGTCCAGGCTTTGGGCAGCTGTGTGTTCACAGTACCCAACCCAGAACCAAGCTCAGGCCAGGTGCTTGTAATGGTTTATGGACAAAAATAAATTCCTTCAAACTCCAGGATGCCCTGGTTCTTCCCTTACCATCCCCATGACATCCCCCTGCCTCATCTCAGCCTGTCTTTCTGGGGCATTTCTTTATTATTATTTTTATTTTTTTACGACTTTCCAAGCTGAGAAAGCATATTATTTTTTATACACCACCCGCCCCCAGTTCCTACAGCCCGGCCCCCATAAGGGGTGGGTGCTCACAGGCCGGCAGTGAGTGGAGCTTTCTGGGGAACTTCTACCCAGGAAGCCAGTTTCTCAGGTCCTGGGTTACCTGGCTGTGACAGCCACCACTGCCTCTGCTCTTTGTTTCCTGACCCTTCATACCCTCCAACAAGTCCTGGATCTTAGAGCTGCTTGGGGGTATGGGGCACTGCTTTCTGGGGGCTGAGATGCTCTCGACACCCTCCCTAGCCTCTATCCAGTGGGAGAGGGGGCAACTCAGAGGGCCAAGTCTCAAGTCTTGTGCCCAGTAGCCCCTGTGGCTGTCAGCATCAATGAACTTCCTTGGTTGCTCCTGGATACAGCATCAGCTTCCTGGTGCCTGGCTCGTCTCTTCCAGCCTTTGGGGTTATTACAGCCTTCTTTAAACATGGGTCTTATCATTTCTCACAAACAGAATCCACTAATCCCAATTCCAAAGGAATAGCCTCCTCTATTACGCTGATCTTGGAAGAAGCACAACTTCAGGGTGGAAGGATACCTTCCCCCACTCTTCTGGGCTGTTTTGTATTGCTTATATTTTGTGTATCTTCCTTTTTCTTGTTTTCTGTAACCACAGCCTCCCTGTGCAACCCCAAGGCAGCAAAGAGTGCCTGCTCTCTTGTGGACAGATTGGGCACTACAGGCCAGAAGCCCAGCATCCCAGGTGAAGAGAGATTTCTCCGCCGGATCTCAAAAAGTCATGATGAACCCTCAATTATAAGGACAGTGCTGGAGGCTGCTGAAATCCCCTCATCCAGACAGTCCTGGCCTTGGGAATGTCTGAAGCATAGCTAGAAGGCATTATGAATGACAGGGTAGACAGAGAGCCCAACAGCATGAAATGCAACTAAAGACCCGGAGATGCAAGGGGTTTGGTTCTACCTCTGGCCCCCAAGTCCATTCACCTCTTACTCATCTGTACTTCCTAGAAATCTGGGAGTGACACTGGCTTTTCTGTCAGCTACAGTGGACTTTGGGGACCTGTTTTCTGTGGAGTCCCCAGTTAATCCCCTACACTCGTCCTCAGCCTCGCCCAGCCCTGCCCCAGGCCTCACCTTGAGGGAGATGAGTCGAAGCCGGTAATCCTCAGTGTGAATGACTTTCTGCACAGTGATCTCAACACCGTCGTACACCACCTGCTCCTCCGGCCAATACTCGGTGCATTTCTGCAGGGGCCCAGATCAGGCTCCCATGCAATCCTGTTCCCTTCCCGCACTCTCCCCAACACCCTCCAGGGCCAGCGGAGAGATATACAAGGGCAACAGGGTTGCTGCTACAGGGTGCTGGGTTCAAATCTCAGCTGCAGACTCTACAAGCTACTTCCCTTTCCTGAGCCTTAGTTTTTTCCTCTGGAAAACAGAAGTGCTACCCATATGAAGGATGGAGATTCGGTTAAATGGGACCTTTTATGGAGATTCAGTTAAATGGGCCCTTATGGGCACAGGAGTAGCCAACACCTGTGCTGGCAGGCTGAGAGGCAGCAGAGTGCTGTATTTAAGGTCACGGGCACCGGAGGTGGAGAGGCCACCTCCAGGCATGCCGCTATCTGTGAGGCCCTGAGCAAATGACTTAACCTCACCGAGCCTTGCATCTCCTCATCGGAGTGAACACCGCCGACCTCATGAGATTGTCATAAAGATTAATTTCAGAACAAGACACTTAGTGTAGGGCGCAATGTTGCAGATACTCGGAATGGGGCCGGGGTCCCTACCTCGTTCATCTCCTCGATGTTGGTGATCATGACAATGATGGGCGTGTGCTCCTGCCACACCATGTGCCAGAAGTCGGCGACCGTGCTGACGATGGGTCCCTGAGTGGCGATGTACACCTTCTCCTCCCCACCGTAGCCCTGCGGCCAGCCAAGTCCAGGCTGTCAGGGTCAGAGACAGTGCTCCCGGGACCCCGTCCCCACACTTGGGCTCTTCCCAGGAGCTGGCAGGAGCCAGACTGGCATAGGGACAAGGCTGGAGGATGGATCCCATCAACTCAGGCCTTCCCTTCAGCAAGAGGCCGTCAGGATGGGAATACATACCCGGATATAGTTGGCATTAATGTAGGAACTCAGAGGGTCGTCAGGGTCTGGTGACGTCAGACACACTCTGCTGTGAGGGTCTGGGGTGGTGGGAGACAGGTAAGGCTGGAAGCTGGGCCCTCTGGTGCAGGGCCCACCTCCTCTAGCCTATTCCAGGATACCCACATTTCTTCTGGGACCTGAGCAGTTCTTCCTTCCCTTGCCCAGTGGCAAAACACTGACCCATTCATGGTTCATTTTACAGGTGAGGACTCAGGATGAGGAGGAGGGTGGAAGGAGAGAGGGGTCCTGGGTCTCTACCTCTGTAGGATTAGTACCTTCCTTAGCCTGTGTGCCTTAAGCTGCCCTGTACTCACTGCATCTTCTGAAGAGTAGAAAGCTAAGCCAAGAATGGAATTACCTAGGGAAATGCCTGTAAAGGTCTTGGACAGCAAGAGACAGCCAGCTTGAGTACACACTGTCATTGGCTTGCTGTGCAGGCTTGTAAAACACATGGCCTTTCTAAGCCTCAGTTTTCCTATCTTTCAAATGGAGGCAAAGATGCCTACGTCCTTCGGCTGTTGGGAAGATAAATGAGAAGACAGATGTGAAAGTTCTGTATAAACTGTAAAGTGATTTGTAAATATAAAGGGCTATTAAGATTCGGGGTTAGAAAGTTGAGGGAGGCTATTAAGATGGAAACGATAGTCTCCCTATCTGAAATGAGATTGTAGGGGCTTAGCCTTATGTGCACGTGTGCAAAAAGGTGGTTTTTTTTTTTTTTCAATTTATTTACATGTCAAATCCTTGTAAAAGGGTCTCTGTCACTCAGGATGGAGTGCAGTGGTACGATCATGGCTCACTGCTGCCTCAAACTCCTGGGCTCGAGTGATCCTCCTGCTTCAACCTCCTGAGTAAGTAGGACTATAGCCATGTGCCATTGCACCTGGCTAAATTAAACAATTTTTTTTTTTTTTTAATGGAGATGAGGTCTTGCTCTGTTGACTAGGCTGGTCTCCACTTCCTGGCTCAAGTGATCCTCCTGCCTTGGCTTCTCAATGTGCTGGGATTACAGGCATGAGCCACTGTGCCCAGCCCCAACCCTGCTCTTCTTCCTGGAGTAGATTTTGTTTTGTTCCAGCTACAGCCTCCCTGTATGGACTATTCTCTCAACCTGCAGAGGCTGAGACTGAGGTTGCATGGGGTAAGCAGGGAAGCTGGCTGGGGGCCCAGAGTCCTGGGTTCCGGTTTAGTTTTGTTATCAGTCCACTTGTCCAGGACTCAGTTTCCCTGTAATATGAAGGACTGGACTAAAGGCATTTCTAGTGTGCACATTAGGAGGCTCTCAAAGGCAGCATAGGGGATTCATGAAGAGAGCTGGAGAGGCTAGGTTCAAATCCTGATTCTGCCTCGCTAGCAGCGTCAATGTGGACGAGTGACTTCATCTCCCTGGGCCTCATCTGTAACCTGCGGATGGTCATTCCACAAGGACCATGTTTATCTTGTAAATGTTAAAGGAATGAACCTTAACAACTAGAGTCCTTATACCAGTAACTTGGCCAGCACACAGCATCAGTTGCTGGTATTATTGCCATTATTACAAGTTCCGCAAGTCAAAGGATAAAAAGAAGGATCCCAACCAGGTAGGAGAAATAGGGGAGGTACAGGGCGCAAGCTTCACCTCTTTAGCTCAACCCCACTGCCTGAGGTTTTGGCAGGTGATTTGGAAGCAGTTCTTGTGAAGTGGGATTAGAGGGTGGCAGGGATGGAGAGGAGTGAGGGTAAGCGGGAGGGGGGCTTCTGGGGGACCTGCAGCAGAGAGGGGCAGGAAGCTCTGTATGGGCCAGCTGCAGGCAATGCTGTTCTGTCAGATTCACGTGCACAGGGCAGGGTGGGAGTGGTGAGAGGTGAGGCTGGCGAGGAACCAGGTGACAAAGGGTCATATAAACCAGGCCTAGAAAGCTGGACTTAGGCCGGGCGGGGTGGCTCATGCCTGTAATCCCAGCACTTTGAGAGGCTGAGGTGGGCGGATCACTTGAGGTCAGGAGTTTGAGACCAGCCTGGCCAAACATGGTGAAACTCTGTTTCTCCTAAAAGTACAAAAAATAGCTGGAAATCGCTTTAACCCGGGAGGCAGAGGTTTCAGTGAGCCGAGATCATGCTACTATACTCCAGCCTGGGCAACGGAGTGAGACTCTGTCTCAAAAAAAGAAAAAGAAAAAGAAAAAGGAAAAAAAAGCTGGACTTAAACCTGAGGATTACAAGGGTGGCAATGATGGCATTTAAGGCAGAGAACACAATTCGATTTCTGTTTTGCATAATTTTGGTGGCAATGGAAGATGGAGAGGAGACTGTGGGAGCCAGCAGACCCATTAAGAGTTTTATCACAATGATCCAAGTAAGAAGTGCCAAGGATCACAGGGCTGTCCAGCCTGGCACAGCTCCAGGGGGCACTTACGTCAATGTAGTCTATGTAAATGGTGTCCCCTGGAATTGGGCAACATAAAAGCTCTAACCCCCAAAACATCATTTGGCAGTGAGGCTGGATAAGAGGATGTTGATTTGAGAGAGATCATTCATTCATTTATTCATTCATTCAAATAGGTGCAGAGCCGGGCATGGTGTCTCAAGCCTATAATCCCAGCACGTTGGGAGGCCGAGGCAGGCGAGGACAGCTTGAAGCCGGAAGTTTGAGACCAGCCTGGTCAACAGAGCCAGACCTCCATCTCTACAAAAATTAAAACAATCCAAATAGGTGCAGAACATCTATCACGTGCCAGGCAGCACTGTTTCGATGCTTGGGACACAGTGGAGAAGGGGACAGAAATTGCTCCCAGCATCTTGTTCTCAATGCTGCCTGTTGGGTTACTGGTCACTCTGACTTTAAGTGTGCATGGACCTGTCTCCCCCATAGGCTGGAAGCTCCTTGTGCACAGAGTCTGTGTCCTGTTTACATCTAAATCTTCAGTCCCTGGGACAGGAGCCGAGGAAATGTGTGTCCAGTGAATGAGAGAACAAACCGCAGGGTGCCCTGGATCTGAGAGGCAGCCTCTGCTAAACCTCACCTGCCCTCTGCCCCGCAACCCAGCCTCTGAGAGGACAGGGTCAATTCTTGCTGGACACAGACAAGATTCTCTATTGGGCTCGGGGGCCTGGAGGCTCAGGGCATGGCTGGAGGCAGTTCGAGCCTCTCAGAATGCAGTGGGGACTGCATGGAGTCCTGGTCTGCTCCCACCTTCCCCGAGTGGCCATTCTGAGCGGCCAGCAAAGCCCAAGGTTCTAGGAGTTCCTCCCTCCAGGTAGGGCTGGAATGAGGGAGGGCAAGATGAGGGAAGAGGTGAGCAGCCCCGAATAATGCATCCTGGCCTTAAATGGCGCTTTGTTTAACTGGAGCTACCTAGAGACTGCGTAACCATAGCAACTACGAGTCGATATTTTAAAAGTTAAAAATAAGTCATGACATCTTACATGTTGTTGGAGATGCTGATGGCAAAACTGCTTTTTAAAAGCCTTGCTACTCCACAAACTGAATGGAATAAGTTTATGGGGATTCACTTTCAACAAGTCAACCCCCAAGGTAGCCCTGAGGCCTGGGGTCAGAACTTGGCGAGGATGGCAGGCTCATTGAGGCTTCTTCATAAAAGTTATCTGAAAATGATACCCCAGGGCTGAAAGAGGAGGATCAGGTCACTTGGTCTAACTGCCCCCAAAGGAGGAAAACCCCTTTTAGACCTTCGAGGGGACTGCTCATGTAGCCTCACCTGAACACACTGAGTAACAAGGGAGCTCACTCCCTGGCAGAGACATCTCATTCGCCCGTGGGAGTGGATCTCCCTGTTAGAGGGCTTACGATCCGACCACACTCCACACAGTGTAGACAGAGAGCCTGACCCTGGGATCACAGAGGCCCAGGTCTGAAATTCAGCTCTGCACTTCCTAGCCATGGGACTGCGGATGAGCCACTTAATAACCTCGCTAAGCCTTAATTTCCTTTCCTTAAAATCTGCCCACTCTGAAAAGATAAAGGATGCGGAAGGTGACCTTTCAGATACCACACCATGGCTAGGAGCTGCTGTCATCACCACCCTTTCTCTCTGGGTTTCTACAGGGCCCAGCACAACGTGTGGCCAGGCAGGGCAAAGGACCAGGGTGCTGTGTGAGGAAGCGAACTTGCCTCTGCCCTCACGGGGGTGGTATTTCCCTTCAGCCAGCACCCCAGCCCACTGCCTCTTCTCCTTCAGTAATGAGTATCCCCTCAGTCCTGGAGGCCCAGCTATGGGCTTACAGTCCTCCTTAGGGTGAGGGGGTCCCCAGGTGAAGCTGAGCCCGCCTCCCTCCCCCGGGGCGGTGAGTACTCACTGGGAAGTATGGTTTTGTACCGGTTCTTCCGCACCAGCCCAGGGATGTCGTACTCTTTTGGATCCACAAAATTCATGGGGATTTCCTGCGGAAGGAAGACATGGGGTGTGAGCAGCTATGGGTCCACACACGTTTGAATCCAGGGGCTGCTGTACCCTCAACTCCTAACCCAGGGGCTGGCTTGAGTGTATGTATTCATTCAACAAACATTTACCATTAAGAGAGTTAGTGCTCACAAAGCATTCAGAACAGGGCCTGGCTCATGCCGAGTGCATAAGAAATATTGTAATGACTATTGTTTATGGAGGGGCAGCCTGGCAGACTGTAGACAGTCAATAAATAGCTGATGAATGAAGAATAAAACAAAAAGTGACCTGGCCAATTGCTGCCTTCTTCCACGCTCCCTGGGAAGCATTCTTCCCCTGGGTATCCCTATCTCGGGACCTCGGTTCATGCTGCTCGCTCTCTGATAATACCCACCCCCGCCTCATCTCATATACCACCTCCTCTGAGAAGCCCTCCCTGATTCTCCAGCAGGAGAGAAGCCTCCTTCTGAGATCCCAGGAGTATCTGCACCTCCCAACCACTGTCTGTGTCCAGAGCTCTGAGTCTGAACCTCTCTCCTGGCACGTGAGGGCTTCTGAAATGTGGCCTCTCTTTACTTCCAGTTATGCCTGTTTCTCCCCTGTTGTTCATCTGCTGTTCTCAGTCCTGGCTCTGGGTCTGAGCTTGTGACATTCTGCCTCCTGGGGGTACCGGTCTCTCCTACCCCCAGCTCTCCAAGTTGTTCCCACCCTTTAAAGTTCACCTCTGAGTCTGTCTCCTCCTGCCACCCTCTGGATGACTCCCCATGCCCCTTGCCTCTGCATTTCCTTCCATTCTGTCCACCAGTTTAGCTCCCTGACTGCACCAGCTTCACACTGTTCATTGTTTTTGGACATATTAAGTATGGGCTTTGTAAAATGAGGATCATAACACTTTCCAGGGTTTTGAGAATCAAAAGAAAAATACAACACGTACAAAACTGCCCCCAGAGCGGGTGCTCAGGCCATGCTCCTTCCTCGACAATGACCCAGTGAACAGGAAATGAGGTAGAGGATGTAATTCTTTCTCAAAGGGGAGATGACGGCAGTGGGGGCTCAGAGCGGGAGCTGAGGCTGGGGTGGTCGAGGAAGGCTTTCTAGAGGCATCTGGAGTGGGTGATGATGTGAATAAAGGCATGGCAGGAGAAAGACACAGGTGGGGCTGGCCCAGTTTGAAGTGGACAGTCCCTGTAGGGGTGGGGCATGGGGCATAGGCTGGGAAAGGAGGCTGGGGCCACACCAGGTGAGGTGCGCTGATGGTGTATGCAGGTGGTGCCAAGTTTTGGAGAACTTGGAGCAGCAGATCAGATGGTGATGGAGGTCTTCTCACAGAGGGGAGCTACCTGGTCCAGACAGGCCCAGGGCAGAGGCCAAAGGAAGGGAGCTGAGAGGGAGGAGGCACCTGCTTCCTTACCCCTCTGGCTTCTATCAGGAGGAACTTGCCCCAAATACTCTCGGCCTCTCGCCCATTCCTGCTCACAGAAGTGGGGAGTTACCTGTTTGGTGAATTTGGTTGAGGAACGGAGCTTTTGGGCCTCAGCCCCTTCCTTTCTCCTTCTCTCAGAGCCCTCCTGCCAGGAAAGAATTATAGGGGTGCCCTCAGGGAGATGTGCTGGTACCCCTGCGGTGGGTGGAAAGTGCGTCTCATTCCAGGTCTCAGTATTGGGAGGCTCACTCTTGCTATACCCCGCTAAGCCTCATTTCCAATCTGTGTGTTATTGACAATAAAGGTAACGTTGTGACCTCCTATGCCTTAGCTCTTCACTGGCTGTGCACTCAGGCATGTAAACAGGGGTGCCATTTATTGAGCCCCTCAAAGTCCAATAGGACGGTGAGCGAGGCAGGGTCAGCCTCAGGCCAGGACAGAAGTCAGTGGGGAGGTGATTAGGACCTAAGTTAGAGCCTCAGCGGGGGTAAGGAGAGGAGGTGACTGGAGCGATTTCAAAGGCAGAAGAACAATGCTTGGCAGGAGGAGAGCGGGAAAACAAGAGTCAGAGTGAAGGTTCTCTATGGCTTTCAAAGCACAGCAGTGGGCAATAAAGACTTAGCACTGCCACTGTACCTGCATCACCTGGCTGGGCGCTCTGCTCATGCTATTAGTCTCTTTAATCTTTGCAACAACCCTATTGTTTTTATCCCCATTTTCCAGATGAGGAAACTGAAGCTCAGAGGGAAAGCAGCTTGCCCAAGATGGTAGGAGAGCTGATCATAAAGTGATACTAATCTACAGCAGATGCTGAGTTCCAGGCACCACACTCCACCACCTGGCTAGGTGGATGATTGACATGGGTCTGTACACAGTGGGGCGGCCGGCTCAAGGGAACTCACAAAGAATTCCGCCTGCAGCAGGAAAGGGTCCAGGGCCTTTTCGTGAAGCTCTTCTGCGTGGAGGACGCGGGAGGCGCTGAGCAGGTACTCGCGAGCTGACTCCTCCCGTGGGGACATGAGATAGCCAAAGCCCTCCTCGTTGCAGCCCGGAGTGCACATGTCCAGGGTCAGCGAGACATTGGAGCCCCTCCTGAAGGACCAGGAAAGGGAGAGTAAGTCTCAGAGGCAGAGGGGTGGGCATGAGCTGGGGGCTTCAGGGGTGGGAAAATGAGGGAGGGAGAGATCAGCTGGGAACATGGTGGGCTCAAGGAAGAAGAGTGTGAGTGTGACAAAACCCCCTGTCAAAGAAGCACAAATCTCAGCCCTGAGGCATTGGCCTGACTCCTTATTTCCCGCCTCCTGCAGTGGAGATGCTAACTTAGTGGGGCTTTGGGGCTCCAGTTCTAAAATTCCATCCAAAGCCACCTCAACATGGCCTTACCCTGGACTCTCCTCCATCACCACTGGAGGCAGTTCACCCTGTGGTCCCCAGGAAGCTCAGAGAGGGGATATCTGCCTGGAGCACAGAAGCAGGTCTTGGGCCAAAAAGGATGGCTCCAGACCCTCTCCAGGATGGCCTAGTAGCCCTGGGACGAGGCTGCCAGTGAGTCAAGGACATGTTGTCCACGAGAGGCCAGGACACTCGGCTGCTAGGAAGGAGGGAGTTCCACAAGCAGCATGGTGGCCACAAGGATGTCTACACTGGGCAAACTCTACTACACTCAGTGTCTCAGACCACTGCACAGGATGGGCCCTCATTACATAGAAGGGGAAACTGAGTCCCCATGAAGGGCCACGAGTTGTCCAGGCTCTCCCAGTAAGGGAGCTGAAACACAAAGCTAGGTTTCCTGACTCCACACCCAGTGTTCTTTCCAGGACATCACGTGGGTAACTCAAACTTGATGTGATCTGGCTTAGCCACCTAGACTCTGAAAAGAGGGTGTCTACACTTCCCAGAGTGTGCTCTGCGGAACAGTATGAGATACCCTATAAAAACAGTTCCAATTGGTTACTCAGGGACATAAACAGGGCAACAATAGAAACTGGGGACTACTAGAGGAGGAAGGAAGAGAGGTGGGCAAGGGCTGAAAAATTAACTGCTGGGTACTATGCTCAGTACCTGGGTGATGGGATCATTTGTACCCCAAACCTTGGCATCATGCAATATGCTCAGGGAACAACACTGCACATGTACTACCTCAATCCAAAGTTAAAAAAAAAAAAAAGTTCTGTGGTCAAGTGACCTTGAGAAATGCCACATACTGCCCCCTTGCTGATTTACAATGAACACAAGCATGTTAAAGGCCCTGACAAGTCCTGCAGCAAGGAAAAAAACCCAAACTTGCTTGAGCATGGGACAGTGTGTGTGAACATGTGTACACCTATGTGTGCATGGGCAGTAACAGTATATCTCAGCATTCATCTTGGGGCACTTTGATCTCTATGAATGACCTGGAGAGCACGTGTCTACACTGGCTAAGCTACGAGGCCGGCTCTGCCTTGAGCACTGGGAGTCAGAGTCAGACATCCACTCTTCTGATCAGGAGCTAAGAGCTTGAGGGCCCGTGGAGCCCACCCCTCCTCCACCCCTCCCACCTCTCCTGCAGACCCATGGACTTGACGGTGAGCGAGGCGGGATCAGCCTCAGGCTTGATGTCCATCACACAATCAAACACAGGAGTCTCAGGCACCGGGTCCAGGTCCAGGAAGTCATCTTCAACTTTCTCCTCCATCCACTCAGAGTAGGTAAAGGAGGGCTGGCGGCTCACTGACTGGCGCCTGTCCTCAGGAGGCAGTGGGGTGGGTGGCTCTGGGGGTGTCCTCAGGAGGTGCCACACCTGGTTGGGGTGTATAGCATCACAGATCTGGGACTGCACTGGCTGCCCCCCACCCCATGTTCCTGGAGTACCCATGGGATTGACCACCCCCCTCCCCCAGTGTGTCTAGAGCAGCCCTGTTCTCCTGGGAGCTGTCCACAAGCCACTACCCCTGGCCTGGATGGGAGGCCCCATGCCCACTCCCCCTTCCTGCCCCTCCTTCTCCCAGCCATCTGTTTCTTGTGGCTTCAGGCCTCCTCAGGGAGAGTTGGGGGTTCCTACACCAGTCTTCTCCCTTTCTCATCCTCTTTCCATAGACCAGATACTGCAATCCAATTTTCAGAAAGAAGGAGGCTTTTGCCCTAGGCTGGCGCACTTGTGCAAAGAGGCAGGTATCCCTCCTTGCCCCACTCAGAACATCCAGCCTGGAGGTCAGATGGGAGGACAGCCTTGAGGTTAGGATCAGGAGGTGCCTTACCAGGGTGGTAACGAGGACGAGGCCCAGGGACAGTGAGATGAGCAGCAGACTGGGGACTCCCCAGGTCCCAGAGCCAAGCCAGGCCTGGGGAACATCAGACAAACAGGTCAGGGTGGTGGTGGGGGCAGAGTTCTCAGCTCTCGCAATGATGACAAAACCAACAATCTGAAAATCGTGTTCTAGGTCTGGGGTGGGGAGCAGGCAGAAGAGCTTCAGGGGCTTGGAAGTATCCTCTGAACTCAGAGAAGCCCATCCAGAGGTTGGAGAGGGTGAGACTGGAGGCCCCCCAGTAGATCCCTCCTATCCCAGGACTCCCCAAAGCTTACTCACCGTGGGTCCCAGCTGTTTCAGGAGCATTAGCAAAGAGGAGACGAGGTTTGTGGCGTTCTGTGACCAGATGTGGCCATAGCCGCTGAACCAGAGCACCCCGCAGGCAAGCTGGGGCACAGGGGAGCAGGCTGAATACAGTGCCGGCCCCCTTCCCCTGTGTTCCCCCAGCACAGCTCACCTGCAGCCTCAACCTGGCCCTGCATGGAGGCTCCTGAACCTCTAAGGTCCAGACTGGGCAGCTGAGAGCAGGGCCCCGGTGCCGTGTGCCCAGGGGAGGCCTCAGGACTCTCCTTGAAGAAAAGCTGACTGAAGGGAACCAAGAGAAAGCCCTTTCCAGAGGGGACCTCACAAATATACACATCAAAAGGGAAGTCTCCCAGAAAGGCCTCCACATACAGGCGTTCTTGGGAGAACCCTGCAGGACTGGGAAGTCAAGTATGGGGAGGCCCTATGTCCCGGATTCTCGGGTTAGGGAGGCAGGGTGTGAGGCTTCAGCTGCTGATATGGTAGCTCAGAATTCCAGCCTTCCCCTCATCCCAGTCCTAAGGAACACCAGGGAGGCCCCTCATCATCCTGCCTTCCAGGTGGCCATCCTGGGGAGGAAGTGGGAGGCTGGCCCACTGCCCACCCTCTCTCCAGGCCCCTGTGAGGCCTGTGCCATCCTTACCAGGAACTGTGAGGCAGCGAACAGGCACAGGCTGCTCCTGACAGTGAGGGAGTGGCTCCCGGCGCCTCGAGGTGGCGGCTTCTGAGCTGGATCTGAGGGCGGCGAGGGAGGAAGGGGTGGCGGCATCTCTCTTGGTGAGTCCTGGAGCCTTTCGACCTTGTCCAGTGCCTCCATCACTACCGGCTGGGGGAGACCTGTGGAAGATGGGACGTGCGGGCCGATGACTCTGGCCCTGTCCACGAGCAGGGCTTTGCCGCCTGGGCGGGCCGTTCCTTTTGGGGCGGCTGTGGCTGCCTCTCAATCTGGGATCAGTCAGCGTGGCTCCACTTCCAGCAGTCACCCTCGATTAGCAAAGCAATATTCACCTACCTTCGTCAGAAAGAGCTAAGTGTGGGTGGACAAATTATTTCTCTTTTATTTCTCCAGTAACAGAGTTAAAATGGCAGGAGGTTTTTCAGGGAGTTAATATAGTTGTATTTATGCAGCTTCATTCTTTTCCATTTTTTAAGGAAACAAAAAACAACCATCTCAAACTCAATTAAAAGAGAAGCAGCAGCACCCAAAAAAAAAAAAAAAAAAAAAAAAAAAAAGACAGGGCATAACCAGGCCGTGACCCTGAGCAACCCACCCACACCTGCCCTGTGGATTTTTGTTTCTTGTGGGCCATGCCCTAACTGGGACTGGAGGCCGGACTCTTGACAAGACCACAGCCACGTGTCCCTAGACCATCTCAAGGCTCCCTGCACACTGAGGGGCTGGGGGCAGTTAGGGGGAAATGCAGGGAAATCTTGGTGTAGCAGAATTGATACCAGATGTCTGGGGCCAGTTCTGGGTCTGTCCCTAGCTGGTGTGACCTCCAGAGAGTCACTCCCTTTCTGGGTCTTAAGTTTCCCCACCTGAAAATGGGGTTCGGGTCTAACTCTTATTTTTCTAACTGTGCTTTACAGAGCCCTCGTGTTTTCTCAGCTGCACAGGGCTGAGGCCAATTGTCTGCTTCTCAAGGGCAGAAGCTCTGCCTGTCCTTGTGCCATATACTGGATTTCTGCTCAGATTATTTCAAGGTAGAGTTCTACTACTGAAGAGTCTGAATACCCTTGGCCTAGATCTGAGCCCCTGGCTAGAGCATGGGGATTCCAGCTACACCCACCTCAGTGAGTCCCAGATACTGGAGGTCTGTACCCAAATTCATAGGATTTAGTTTACTGTCAAGAAGAGAGGGACAAAAACATGGATATGTATAGTTTGACAGCTGGGAAGGGACTGTCCACATGTCATGGTGTAATGGGACAATGGGCTAGGGTGACAACAGAACCATGTGAGCCCAACATAGCTGTTTGTCCATGAGTGGCTCGCTCACTTGACAGACATTTACTGAACACCGCCCGTGGCCTAGATAAAGACTGTGGTGTAGACAGCCCAGGTCCTGGAGCTGTATTTGTAGCGCAGGCCCCTCTTCCCACACGGGCCCCTTTCAGCTGCACTCCTTGCAGCTCCTTAGGTAAGCCCGCCCCCTATGCTGTGACACACTATTCCCTCTGCCTGGAACATCCCTCCAACACCCTGCTCCCTCCTATGCCTCCCACACACTTTGCCAAGGTAACTCCTATTCATCTTGTAGATCCCAATCAGATGTCCCCTGAAGTAGGTCCTGCCCTAACACACACAAGCACCCCATGCCTCTCCTTCATATCACCACCAGCAGCAATATGCCTGGAATGTACAGGGCCCTTCTCTATATGCTTTACAGGGGTTAATTTCTTTCTTTCTTTCTTTTTTTTTTTTTTTTGAGATGAAGTTTCACTCTTGTTGCCCAGGCTGGAGTGCAATGGCACGATCTCGGCTCACCACAACCTCCACCTCCCAGGTTCAAGCAATTCCCCTGCCTCAGCTTCCCAAGTAGATTGGATTACAGGCATGAGTCACCATGCCTGGCTAATTTTGTATTTTTAGTAGAGTTGGGGTTTCTCCATGTTGGTCAGGCTGGTCTCGAACTCCCGACCTCAGGTGATCTGCCAGCCTTCACCTCCCAAAGTGCTGGGATTACAGGCAAGAGCCACGGAGCTTGGCCCATGGGTTGATTTCTTTATTCTTCACAGTACCTCTATGGAGTTTCTACTACTATTATCCCCATTTTGCAGAAGAGGAAGACAAGGTGCAGAGAGTTTAACAGAGCTGTCCAAGGTCGCCTAGCTGGTAAGGGTGGAGGTGGGTTCAATCCAGGGCAGTCAGATAGGCTCCAGGCTACATTATACTTGCCATGGGTTGTAAAATAATTTTTGAATATCATCTCCTCTACCCACCAAGAAGTTCCATGAGGGTAGAGCAGTATCAACTTTGTTCATCCTGATGTCTAAGGTATGTAGCACAAATCCTGGTGT
Organism: Sapajus apella; assembly: GCF_009761245.1. NCBI lineage: Eukaryota > Metazoa > Chordata > Mammalia > Primates > Cebidae > Sapajus > Sapajus apella. The sequence continues at coordinate 13,728,288 of NW_022436987.1, forward strand.
GTAAGGCTACAATGCATGTTTACTAGATGAGTGAACGCTGATGGGCAAATGGTACTCTTTTACTCAGTTGTTTTGCCTGAAAAATGGAGATAATCATACATACTTTGAAAAGCTGTTTTAGATACTACAGATGAAACACCTAGCATAGTGTTGAGCATTTAGTAAGTCCCCAATAAATGGCAGATTATAATGCTCACACATAATTCTTGCCTTCAGAAGGCTCCAGTCTTGTGGCTAAAATAGACCAGTAGAGACATGTTTATAATACAGTGCATTAAGCAATAAATCTAAGTGCCAATGGAGTCTAAGAGGGTCATGGGAAGGCATCTACCTTTGTCCATGGAGATTATAGCTACTGACCACCTAAGCAGTCAGCTCAGTTCAGAACAAGATGAAAAAGGAAAAGCTGCTGCTAAAAGACACCTTCCCTATCACGTGGAAGGCAAGAGTTCCTACTATTGATAAGCAGAGGGTTGATTTCTCAAGGGGCAAGGTCTCTGCCCACACACAGTTGACAGGTGATGCCTCATATGTAAGGGTGGAAAGGGACAGACCCAGGGGTCTCCTGGCTTCAGTGCCTTGGTTCTGCGAGCACATATTGTAGACCTTGGGCAATACCTTATTTTCCCTGGGTGTCAGTTTCCTTATCTGTAAAAAGAAGCGCTTGATCTAGAATTCAGCACTTCTTAGATGTTTCTGCAGACCTCAGAGGAGAAGGAACATGGGCCTATGGGGAATAACATGATCTTGGACTTTACTGCATTTTTTATTTTGAGATCGGGTGTGTTTCTCTGTTGCCGAGGCTGGAGCTTAGTAGTGTGATCTCGGCTACTGCAACCTCTGCTTCCCAGGTTCAAGCAATTCTCCTGCCTCAGCCTCCTGAGTAGCTGGGACTACAGGCATGAGTCACTGCGCCTGGCCAATTTTTGTGTTTTTAGCAGAGATGGGGTTTCACCATGTTGGCCAGGCTGGTCTTAAACTCTTGACCTCAGGTGACTCACCCAACTTGGCCTCCCAAAGTGCTGGGATTACAGGTGTCAACCACCGCAGTCAGCCTGCATTGTTTAAGACACAGGGTTGTGCTACATTCTACAATAGATTTGTACTCATTTTGATATGAAAATAATGGGTTTCATTTCCTTCTCCTAAAGCTTCGAATCACAAATTTTGCTTCAGGAGGATGTGTGACATTTATCCTGTGGCTTTGCCCTCAGGGGTACATGCACCCCAGTCTGAGAAGCATGGAACTTGACTGCAATAAAACATCATGCAGCCATTATAAATGACTCTGCCGATGAATATTTGATAACATGGGAAACGATTTTGATGGTATGGACTAAGAAAGGCAAGGTTACAAAACAGTGTGATCTCACTGACCTTAAAAATTAAGAAAGTATAAATATGTCTGTAAAAGGATAGCAAATACCTGATGTGATATTAGAGGTTAACATGAGATAGAGGTCATACAGCATGGGGCAGTGAATGCTTGGCACACAGTAAATGGGAAGATTAAACCCAGGTAGTAACACCGGTTCTTTGGGTTGGGGTGAGAGTAGAGGTGATTTCATTTACATATCTTTTTTTTTTTTTTTTTTTGAGATGGAGTTTCGCTCTTGTTACTCAGGCTGGAGTGCAATGGCGCAGTCTCGGCTCACCGCAACCTCCGCCTCCTGGGTTCAGGCAATTCTCCTGCCTCAGCCTCCTGAGTAGCTGGGATTACAGGCACGCGCCACCATGCCCAGCTAATTTTTTGTATTTTTAGTAGAGATGGGGTCTCACCATGTTGACCAGGATGGTCTCGATCTCTTGACCTTGTGATCTACCCGCGTTGGCCTCCCAAAGTGCTGGGATTACAGGCGTGAGCCACCGCGCCCGGCCCTCATTTACATATCTTAATTTGCTCTACTAGTAAATATATATGTGTGTGTATACATACACAGACAGATGCACAGATGTATTTGTAGTGAGAAAAATATTTTTTTCAAAAAGATCAAAGTTCTGAGTTGATATCACGAAGCCTAGTTAGGATTCTCAGGTTTTAGGCCTTGACTCCCACCTGTCACATCTAAATGCATATGCTGGGATACAAGAGATTGACAGAGTATTCGTGGCTCTATGAGACCCACCTAGCAGCCAAAGAGCCACTCAGAAGGCAGGTCCCTTGGATAATGTGTGATCATCACTTTTGCATATGAAAGACCGGTTAACTGCCTTGCACACTATGGAGGTGGTAGGAAAAACTGCAGGCTCTAGGGCCTAAATGTGTATCTCAGAGACAGTGTACCTATGCAACAGTCCTGCATGATCTGCACATGTACCCCAAAACCTGAAATACAATAAAAAAGGTTTTTTTTTAAACTATTGTTCACCTGGCAGCCCTGGGGACCAGATGCATCCAACTGATGGGTATTTACTGGGCACCTGGTAGATGTACATCTTTCACAGCAGGGTTCATTTAGATGTTTTTCTGGGTAGATATCTGACTTTTTAAATCCAGCAAGACATGTTTCAAACATACACTAAATCCTGCATATAATTTTTGGGGAGAGGCATGGACCTCAGATTAAGAACCCCGGATCTCAGGGGTGGGCAGTGGGTGTCTGTGACGGAAAGCGGTGTTAGTTTCAAAGATGGAAAACTGGGCTAGGAGCCTGCCACTCTGGTTTTAGTCTCTGTTGATTTGTGCATGAGTCCAACACACATTTATTGAGCACCAATTATAATACGTCAAGCACTGGGAACACAGAGATTCAACGTCATGCAATTCAGAAAAGCATTTACTGTGTGCCTACTTTGCTAAGCACTGGGCTAGGCTCTGGGGATACAGCAGTGAAGAAAACAGCTCCCGCGTACACCGACCACTGTGGTCCTAGGCCCATTCGTTCTTTTGGGCTCTGTCCTGCTCCTAGAGATGACGTCAGCTCGTATCATTTTCCTGTTCTCTCCTTTACTCACTGCCTTGTTCTGGGAATAATACCACCTCACCGGGCTGAATCTGTGCAGTTCCCAAAGTGCTTCTGCACACGCAACTGCATTTGCTTCTTTCGGCAGCCCTATGAGGTAGACATGATCATCACCAGCCCTGTTTTGTCAGTGAGAGGCGGCTGCTTGTGTCAAGGGCTGGCTTTTCAATAGTTCACAGCGAGATAGCTGCTTTGCCACGCATGAAACCCTGACTCAGAGGCAGCTTGCTGACAAGTGATTTAACATCATGGGCTCGCCTCTTGCACAGGATGAAGGGATTTTCCAGGCCAGAAAAATCAAGGCTTAGGGAGGTTAAGTGTCTTGCCCAAGTAACTGCAGACCTGAGATTCAAACCCAGGGCTTCCCAGCATCAAGCGGTGTTTCCATTTTGCCATGTGGCTTCTCAGAAAAGGGTCACTGCAGCAAGGCAGGGAGCTCCTGTGTCTGGGGCAGGTGTGGGGTGGAACCCTGAACCTTAATCAGCTGCATGGGGGTGGGTGATGGTGCAGATTTTGTGCCTGGTCCCCAGCTGATGGAGCCTCCATACGTGTGGTATGGAGGGAGGGAAAGATGCCCTGGAAGGCAAAGCTCAGTATCGCAGGCCAAAGCTGTAGGATCCTGGGTATGGCATGCAGGCAAATGGCCTTCAGTTTTCACCCGGGGCACAGGGAAACACTGTGACCCCTCTCCTGTCACCCAGCTCCCAAATCCCACCATTGAACTCTGCAGCTACTCTGTGCCCTGGAACTGGCACCGCCTGAGCTCCAGAACTGTGGCTGCTCCTGTCAGTGACTCATTCTTTGAGCTCCCAGGCTGCCAGCCCACCGGAACTGGAGTGGAAGGTTGGCTCAGCCTGTTCCTGTTTACATGAATTAGGAAGCTCTGTCCCAGTTAGCTTTTCTTCCCTTCCCAATGTGTCCAGCAGTCACAGGGAGCCCTGCTCAAAAGAACATGACACTCAGACCTGCCTGGACTTCCTGAACTCCTTCCTCACTGTCAGAGCCTGACGGGCCCCGAGGGATATCTGGGTGTGGGTCAGCTCATTAACTTCCCAGATGGAGAAAGAGGCCCAGAGAGGGTAAGTGGTTTGCCCAAGGTCAACAGCCAGCCAAAGGCAGAGCCTGGATGTTGAAGACTTACTGTGTGCTGGGTGCTGCTCCAAGTGCTCTGCATGTATTAACACATTTCATCCTCACAACAATCCCAGAAGGTAGGCGCTGCTCTTACCACCATTTTACACATGAGGAAACTGAGGCATAGGGAAGTTAAGTCACTTGGCCAAGGTCTGCTAACAAATGGGTGGAAGCTAAGACTAGAGCCCAGGCAATCTGCTTCCAGAGCCCATGCTATTAGCCGCACACTAGATGAGGCTAACTCCCTATGTCTAGGACCAGGCATTCTGCCTCCCACACCACATCACTGTTAACAAGTCTCTAGCACCCTCAACCCTCAACCACCTGGGTGATGGTGCTGGGCTCCATGGCCTGTCACTGTGTCCAAAATGCCACCGGTAGACACTGACTTCTTGTTAATGGGATTGTTGCTCCTATCTCACTGTGGGGATGGAGGGAGGTGTGGAGCAGTAGGGGTGACCTTGGGCAACTTCCCAAAAGCTCTGCCCTGTGGAGGGGTGAATCCACAGGGAGGATTTGCCCCCCCCTTATGCTCCTATCCTGCCAGCGTGGAGCCAGGCACATTGTCAGTCTTATGCTGTTCAATACTCACAGCAGTGCTGCAGGTTGACATGATTGCCTATGTTTTGCATGGGGAGCCACTGAGGCACAGAGAGGCTAAGTGACTTGCCTGGGATCGCAGAGCCAGGCAGCAACAAAACTGTGACTTGAACCCAGGTTGGTGGGTCTCCACAGTCTATAATTTTTCTCTTATTCCACAGAAGGGTCTGCAAACCCACAAGGGGGATGTGTGGAGCAGGTTTGCCTACCAGGCCTATTTTGAAGTTTTGCTTGGATAGGTCCAGAATCTAAGGAGGCACTGCTAGAGGAACTGAGAAGGGTGGCGTGGTGGAAGAGTCTAGAAGGAATAGCCTCAATCAGCCACTCTTGCCGTCGCAATATCACAGCCTCAGCAGTCCTGTGGGACTGAGAGGAAGAGCCTGGACTTGCTGGGCACTGCTGTGGTCTCTGTACTTACTGGGAGAGGATGGTGGTGGCCCTCCATTTTCTGCGACCTTTTGGGGGTGTGTAGCAGGCAAACTAGGTGTTAGAGGTTATATGGTGCTGAAGAGGAGAGCCCCTGAAACACGGCAAACACTCACCATGCACCTGCTCTATGCCTGGCCCTTGACCAAGATGATCTCCTGCCTTCAAGATGTTCTATGTTTCAACCTCAGCACCGACCAACAGGACTCCTAGTGAGAGAAGCCCTGGTGGGAAAAATTTCTAGCTTCTCCCAGCAAAGGCAAACACAAACGGATGGTAGACTTGGAGTTCTGGGAATGTGCACTGGCTCCCTGCAGCCCCTCCACTCTGTTAGTCCTGCTGATCAGTGAGCAACATGATCAAGAAATCCACAGGAGGAGGTAGAAGATAAGGGCTTGGGCTGGCAGCGAGTCCATCTCAGATGGTAAGCCAGCTGAAGGCAGGGCCCGAGTCTTGTTCATCTCTACATTTCCCAGGCAGGCCAGATGGGGGTGGGAAAGGAATCAAATTTGAGATAAGAAGATTCTAGACTAACACATGGGTGCTCACCATTTATCAGCTACATGACTTAGGCAAGTTCTTTAACCTCTCTGTAACTTAATTCCTGCTGTGGTTTTAAAATATGTCTGTAGTTCTTCACCATTTCTCCCATCAATATGTGGCATCTGTGTCCCCTCTCTGGCTGATTGCCCTGATGTAGTGAAGGTGGCAGAAGTGATGTTATGGGATTGTGAGGCTAGGTTAGAAGAGTCTATGTAGTCACCGAGCGCGATGGCTCACATCTGTAATCCCAGCACTTTGGGAGGTGAAGGCGGGCAGATTATGTGAGGTCAGGAGTTCGAGACCAGCCCAGCCAACATGGTGAAACCCCGTCTTTACTAAAAATACAAAAATTAGCTGGGCATGGTGGTGCGTGCCTGTAGTCCCAGCTACTCCAGAGGCTTAGGCAGGAGAATCAATTGAAGCTGGGAGGCAGAGTTTGCAGTAAGCCAGAGAGCATGCCATTGCACTCTAGCCTGGGTGACAAGCGCAAAACTCCATCTTAAAAATAACAACAACAACAACAACAACAAAATAAAGTTCTTCATAGGACTTTGAGGATGCCATAAATTAAAATGTGCAAAATGCTTAATCTGCTGCCTGGAACATAATGAATACTCAATAAATGGTAGCCAGAATCTAGAGATGATGGGGAAAGAGAAGCATGAGGGAGAGGCAGCAGTAAGGATTTCCCTTTCATCTGCCTGGTGAGTCCCCCAGGAGGACGATGGGTGCCCCACCTGGATGTGAACAGAGGCTTTGAAGCTGTTGGCCGGCAACTGGGGTCGGTGGATGGAGTGGGCATGGACTGGGGATGGGGGAGCTTTGTCACTGCCAGCTAATTAAGTCCAGAATGCTATTGAACTTTCAGAACAAAACACAACTCAAGTACTCTTTGGATATGATACAATAAAATGGTTCTATCTGAAATTGCAAACAGCTTTGTTGCTGCAAACAAAGGCTCAGTTATCCGAGCCTCTTTGGCGTGGAGGCCCAGAAGTATGAGGGTGAAAAGGGTCAATGAAACTCTGAGGGCATGCTTCTCCCATCAGCTGCCCATGCTGAGAACTGAAAGAACTGACAGCAGAGGCCCTGGGGAAGTGAGGTACCAGAGGTCCCCAGTGCCTGAGGCTTAAGCACAAACACTTGGGGAGGAAGAGACGGACTTGAGAGAGCATCTTGCTCCATCCTCTCATTTCAAAGATGAGAAAATTGATGAGGTCCAGAGAATAAGAGGCAAAACCAGGACTGCCATGCTCATCTTTAAGCCTCTAGTTCAGCTCTCTCTTTAAGCTAGCATATGAAGTTCAACAGGGATTGCCTGTGGATATCTGGAAGGCCTAAGGCTTGAGGTCCCATGGCAGTGGAAGGCTGGGTCCTGGCTTGGGATTCTTTGAAGGGTCCTGTTAAATGCCCTCAGAGGTCTAGGAAAGTCCAGGTGACAGGAGGTGAACTCTTCTACCCCCAGGACACCAGGGTGGGCGAATCCCAAGCCTCCAGAGGCTGCCACCATCAGATGGCCTTTGCAACTTGATAGGCTCACACACCACATTCTCAGGGTGTCGGGGGCCTGCACTAGCTGGCTGTATGATCTTGGGCATCTATCTCACTACCTCAGGGGGTCTTCCAAGTGTCCTATCAATTCAAAGAGTGGGACTAGGGGTTTTTTAGAAGTTTTTTAGGGGTCCTTCTACCTCTAAAGATCCACTGCTATTTAAAAATAAATCTGAACCCCTTGTTTTAGTTTAATTCAATGGCTTCCCTTTGTTCTTAGGATAAAGACCAAAATCCTTGCCTTTGCCATGGCTAATGACAAAGGATCAGGATGCTCTGACCCCTGCTTACCTCCCCAGGCTCTACCCACACTTTCTAGTTTTCTCTTCTTCCAGATCCTCTGTTGGAACCAGTATGGAAGCAGAAAAGTCTAGAAACTGGTGGTTCTGCTCTAGGATGCATTTATCAGCTATATGACTTAGGCAAGGTCTTTAACCTCTCTGTAACTTAATTCCTGTTGTGGTCTTAAAATATGTCTGTAATTCTTCACCATTTCTCCCATCAATAGGTGGCATCTATGTCCCCTCTCTGGCTGATTGCCCTGATGGAGTGAAGGTGGCAGAAATGATGTTATACGACTGTAAGGCTAGGTTAAAAGAGTCCACATAGTCACTGAGCACTCTAGGGTGCAAATGTCAAATAAATCCTCACACAGTGCCCAAGGGAGCATGTAAGCCAGTGTTCCCTCCTGTGCTACCTTTGGTGGGGGAGGGGAAGTAGAGAATCTGCAAGCCCGTGGCTGGGGGAGCTGGTGGCCAAGTGTTCAGGGACATCTTGGGGAGTGCTGTGCAGCCCTTAGGAGCAAAGGATCAGAGTACCCACGGCACTGTGGAGGAACTTAGAAACATGGTGTGGAGTAAAAAGAACAAGAATTAACACAGTACAATAGGCACAATTAAAAATATAGACACAAAAATTGTCACCCATTCTGCAAGGACATGTAGAAACAAAACATACTAATTAAACACGTTAACTATAGAGAGAGGGGCCACAGCAGTGGGGCATAAAAGGAAGTAAATAAGTGAATAAAATTAAAGAGAGAGCCTGTATGGCTCACTGGAGATACAGGACTGTGCACTGAGCAGTCTGATGGACGATGCTCTAGAAACTCTCAAGAACCACCTTTTCCTCTCCAAGTAAACCCAAAACAAACCACTGAGTTGGAAGTTGAGCCAAGGTCCAATGGGAGAAAGAATGAACAGAAATTATGGCCTGCATCCTGTCTGCATCCTGGAACTGGGAGAGCTGGAGAGACAGACAGTGACAGAGAGAGAGAGAGAGAGAGAGAGAGAGAGAGAGACCAACCCTAGCTGTGTGGGAATCAACATTTCCAAAGGGAGAAAAAGACTCGTGGACTGAGTTGCAGTACAGCCGACTGTCAAGGAGACCCCTGAATCTCCTCTCCTCTGAGCTGGTTCACCAACATGACCTGTGAGTCATTTTCTTGGCTTTCTACAGGGAGACGGGAATTCCATGCCTTGGTGGCTGTCTCCAAGAATAACCAGCCCCATTAAAATATTAAAATCCCTAGGGTTGGGTCAGCACCAGGTTTCCATCTGACAATCAATCACCAACCCAGAGAGCAGTGACTCAACTCAGAGGGTCACCTATCTCACTAGCTATCACTCTTGCTTGGCAAGGATTAATTGTTATTTTGGAGTGGCCAATTATTTTTTCTTAATGATTTTAGAAAATATGAAGACCTCCCCCTGTAATAAAAGCATAAAGAAAAACCAAGTCATCCATACTCTTGCCTCACTGAGAAAGGCGCTGGCTTCCTTTTGATGTATTTTTCTCTTTGTGGGTGTACTTTCCCTCTGTGTATCATTTTGTAGTAGGCATATCCCAAGACTATATGCCTCTTTGTATAACAAGGATTCAACTTTTAAGCAATATGGCAGACGGCCTCCAAGGTGGCCCTCAATGAACCCTGCCTCCTGGTCTTCACATCCTTGTGCAGTCCCTCTTACATGGTCCAGGGTTAGTCTTCATGGCCAACAGCACACCGCAGAAGTGAAGGCATGGCACTTCTAGGTTTGGGTCCTACGAGGTGGTGACTGCCATCTTGGGTACTCTCTTGCTCCCTCATGTGCTTTCTCTGAGATCACTCACTCTGCAGGAAACTGGCTGCCCTGCAGTGTGGCTGCAGAGGCAGCCCATGGAGTGGCCTGTGTGGCAAGGCACTGAGACCTCTGGCCAAGAGGCTGCAAGCAACTAGAGCCTGCCAATCACCTGTGAGTGAGTTTAGATGTGGACTCCTCAGCCACAGTCGAGTTTGGGATTATTGTAACTCTGGTCAACACCTTGAGATGTTGTGAGAGATCAGGCCAGGGCCATGTGGCAGAGTCATTCCTGGGTTCCTGACTTAGAAACTTTGGGGGATAAGAACTGTTGTTTTAAGTTGCAGAGTTTTTGGGGTAATTTGTTATGCAGCAAAATATAACTAACGCAAGCGGTTTTATCCCTCTCTCAGGCTCTATTCCCATTGAGGAGAGACAGGCTTAAGAGGCTGGGTATGGCCGAGGGATTGCCCTGCTGCCAGATACCAGGACACACTGGGCAGCTACTCAGGCTGGCAGAGGGTGGCACTGGGCTGAGTAGAGGACAAATGCACAATGCCAAATGGTCTTGTTTCTGATTAATAAGGGGTTTATCTCAAGCTAAGTGATGTTCAACAGGGGTGTGGGAAAAAAGATGATCTTTTTCTTTTCTTTTTTTTTTTTGAGATGGAGTTTTGCTCTTGTTGCCCAGGCTGGAGTGCAGTGGTGTCATCTTGGCTCATCACAACCTCTGTCTCCCAGGTTCTGAGATTACAGACGTGCACTACCACACCTCACTAATTTTGCATTTTAGTAGAGATGAGGTTTCTCCATGTTGGTCAGGCTGGTCTTGAACTCCCAACCTCAGGTGATCTGCCCACCTCGACCTCCCAAAGTGCTGGGATTACAGGCGTGAGCCACTGTGCCCGGCCTAAGATGATCTTTTTCAATATCTAATAGTCACATCAGCCACAGCCCCAATAGGGCTGAGAGGGGGCAGTCTAGTGACTGGTCCTCAGAAGAGGGATACTCTATGCAAAGCCTTGTTTTGTTTAGGAAAATGGCGTGTAATGGGAAATTCTTGGCAAGCTTCTCATCTGTATTTTAAAAGGCAACATTACCCCAGCTGACATCTGGCTTATGTCTGGTTTGGACAGCCTAGTTCCCCCTTTGCTGATGACTCTCCCTGGTCCCTTACATCCTTCAGGTTTTTGTTTTTTTTTTTTCTTTTTTTTAGACAGACTCTCACTCCATCATACAGGCTGGAGTGCAGTGATGTGATCTCTGCTAACGGCAACTTCTGCCTCCTGGGTTCAAGTGATTTTTGTACCTCAGCCTCCTGAGTAGCTGGGATTACAGACACATGCCACCATGCCTGGCTGGTTTTTGTATTTTCAGTAGAGATTGGATTTCACCATGTTGGCCAGGCTGATCTTGAACTCCTGACGTCATGTGACCCAGCCACCGCAGCCTCCCCAAATGCTGGGATTACAGGTGTAAGCCACTGCACTCAGCCCATCCTTCAGGTTTTAACCACTTGGAATTGAAAAGAAACAGCACCAAGGTCCTAATAAACATTGCCACCTGTCCCACACATCATTTTCATGTGTGTGTGTGTGTGTGTGTGTGTGTGTGTGTGTGTGAATTTCCAAAGTTTAGAGATGTAAAGTGATTCATGCAAGATCCAAGCTGAAAAAGGGCAGAGTCCAAATTCACTCACATCCAGGGCTTCTGAATCCAATAAGAAACCATAAAAATGAGCTGTGAATAATACTTGATAATTTACAAACCCCCATTCACATCCATTGTCTCACTGAATTCTTAAAACTACCATGAAAAAATTGCTTTTCTCATTTCACAGTGGAGATGCCTCATGGGAGGAATAGAGCAGTACAGGGGCTTGTCCAAGCCCATCAGTGAAAGGCAATGCCCAGTATAACAGCAGACACACTCAGCACTGTCCTTACACCCAGGAAAATGTCCCTTGTCCTGATCTCACACTTTGGAGGGCCCTGCTCCAATCCTGTAGCAAGTATGCTCCTCCTCACAGGTGAGGAGTCCATGGAGCCAAAGGGACATTCTCCCTCTAAGATCACATGTTCAATATCCCAGGTTCCCTGGTCAAACAGTTCTCAGCCTGATTCCTGGGCCTAGTGGCCCTCTTTTCTGACTGCTTTATGAGAGTACACTGTGCTGTGTGTATTCCTAGAACTGGCTAAGGTGACTATTTGCGGAAGGTGTGTTTGGAGCTCGGATGTGTGGGCTGAGTGCGCATCCCATCCACACAAATGCTCATGAGTGCCCTTGTAGTGCTGGACAGAGCCGGGCTGGGCTGGAGACTGGCTTTTCCTAGATCCCATATTTTGGTGCAGAACTCAGAATTCTCCATTTGAACCTGGCTTTCAAACTCCCTACAAATGAATGTTTGTCGAGGTAGAAGGGCAACATACTTCATTTCAAAGTTTCTCGGCTTGCTTCCTAACAGCTGACTATCTAGACATAGCATACATAGCCTTACAAGTGTTAGGGGTGGGACTGCACACAGCTGTGTTCTTTGAAGTGGCAGGGAGAAGAGCAAAAGAACCAAAGATTTAAGCTACAAAGGGTGAGTAGCTCAAAGAGTGGAAGGTTGGGGAAAAGAATGGGACATGGGATGAAGGCCGAGGGCAGGAAGCTTTAGGAGAGGAAGAAGCTAGCATGAGGAGGCATGTGAAAGCTTATAAAGAGGATGTGCTAGTGGATGAAGGAGGGACAGAGAGTCTCTGCACTCCTCCTGTCAAGAGGTGCCATTTACTTCCCATCCCTTGAATCCAGGCTGCCCCGTGACTGGCTTTGATCAACAAAATGTAGTGAAGTGACACGGTGTAACTTCTGGGGACAGGCCTTAAGAGATCTGAAGCCGCTTCTTCTTGGTAATCAGCTGCCACATAAGAAGTGCAACTACCATGAGACCATCATGCTGTGAGGAAGCCCAAGGTAGGGGTGCTGAGGTATAAGAAAAGCTTTCTCGGACATTCTTTTTTTTTTGAGATGGAGTTTTGCCACCCTTGTTGCCCAGGCTGGAGTGCAATGGCACAATGTTGGCTCACTGCAACCTCTGCCTCCCGGGTTCAAGTGATTCTCCTGCCTCAGCCTCCCAAGTAGCTGGAACTACAGGAATGTGCCACCACACCTGGCTAATTTTTTGTATTTAGTAGAGACGGGGTTTCACCATATTAGTGAGGCTGGTCTCGAACTCCTGACCGCAAGCGATCTGTCCGCCTTGGCCTCCCACAGTGCTGGGACTACAGGCATGAGCCACTGCACCCGGCTGCTTTCTTGGACGTTCTATCCCACAGAATGAGATGTATACAGCTGACTGAGCACCCTCAGCTGATGCCACATGGAATGGAAGAGCCACCCAGCTAAGCCCTGCATGACCCTCCAAGTCATGAGCACATAAAATGCGGGTTGTTGCTTCAAGCCACTAAGTTTTGAGATAGCCAGGCAGCAGCAGACAACCAAAACAGATGCTGAGACCTGAAAAGAAGAAATGAGCTTAAATGGAAGGATGAAATTTTTTTTTTCAGATATAAGGAAATTCCTGAGAGCTGGGGTGATCTGTTATTGAGCTAGACCAAAGAGAAAGAGAGTGGCATCTATCACTGCATATCTTAGGAGTCCGATGGATGCCCATTTGTCTGAAAGGGCTTTGGCAACAGCCTTTGAAGATTCAGGGGACTGGACCAGATGCATTCCTTCCTTCAGTTGCAAAGACTCTCTTTTTAGTGTCATCACACATCCAGACAACTCCCTAGAATATGAGAACTGTTTCTATCCTGGTGAAGGAAAATGGAGGATCACTCTCCTCACCAACCCTGGCCCCTTGACTATGCCAACAGAAAACACTCCTGCCTGTGGCGTGCTGGTTAAGTGAGGGCCCAGACCTGTGGTGGGGAGTCAAGAAAGGATCACCGGCTACACTCCCCACTCCACTGCTGTAGGATGGGCCCAGGCCTGACGCCCAAGCTCCAAGCACAGGAACACAAAGATGCAAAGGTTTTTCTGTTCAAATTCTGTATCCTGGAACAATCATCACCGTCACTATTAGCTACCACTTATAGTGCACTGTGTAATAAGCACTTGATGTCCATGAACTCATTTAATCCTTACAAAATCTCTGTGAAGATCTCATCATATTACCACCCTCATTTTAGAGTGAGGAATTTGGAACTCACAGCAGTTAGATAATTTACCTCAGGTCATGCTGCTGGTCAACAGGTGAGCTGGGATTTGAACCCAGGTCTGCCTGGCCATAGCACCTCAAGGCCTAGCTAGATGGGCTCCATCCTGGTGTCTGAGAATAGTTAGCCTCTACTATTGCTGATCAGTGGGCACCTGGGTTGGGACTTCTTTTTCAGTACAATGGCATCATTACAGAATACTACGCCATTAGTGTTCTTAGCATATCCAAATGGTGTTTTGTTTTACTTTATCTAAGACTCAAGTGAAAAACTCATTGTACCATCAATCACAATAAATATCTCTAAATGTATTTAAAGTCTTGAATGAAAACAGCACCAAGACGCTGCATGGAACTGGAGCCTGCCAATCACCTGTGAGTGAGTTTAGAAGTGGATTCTTCAGCCACAGTTGAGTTTGGGATTACTGCAGCTCTGGTCAACACCTTGAGATGTTGTGAGAGATCAGGCCAGAGCCGTGTGGCAGAGTCATTCCTGGATTCCTGACTTAGAAACTGTGGGGGATAAGAAATGTTGCTTTAAGTTGCAGAGTTTTTGGGGTAATTTGTTATGTAGCAAAATATAACTAATGCAAGTGGTTTTATTCCTCCCTCAGGTAGTATGGAATGGAGAATGATCCTCTATTTTCCTTCACCAGGATAGAAACAGTTCTCATTTAACAAAGAAATAAAAATCAACAGAACCTCTACTACTGAGTGTTGACAGCTACCAGTGACATCTCAGCAGTACTACTACAGCCAGCTCCATCTTCTTGAGATCTGTCCATCTGCGCTCCCGCACCTGCTCACAGACCAGCCTGAACCAGTATTAAGCACCAGTCTGCGGGGCTCTGTGAGAACAGGGGCAAGCCTATCAGGGACAAGGCAAAACTGCTTCTTAAAATGCTCTGCATAGCAGGCTCCTGAGGACATGAACCGAGACCCTATTCATGTTCTAGGCCACTTGTTTGAGGAAATCTCCCCTGACCCACCAAGAAAGGGCTGCATAATGGCTGCACTCTTCCTTGGCACCCTAGGAGCCGGGACCATGTCTGTCTTGCTTGTCACTGTATCACCAGAGCCTGGCAAGCATGCAGCATGGAGTAGGTGCTCAGCAAATTTGAGTGGATAAAAGAATCAGGCTGCATTTTTTTTTCTTTCTTGAGACCGAGTCTTGCTCTATTGCCCAGGCTGGAGTGCAGTGGTGCAATCTCGGCTCACTGTAACCTCCGCCTCCTGGGTTCAAGCAATTTTCCTGCTTCAGCGTCCCAAGTAGCTGGGATTACAGGCACATGGCACCACGGCCGGCTAATTTTTTGTATTTTCAGTAGAGACAGGGTTTCACCATGTTGGCCAGGCTGGTCTGGAACTCCTGACCTCGTGATCTGCCCGCCTAGGCCTCCCAAAATGCTGGGGTTACAGGTGTGAGCCACCAGGTCTGGCCCAGACTGCCTTTTCAACTGGCCTTGTTGGCTTCTGGTGCAAGACCTCATCTGTGGCATGGTAGGAAGGCTGTGAAAGCTATGACTTATTCCTTCCTGGTGGTCAGAGATAGGTGCTGCAGGATTAGGGTGACAAAGCTTTCCTTGATTCAGGCCTTTAGCTCCTTTACTTTAAAGAGTGGCACTTGGGATGGGCAGTGGCCTCTTGCTGAGACCTAGACCTTATCATTGGCCTCAGAGAAGGGTGCACTTAATACCCACAGTGATACAGAGCAGAGTGCCTAGGGCTGGGTTGGGGACGGGCTGCAAGACATCAGGATTTAAGGTGGAGAGTAGGTCTCAGAAGTACCAGCCCAAGAGGCCAGTTGTTCCTACCAAAAGTGCAACGGCCTACTCAGACCTTCAGCATAATCACGATCCTGCATCAAGCCAGCTAATCATGACACACTGAAATCTCAGGGTAGTAGGGATTGTCACAGCTCCAGGAAGGCTCATGCCTACAGGAAGGCTCCAGGAGTACCTTGTTCCCAAGAGCAGCAACGTCCTTAGACCTGGGCCCTGTGTGCCATCCCTTCTGGCCATGCCACTCCCCAGAAGAAGAGAAGTTCACAGGGCTCAGGAGATATCTCACCTGGAGTGTCTCACCAGCTGGTGTCCATGCCCCCTTACCAGGCTATACTCTATCTAGCTACTAGGACTTCAGGATTCCCTGCCCAAATGGCTTGAGCCTGCATGGGTCTCTTGCCCAGGTACATCCCTTTTAGGGTAGACACTGTCTCCTGCTTACACATCTTCAGGTTTCAGAGGTGGCCAAGGAGAACCTATTAGGTAGGGTGTGGACCAAGCTTGGACATACAGACGGATGTGCCCACGTGCATGCAAGTGAAAGCCCTTTCAGAGCGGGACAGAGCAGGGGTGGTAAACGGTGAGGGGCCTTATTGGTAGTCTGACCTCCGTCCCTACAGGCCTGCCCATGAGTCTGCATGGTAAAGATGCCTGGTGATGTTGCTGTATTTCATGTACTGGCCCCCACTGGCACCTACTGTTGCTTTATCTACCTCTTTCCTCTACCCTGTACCTCTGAGGCAGCTGCTGGGAGCTAGGACTATACTGGGCTGGGCCTGTACTGGTGCTGGTTGGGGGAAGGAGTGGAGGCCCTAGCATCAGCAGTGCCTGGTTTCCTGCAAATATGAACACCGACACATAGAAGAAGGGAGAGTGTGAGTTTGAAGGTACCAATGTGTTTGGGTGACTGTGAGCAAATGAGGTGAGCAAGAAAGGAAGAGTGAAAGAGAAAAGGAGGGTGACCACATGAAAAAGGGTGTGTGCATGAGGGAAAAGAAAAATACCTGTGTGTGCATGTGCACAGGGGTGGGGAAGGCAGTGGGGTAGACACTCAGTGCCCCCACAGTACCTGGGAGCTGTGCACAACTGCAGGTCTGGGAAGAGGACGGAGAATGGAGAGGAAGGGGAGGAGTCTGCCTAGTCATTTTCGAGAGTGTGTGTGAAGAAGGGGTACAGTGCAGGGGAGAGAGAAAGTCACCTAAGGAGGGAACGAGAGAGCAAGCATATCTCCAGGAAGCCTGCGGAGTGGAAGCTGTGGGGTGGAGGGATGGAGCTGAGAGAGGTGAGTGTGCAAGAGGAAGACGTGCAGGTGTGTGAACGTGGAGGTGTGCGTCCGCCCCTGCAGGGCTGCGTGAGACAGGCAGGCCACGTGCCCGGGTGACTGTGCGTGGGTACATGCATGTGCACAGGGAAGCATACGGCCATGACAAGTGAGCACAAACACGAGTGTGCCAGCGCACACGTGGGGGTGTCCCAGGGGCTGTGAGGCAGCATGCCTGGCCCTGGGGCAGCGGGCGGGGGCAGTGGAGGGTGCCTGCCAAGGGGTGTTGGTGATGCCTGAAGATGTTTCCACCCCAGAAAGCTCTGAGAGGACTGTATGACCTGCCCCTGCTGGCTCAGATCTGGGTGGCCATGGTGGCTGGGAGTGTTGGCCCTGCTGCCTCCATCTGGAGGTGGGTGTGGGAACAAATAAGTCACCAGGCATGGCTGGCCCTCACTCTGCCTCACCTCTGGGCAAGACAGCCAGGAGGGGAGAGAATACTCGAGGGCTGGATTTTTACACCATCATTATGCAACTGCCTGCAGTGCTTGTAGGCTTCTTCTAAAGGCCCAGCACTCTAACCCTCTTGGCCTATACACCTCCATTTCCTTTTGTGTCCCAGTTGTCTTGACAAATATTTGCAGAAGCCTACTCTACACCTGGCTCCAGGTTTACCCTACTCACAATGCCAAACCATCCCCCAGTTCTTTCCCATCCCCCTCTTATTGGCTTTAATTAATTGTCTTCATAGCACTTACCACTACTGGCCACACTATGTGGCATAGCTTTTACTTATTTTTTTTGTTGTCTATTTTTTCCTTAATAGCAAATGTGTGTACAGCACTCGCTATAAGCCAGGCACTGTTCTAAGGTTTCTGTTAACTCACTGAATCCTCTAACAACTCCATACAGTAGTGAATATTGTTCTTGCTATATTGTGAATGAGAGGCCCAGAAAGAATCAGTACTTGCCCATGATCATCCCACTGGAAAGTGGTGGAACCAAGCTAGGGTCCAGAGTCCCTGCTCTTGACCAGCACATAATACTGTCCTGTGAGGGTAGGAAATTTTTTCAGTTTGGGTCTCTGCTGCTCAATCTTTAGTGCTTACAACAGTGCTCAGCACGTGTAGGTGCTCAATCAGTAGTGACAGAATGAAGAAATGAGTGAATACCTGCTGGACATGGAGGATGCAGAGATGAAATAGGAAGGTGCTTGCCTTCAGAGAGCTCATGGCCCCATGGAGGAGGCACATAATCACTGCAATCCCCTATCAGGATGGCATTGTGTGAGTCTCAAGGGTCACACAACTTGCTCAGCCTCTGCAAGCAGGACTTCCCAGAGGAAGGACACAGATGGGGACAGGCATAGTGACATTGTCTACCTCCTTTAAACTCCCATCTGGCACAAACACACTTTAACTCTTTTTGCCTCAGTCCACAGGGTGTCAGAAGATGACAGTGGCTCCATGGTGACAACAGAGGCAGAACAAGGTAGTGGTGAGGACGCGGGCTACTGAGAGAGACTGCCTGGAGTGAATCCTCCCTCTACCAGCTAAGTGACCTTGGACAGACTGCCTAAGCTCCCTGGACCTTGGTCCTCTCATCTGTAAGATGGGGGTACAAATGACACTGATTTCCTAGGATATGACATGACCAATGCTCCTCTTCTATTCTACACTGGTTGCTGGCTTTTGGGGAGGTATAGGAGAGAATACTGGGATTCAATATATTATGCTTATTACTGCAGCATCTCTACTGTGGCTTCATCTCATTTTGCAGAAGCAACTCAAAGCAGAACTTGTCCATGACCTTTCAGTACAGCAGGGACTGTGTCTATTTTATTTACCACTATATCTCTAGCACCTAGTACAGAACCTGAGACCTAGTAGATGCTCAAGAAGTACTTGAGTGAATGACTGAGGGGTTATTTATTTATTCCCCCCAGGATGCTTGTGAGGATAAATATTCATATTGCTATTGTTTCTATTTACAGATGAAGGACTGGAGCTTCAGGAAGGTTAAGTGAATTGTGCGTAAACACACAGCCTGAAGCAGAACAGGGGGACTCAAATGCTCTTTCTTCCTCCACACCATGCCATTCTCTGGACTTCCATTCATCCTGCCCTATTTTCTGTGGCTTTCTTCTAGCCAGTGGGGCCATCCCTGATTGTAGAGTCATCTCCGAATTCTATGACTCATATCTGAATCACAGAACTGTTTAATACTTGAAGGGGACTTCTGATGTCATCTGGACCTCCCACCCATTGTGGAAATTTCCTCTCCAATGTCTATCTAGCCAGTACTTGAATGCCTCCTGTGACGGAACACTCTTTTCTTCCTCTGGAATTATTGAGATCTATGACTGGACCACTTTTAGAGTCAGAGTTCTATGGGCCAGCAGGCCTGTCTTTAATTTCAATGTGTTGGGATTACGTCATCCTAAGATATACAGAAAAGATCTGCTGTCCTCTCCATAAGGCAGCCATTCAGATATTCAGAGAGTTCTCACATCTTTTCAGAGAATTCTCTTCAAGACAGATGGTGTCCATCTTAGACCATCTCAGCAAGCTGACCAAAGCGTTTTGAGCAATGGCACCCCTACTGGTTAAGGTATGAACTGCACCAAAGGGCTTCCTCAGGAGCTGGGGCACTGAATGTGGTGTGAATAAAATACCGCTTATTTTGAAGAGTCGTTGTTTTAGATCCATACCTGGTTGTTTCCAGTGTCTCTCTTAAAGAATGTCACGTGAAGACTCCATTCTAAGGTTCCTTGTCAATCATGAGGTCTCTGACAAGCTACAGGTTTGGGGCTTCAAAGTTAGAGTTCAAAAGACTTGTCTTTTAACAAAATGTTCGGAAGGAGAGATGAAAATATATGCTGTGTTATAGGATTATGGTGATTTTTTTCCATCTGTATTTATTTCTAATGTTTTGACAGTTAACCTTTTGTTATAAGAAGGAAAAAAAATAAAAACTTTTTTTTTTTTTTTTTTTTTTTTGCGATGGAGTCTTGCTCTGTTGCCAGGCTGGAGTGCAGAGGCATGATCCTGGCTCACTGCAACCTCTGCCTCCCAGTTTCAAGTGATTCTCCTGCCTCAGCTTCCCAAGTAGCTGGGACTACAGGTGCGTACCACCACGCCAAACTAATTTTTGTATTTTTAATAGGGGTTTTTTATCATGTTGGCCAGGATGGTCTCTATCTCTTGACCTTGTGATCTGCCTGCCTCGGCCTCCCAAAGTGCTGGGATTACAGGCATGAGCCATGTGCCTGGCTCACAATAAAAACTTTTATAAAAAAATTAAATAATTCCCCCAACTTCTTCTTCCTTCTGAGGTTGTTTATCATGGCGTGGGTCATGGGATTACAACTGGGACAAGCTGCCACCCTGTAGGCAAGAGTGCCTTGGTAGTCATCTCCACGGTAGCTGCAATGGCCTGCAAGTGTGGTCAACTGGCCTCGAACAGCACAGCTTCACCCTCAAGCTGGGCTTCTCAACAGGGACATCAGGTAGTTTCCCACCTCTGCCCCCCAGCCTTGGCTCATGCTGCCTTCAGGTTTTGTTTCCTACCCTTACCTCTTGAAGTCAGCCCAGCACTGAATGGTCACTGGTCATTCCCTAGGAGCCCTGGACTCCCCAGCTCTTCATCCTTCTCTTCACTTCCTAGCACACCCTCAGTTGCTTGCTCTTCCCTCCACGTGAGCCTACAGCAGCTCCACATGCTAACAGGCCAGAATGCATCAGGGATTAGAAAAACAAGCCCCCATTTAAGTGATGACCTATGGAGCAGCTGCCTGGTTCTTCTCATGCAAGTTCACAGCTAGCCAGGCTTTACTCCAGCCCCAGCACCAGCCGGGGTATTCTCTCTCCACTCTGAGCTCTGGGAGGACCTGGGTGCTGGGAAGACTCACCCGGTAGCCTCTCACTGCAGCACATGTCCAGGGCCCCTCCCTTGGAGTCATCAGCAGCGTGGTTCTCTCTCTCACTCCTGCAGCAGGATAGAAAAGGTGAGATGATGCTGGTGAGCCAGGATCAAGACAAAAACCCAGAGCAAAGATAAGAAACCTCCCTCTCTTGTATTCTGTATCCCTCTGAATAACCCCACCCCATCAAAGGGACCTGTGGAAAATACCAGTCTATTGAGGGGTCAAGCCACAGAGGCAGGAGCAGAATTTTGCAGGTGTCTTCCTTGTGGAATCAGTGGCAGCAGTACCATCACAACCATCATCACCCTCATCACTATCATCATCTCTACCATGGAAGGAAGATTTACTATATGCAAACACTTTGCAAACTTTACCACATTAAATCCTCACCATAAGCCCACGAATGAGGGATCATTAAACAGGCTCAGAGAGGTTAAGTAACTTGCCCAAAGTCACACAGCTAAAGAGAATAGAGAAGAGTTTGAAATTATGGCCTAGGATTCCAGGCTCATGCACTTGCTGCTATGCCACTGTGTGTCCTATTTCCTGTGGCTGTGAACCATAGGTGAACAGGAAGAGGGCTCTGAGTAACCCACAGTCCTGTGTCCAGCTCTCCAAGATGTGCAAATCCCCTCTACTTCAGGCAGTGGAAAGTAGCATGCAGAACTCTTCTCCAGAAATAGCTAGAAAAAGTAGTTATATATATGTTTTGCATAGTCTAAATGTTTCCTTCCTGAAATCAGAAAACCCTCTTTCTAGCCTATCAGAGCACCTTATAGGACAGTATGGGTGTCTAGTTTTGCTTCTTTACCCGGTAAGCTAGAAAAAGGTTGCTGGAGATCAGGTAGACCCCATGAAGCATCTTTAGAGTAGACATATTTTGAGGGCAACCACTTGGCTCACGGGGGTTCCCCTACCCTGGGAATGGCCTGAAATGCAGCATGGGCTCCAGTGGCCTTGTCTATGCTTTGTGTCTCTGACCCTTGGCAGTAGCTGATGACTGATCCAAGGCTGGACACAAAAACCAGCCTGAGTCAATCAAATATTCTCCCTTGCACACTGAAAATGCATTCTGGTGCATTTTGCTGGTGCTGAATCATGGTAGCCACAGTGGCCTGAAGAGAAGACCTGCAAACATCTGCTGCAGAGGGCCTGAGAGCAGATGTTACCATCTCTACTGAGTCTTGATTGGACAATATGTCTATCAAGACCATAAGATGGCCAAGGATCCTTCCAATAAATCCCCACATTTTAGTTTATGCCAGTGGGATGTGATTTCTGAAACTGGCAATCAAAAGAACCATTGACATAGCCTCTCTAGCATACTTCCAGGAAGTCCAGAGGCTCAGCTGCTTCTCTGCCTGCCTGTCCTCCTATCCTGCTTCTTGGACTGGCCCTGGCGCCTATTTCAGGCCCAAATCCAGATTTTAAATAATTAAGTGCAGAGAGGACAGGTTCAGGGTGGCCCTTCTCTCTGTGATAGCTTCTTTTTCAACTGGCATTGTATTACTTCATTTTTTTGCCTCAACCCAACTGCCAGGGTCTTGGTGAATCACAAGTCCTAGAGCCCAGCACTCCTGCAGAGAGGGGGTCACTATCTTCAATGTAAACGTCTGACTTTAAGTGCTTTCTTTAAATGTCCCTGGAGTCCCCCCACCTTTCTCCCTCCCCATTGTGGTCCCAGCTACAGTCATCATTGCCTAGATTGCTGTGGCAATATTTTAACTGATTGCTGGCATCCACTCAGGCTGGCCTCCAAAACATTCTCCACCTGGCTCCAATGCTTATGGCATAGATAGGCTGTGCAGTTTACCACCTGCACAACTGGATGTGGAAGTCCCCTCTGCCCCAGGCAATGGAAAGTGGCATGGTGAACTCTTCTCGGAACAGAGGAGCTAGAATCAGTTCCTCAAAACTCAACATTTATCACATAACATTTCTCGAAAAAATATTCTCATGGCATCCTTATTGTACTTAGAACAAAGATAAAAACCCTTTGGCATAGTTCACTAGATGTTGGGTGGTCTGGTCCCTGTTGATCCCTGCAGCCTTACCCCTTGCCCCTCTCCCCCTTGACCTCTGCACTCCGGCCACACCGGAAAGGCTCTTTCCTTCACAGTGCCTTGCACATGCTTTTCTCTCTACCTAGAGAGGTTCTCCAGCTGTACTTCTTAGTACTTTTTGCTCATGGTATGTACCTGACACAGTTAGAAATGTCATTTTAATTTATGCCATTATTCAACATCTGTCTCCATCATTAAACTATAGGTTTCATGAAGGCAGGGTCCACTATTTCTGTTTTATTTACCATTGTATCTTCAAAGCCTTGCACAGTGCCTGGTTCGTAGCAGGGTGTTCAATAAATAAACACTTATGGAATAAGTGAATGTTGACCTGACGTTCTTGAGAAAACATTAGAAACCTCAAGCACAGCCATGATCTGAGCTGCTTTGTGGGCAGGTCTTTGTTAAGTAGCTTGGAGCTCTCCTCTACAGCTGTCATCCACAGAAGTCAGAGAATCACAGATCTGGAAGGCCTCTCATTTTACAGAGGAGAAACTGAGGCAGGGGGTGGGCTCTGACTTGCCCCACATTTCATATTGAGCTGGTGGTGGCCACAGGGATTGTGTTTGAGAGTACCCACCCCCAACCTTCCAATCCTAAACTTGTTCTTTCCTTATCCTAAAGAGCACCCAGTCGGATGGCAGCCCCTGAGGGCAGATCCCTGGCTGGGTACAGAAAGGCATAGTATCCAGATACCTCTGGGAGGGGACCAATGTGTGACTCACACCTGCTTTCACACCTTAAGCCTCTCAGGCCCCAAGCTGTGTTCAGAATAGCTCAGTGCTGCATGTGTGCGGCGGACTCTATAAATAAGCTTCCTAGAAAATGACTAATTTCATAATCAGAAAAGCAGAACGAGTAGCACCTCTTGACTGCAAAGGAAAATGGGGCAAGAGCCTGCTGCTCTTCCCTGAGGTCAAAGGACTCCAGGCAACCCCAGCCAAAACCTGCATGTCTAGACTGTCCAGAGGAGGGTTTAATTAGCTTTCTGGAGAAAATAGATAGCCATTCAGGCTGGATGGAGAACCCAGTCTCTGGGTGCTGCCTTCCTCCCTCCCCACCAAGAGCAGAAATAGCTGCTTGTATTGGATTGCTAAGGTTCCTTCTCTCTCCTTCCCCACTTCTATCAGCCAGGCAACAGGAACATAAGACTGGTCTATGACAAGAGCAGCCATTTGCTGGGCTGCCCACACCACTGCTTCCCTTATAACCAGAGAGCACCAGGAATGGAGGGACTTGGAAATCACCCAGTCTGCCCCCACTTCACTGATGGAGGACATCCCAGAGTGAAAACAGCTTCCCAAAGCCATTGTCTCATTCAACAGGCGTGCACTTTCTGTGAGCAAGGCCTGGAGCTGCCCTGTGAATATAGTGATGAATAATCCAGGCCCCTCCTTGCAGGCTCCCAGTCTTCTCAGAGAGACAGACATGCAGACACAACTGTACCCTGATGCCTGCTTTAACTAAGGTATGCCTGTGACCACTTTGGGGAGGGCTCTGCTCATTTGTGGGGAGGGGCATGAGGTAGAGGAAGTCTTCTCCAAGGAGGAGACAGGAGCTGGTTTTTAAAATATGTTTTTAGGTGGATGAAGTGTTGCAAGGGAAAAGGATTTCTTGAGTAGAGCAAATAGAGCAAGGCATGGAAGCTCAAGATGTAGGGAACATCTGGTGCGATCGGAAGTAGGCTGGTCAGTGGGATGGAGCAGCAGATGGGGGCTAGGTCTCAGTAGAGGCATGTGGGCAAGAAGCAACCCAGAAGCAAGGAATCCTGCCTCCCTGGGGGCGGGGGAAGCCCTCTTCCACTTGACCAGGTGGCTTCCCTGCACTGAGAGTGATGCTGGCTCTTTTGCACCTGACCTGGCTGGGGACGCCTATAACAGGAAGTGGGGAGCAGCAGCTTATGTTTAAGGAATGGACTTTAGACTCAGCTGGTAGCATCTGAACTGGTCTGAAACTACTCTTTTTACTGTGCAAAAATTCCTATAGCATAAAATTCAACATTTTGACCATTTTAAAGAGTACAATTCAGTGGCATTTAATACATTCATAATGTTGTGCAACCATCATAATGATCTGCTTCCAGAATATTTTTGTCACCCCAAAAGAAAATCCTGTACTCATTAAGGAGTCACTCCCTGTCCTCCTCCCCCCAGCCCCTGGCAACCGCATATCTGCTTTCTGTCTCTATGGCTTTGCCTATTCTGGATATTTCATATAAATGGAATCAGAAAATATATAGCCTTTTGTGTTTGCTTCTTTCACTGAGCATAATGTTTTCTAGGTTCATCCAAGTCCGAAGCATGCATCAGTACTTCATTCCTTTTTATGGCTGAATAATATTCTACTATAGGATGGATGACATTTTATTTATCTATTCACCAGTTGAACATTTGGGCTGTTTCCACCTTTTGGCTATTTGTGAATAGTGCTTCTATTCACAAACAGTTTGAACCAAACTGTTCTGTTTCCACTCTCCTCCTATCACACTTGTGGTTTTGGGCAATCCTTTCTGCGATCTGGGTCTGAGGCTTATGAGAATAAGGTGCCTAGACTCTAAGCCCATTGTAACTCGAATGTCATCACCTTCCTTTGCTTGTTCGTATGTGTGAAGGTAATGAGCTGTGCAGCTATGCCACCAGCGCTGGGTGCTGGAGACCCAGCCTAGACCACCCACCCCATCTTCCAGAAGCTCACGGCCAGTGCAGAAGACACAGAACAGATGCGGCTGTGGGCTGGGTGAAGTGTTCTAACAGACGCACCTCCCCTCTGCCTGGGGAGTGGAGGGGGGATGGGAGGTGCTATTAGGAGACATCCTGGAGTCTCCTAACATGAAGTCGCAGCTTTGCCCAGGACTCATGCAGAGAAAGAGCTGGCCGGTTTGCTGAGCCAGTCAGAGAGCCTGAACCTGATTCTTGGGTGTGAGGCTGAGCCAAGCCCAGCCCTCTCTCCTGGGCTTTGTGCTCCTGGTACCCTGTAAACACCCCTCACTGCTAATGTGGCACTCACACCACCCTCCTAAAGCTCGAACCCCACCCGACATCTGTATTTGCTGAATCAAACTTGTCGGTTCTTCCTGTTGAGCCTTGTTTGTGCTGTTCCCTCAGCCTGGAAGACCCTTTCCTCTTTTGTCAAATCTTACTTGTTCTCCAAGGTGCGGCTTAGGTGGTATGCCTTCCATGGAGCACTTCCTGATCTCTCAGGAAGAACTGCATCCTCCCACTTCTGGGCTCCCCCACACACCTGGTTCATATATCCTTTTGTCTCTTACTTTGTTCTGCTGCTATAGTTAGCTGTTTATGCACCTGCCTCCCCCACCAGCTTCTGACTTTGGAGCATCCTCACCCCCTCAACCACCTCTGCATCCCAGGTGTTTAGCACAGGGCCCGAGCCTGTTGATGTACACGTTAAAGGCCACATCTAGGGTCGTGGCAGGTAGTCTGCCCTCCTAGAGGGAGCCTCCCAGTTAAAGATGGCCAAACTATATCCAGGAAGAGGCCTATAATGCCATCCAGATTTTCATCAGCATGTTCAGCAGGCAGGAGCAGAGGACACGCTGGCTTCATGGAAACGAATGATCAGGCTGAGCACCTCATGTGCCCCAGAGGATCCAGATGGAGATGGCTTGGCCTCCTCAGTGGGTGGGGTGCAGGGGAACCACGTAAACACTCACTCACCTGGCTCCCTCATAATTCATTCCCAAGGTGTCTGGATGGGGAAGGGTGCCATCTTCCAGGGCAGGAAGCTTTCTCAGCCAAAAGCAAGCTGGAGATATAAATGGAGGAGAGAGGGCAGCTTCAGATCATCCAGATGGGAAAACTGGGACAAAGAGAGATTAAGTGACTAGTCTCGGGTCACACAGTGTGTCAACAATTGTTTTCAGGTACTTAAACTCCTGATTTCCTTTTGTGAGTCACCTTTCTCCTCCCCTGGTACCCTGCTCGCCCCTTGCCACACAGACAGCCCAGAACTAGAGCTCAGTTAGCTGTTATTTGTATCATACCCCAAAGCCTTCTAATAAATATCTTTTCTGCCCAAGTTACTCAGAGTCCTCTTCTGTTGCTGGCAACCAAAGAACCCAGACTGATGCGTGCAGCAAACTCGTGGAATGAATAGGCTCTGAGCCCAGGACTCCCAATGCTTAGTTCACTGCTATTTCCGTCCTGCCAAGCTGCCTACCCTCCCTGCCCAGCTGTCCACTGTCCAGCCATCTGTCCTCACGTCTGAGCAGACTGCAAACTTGGAGTTTTCTGGATCCCAAACACGGGGTCTGAGTGTTCTCTGCTTGGGATGTGCCCAGACAAATGACTTCCCTTCTATCCCTGCTCTTCTCTGAGTGGGAGAAGCAGGGCGTGGGCATGGCAGAGACCCCAGCGAAGCGAAGATGAAAACTACAGGGTAGGCCTAGCCTGCTGAGGGGCTTAGGCAATAGTTGTCCATTTTTCATTTGAGTCTGAATCAGGGACTGGACGATTCATTTGTTCAACCTGTTTGCTAAACACCTACTATGTTCAGGCTACGTGTGGGACCCTGGGAATACAATGAATGACAAACATCTCATGGGGTATGTAGGTAAGAAGAAAAGGCAAGTGTCCTGTGTGAGGGGAGGCGAGCAGGGTGCCCTGGAAATGCCAGCCAGACCCCTAAGGAGGCAGAGGACTCAGGAGAGGTTCGGTTCCCAGGAAGGGCTGTCTCTGATGAGACGTGAAAGAGGAGTGGGGGTGAGAGGCTGTGGGATGAGACAGGAGGGGGTGGGGTGCTCCAGGTAGAAGGAGGGCATGTGGATGGGCCTGGAATTGACACAAAGCAGGGCATATTCAAGGGCTAGAAAGAAATTTAGCCTAAAAAGGGAGTATGGAAAGGGGATGGGACAATCCACTGAATTGCTCACTTGTAATTTTTTTCTTTATCCCTTCCTTTCTTTCCAGAGAGGTAAGGCGGACCTCTCCCTTGGGAGAGGCAGCTTGGCTGCAGGACTGAAGGCCAAGTTCCTGCAGGAGCTATCCTTCCAGTCTTTGTTCTGTAAAAGCTTGAGCACCTGGGGGGCAAGGTGTCTCTTGGTCAGGGAGGTGGGTATGTAGGAAGGGGAGGGGACCTCGGGGCCTGGGAAGGTGACAGAGCCCATCAGTTCTATGACTGGTGCCTGGTGTTTGCGTGGGTGGTGCTGAGTGCACAGAGAGGGCTGGATCTCAGCCTCCAGGGCTTCCGCTGCACCCCACACGGCACCCTCCCCGCAGAAGGCACAGTAAGGGAAAAAATTACAAGGGAGCAATTCAGTAGATTGTCCCATCCCATGCCACACCTTTTCACACTCCCCTTTTAGACTAAATTTCTTTCTACACAGAAGGTGTCTTAGCTATAACCAGTGTGGTTTCCTTGAAACATCCCTGGTATGGCGGTCACAGCAGTGGGTTGGGGTCCCTCCAGTGATGACTGGGATTGAATTTCCTATCAGGTAGGGATGCTGGGAAGCTCTGCGTCTGGGCTAATTTCATTTAAGAAACACAATGAGACATTTCTTCCATACCTGATATTAAGGATTTAAAAAATCAACCAGCTCTAATAGATTTTTGGCTTGGGAGGCAGGAGACCAGCTAAAAGGTGAGCATGATGATCAGGTAAGAGACGGGCCATCCTGACCCGGGATTGCAGCTGGGGACTGCCCCCTTGCTGGGGACCTGCTCCAGTCACTCTGATTTCAGACCGTAACTGCCTCCTCATCACCCCCTTGACCACGAAGCACAGCCCTCCCTTTGCCCCTTTGCTTAGGCTGTCTCTCCTGCCTGGAAGGCCATCACCTCTTTGTACCCCTCCTTAAAATCCAACTCAGACTTTAAGCTCCAGCTTAATCTTGAATTGCTCTAGGAAGCCTTCCCTGAGGACAGGTCTTCACTCCACTCTAGTAAAACTGTGTGGCTCTGGAAAAGTGTCTTTATCACTTGAAGCCTTACCTTTTTCTCATATGTCTAACACGGATGACAATACCTTCCACACAGGATTGCGGTGAAGATTGCCAGTGAATGAGAGAAAGGTGAATGTTGACTAGCATGGTGACTGGTAAACAGCAGGTGCTAGGGAACTATGCAAACAACTGACAAAGGCATGGCAGAGAAGAGAAATGAGGGTGGTGGTGGTGGGGAAGCAGGTGTAGACAGCGTATAAACTCCTGGGAAAGGGCTGGGAACCTAGCTTCTGGAAAGGGCAAAGGGCTTTGAACATTGCCAAGTTGTCTAGGGCAGCCTTTGGATAAGAGAGGCATCCCAGGACCGTGTGCCTTCCCTTGCTGACAACAGAAAGGCGTTGTTGGGACTGCAGGTGTCTGTGGTCTGGTCCAAAGGTCCAGTATGAACTGAGTTTACCAGCTTCCCCCTGTACTCTGAGGAGGAGGGCGCTAGAGGGAGATTTGAGGAGCCCCATCCTGCCAAATTCCTAGATTGGGTGGGATGGGAGCAGGAGAAACATTCACAGACTCTTTGCTGGCTTTGGCCACCCTGCTGGGACCAAAGTAGCATGGGCTAGCTGCGCAGGCAGCTTCGAGAGAGACCAGGGGCTCATGGCTGATGCCCACATATTCTGTCCTAATTACGTCTTTGGGGTAGAGGGTCAGGAATTCACAGTGATTCAGCTCCAGCTCTGTGGACCCTCGCAGTCTCTTCTCAGGGCCATCCTGGCTTTCTTTTAAAATCTACACTTTTAAAATTTCATGGTCAGGTTGGTGAGGTTGGAAGGGAACAGGGGGAGGTGATCAGAGTGAGGAAGGAAGCAGGAAACAGGGCAGAAGCAATCTTATGGCTACCTGTCCAGGAACATCTTAGCCCCTGACGGATGAAGAAGGTAACAATGACATCTTCACAACAGAATGGGCAGCTATCACTACAGCATGTGGACCACACAGGCCAGGCACTGCTCCAAGTGCCTTGCATGTCTTAGTAAATTCAATCCTCATAGCGGCCCCTGGAGGCACATACTAGCATTCCCTGCATTTTCTAGAGGAGGAAATGGACACTCAGAAAAGTGAAGTGACCTGCTCAAGGCCACACAGCTAGTCATCACAGAGCTTCCCCCACTGCCCGGATTCCTAACCCCTCTTTCACTTTTTAGTTTTTGACAAAAACAATACTCTGCAAATACAACAGGAAGAGACTGCACATCATGGCAGTTGCTTTCTATATGTTAAGAAATCATCACCATAAATCTATGTGAGTAACATGTGGTGATCCCCATTTTTACAGATAAGAAAACTAAGGCTCAGGGGGTGAAGTGGCCCAAGTGAATGAGTGAAGGAACAAGAGCGAGATCCCTGTGCCTGTGTCCCTGCTCCTGCTTGGGTCCCTGAAGGGGGTCGTTGCCATTCTCCCTAGAAGAATGACTGGGAGTCCTGCGCTGGACCACGACCTCGGCTTTCTCCACTTGAAATGGCAACCCAGGGAGCAGGCCTTGGGAGGCTGGCTTGGGTGGGGAGCCTGTGATGGTGGCAGCTGTGTTCCATCAGTGCTGTGACACATACACTCACTGGCCCAGGGTCCAGCAGCCCTGGGTTCTAGTCCCAGGCTACTGTGTGACCTTGGGCCAGTCATTTCCTTTATCTGAATCTCAGCAGTCCCAATGAAAACCAAAGGGCCTGAATGAGATGACCTCTAAGGGTCTTTCCTTAGAGGTCAGGCTTCAATTCCGGGCTGGTCAGGGTTTAATGAGGCAGAGGGTGGAATGGCAGTGAACCAGCAGAAGGCACTCACAGCATCAGGGAAACAGGCCTTCGTCCACGGAGGGCAATCTTCAAGCATGGAGGGCGGATCTGGCCTGAGCCAATTATTGACAGAGTCCAGGTTCAGCTGTGATTTGATGCTGTGGATGGTCCTATCTGATAATAAATGGTGCAGTGGTTGGGAGCCCAAAAGATGATCAAAAGGCTGAATTTTGGAGTTCAGAGGTCATCTGGTCTGATCCTCTCTTCTCTAAGACTCTGAAAACACTCCATTCTGCTCCCTCTTCCTGCACCTGCTCCTAGGTATGCAGTTTAATTTACAGGGAGAAAACAGGCAATCACAAACGAGAAGGCGTGATCACACCTCTCCTGGGTGTGTTCTGGTATTTCCGTTCGGTTACTTGCTCGCTCCTACCTATAATGCCTTGGGATGCACTTTTCCCTCCACTGGAAAATCCCCCTTTTCCTTTCTATGCTTGGAAAACTCTTATTTGCCTTTTAAGACTCTGTTCAAACATCACCTCCTCAATAGAACCCCCTCCGATTCCCTTAGGAAGAACTGGGTACTCTGTCTTCTGTTCTTACCTCCCCATATGGTCATTATCTGTTGATGCCAGTCTCCCTGCCTCACACGGAGCTACCTGGACATAAACCTGTAGTCTATGATCACCGCAGCTTCCTTTTACTGCCAACTTATTGTGTGCTGGATCCCATGCCAAGCACTGCACATGTATGACATCATTCACTTCTCACTATAACCCTATGAGGTAAACAGTCATCCTCCACTTACACGTGGAGATTGGGACTTGGAGAGACTAAGTCACCTGCTCAAGGTCATACAGTTGGTATGTGGCAGAACCAGGCTTCAAACTCAGTTTATCTCAACCCAGGCTTTATTTAAATCACTAGGTTTACAGCCTCCAATACGGGACTTTTCTGTTTCCCATGTCTAATACTATATCTAGAACCAGGCAAATGTTTTTTTTAAAAAAAAAAAAAACTGGGGTAGAGTTTGAGCATTTACAAATGGCTCATGAAAAACACCATAAAAGGCCAGTCATGGTGGCTCATGCCTGGGAGGCTGAGGTGGGCAGCACTTTGGGAGAACGAGGTGGACAGATTACTTGAGGTCAGAAGTTTGAGACCAGCCTGGCCAACATGGTGAAACCCCATCTCTACTAAAAACACAAAATTAGCTGGGCGTGGTGGCAGGTGCCTGTAATCCTAGCTACTTGGGAGGCTGAGGTAGGAGAACCTCTTGAACCCAGGAAGCGGAAGTTGCCATGAGCTGACATCGTGCCACTGCACTCCAGCCTGAGTGAAAGTGTGAGACTCCATCTCAAAAACAAACAACACCATAAAAGTAGTAAACACATAAGCTTTGGCTCTGGACTGCCCGAATATGAATCAAGGCTCTCCCACTGGCAGCCTGATCTTGGGCAAGACTTTGACTTCTCTGTGCCTCAGTTTTTTCATCTGTGAAGCAGGGATAAGTGCGTCTACACATCAGAGGGTTATGATGGAGACTGAATAAATGTTGATCTTCACACAAAGTCTTTACATGAGATGCATGGAATGTGTAGAACAGGGCCTAGGAAGCTCCTAAAAATGTTAATTGTCATCTTCTTGTGTTTCAGGCTTTGCCTGTTTCCCAGTTAATATAGCATTTCTTCTCCCATGGATGAGGTCCATGAAGGCTCTGGGATGAATCTTGTGGTGTGCTGGTAAACTGGTTCTTGAATGTCTCTTTACTGGACTGAACTGCTGTATCACTGGGAGCAAGATGAAATAAGCTATTCAGAATATTATGCAAGAATTAAAAAAGAATAATGTAGGCCAGGCATGGTGGCTCACACCTGTAATTCCAGCACTTTAGGAGTTTGACGCAAGAGGATTACTTGAGGCCATGAGCTCAAGACCACGCTGGGCAACATAGTGGGATCCCATCTCACCAAAAAAATAAAGTGTGAGCTGGGCAAGGGGGTACAAACCTATAGTCCCAGTTACTCAGCAGGCTGAGGCAGGAGGATCACTTGAGCCCAGGACTTCAAGGTTGCAGTGAGCTATGATTGCACCACTGCACTCCAGCCTAGGTGACAGTGCGAGACCCTGTCTCTTAAAACAAACAAACAAACAAACAAACAAAAGATAAGAGAAAGGCAAAGCCCTGATTTGTGCCCTCTGCCAATTTTCATGGTGTAAATGCTCCCACCATGACTGATTTCAAGCTATGAATGTGAAGAGTCATGCAGCCAGCCTTAGCAGAGGTCCGGAGGTTTGCTCAATCTGTGCCTCAGTTTCCTCATCTTTAAAATAGACGACCAGGAGAACCGAAGTCAGAACGCAGTTGTGAGGAGTAAACCTAAAGCTCTCAGACAAGCACATGGCACACTGCATGCTCTGTGTTAGCCAGTATTACTGTTTAGAGTTTTAACTCAGTCTCACTGTTGCCTACCTGGCTTGGACACTGACCCAACCCCAGCAACTGGCCTTCTGCCCTGGTAGGCAGAGTCTCTGCCCTCTAGGATTAGGCCTCGCCCACTCTTGCAGCTCTCCCATTTCCCTCTGTGATATAGTCTGGCTGTTTGTCCCCCCCCAAATCTCATGGTGAACTGTAATTCCCAGTGTTGGAGGTGGGGCCTGGTAGGTCATGGAGGTCAATCCCACATGGCTTGTGCTGTCCTGATGATAATGAGTTCTCACAACATCTGGTCGTTTAAAAGTGTGTGGCACCTTCCCCAACTCACTCTCTTGTTCCTGCTTTCGCTGTGTGATGTGCCTGCATCCTCTATGCCTTCTGCCTGATTGTCAGCCTCCTGAGGCCTCCCTAGAATCCAAGTAGATGCCAGTGCCATGCTTCCTGTACAGCCTGGCCATGAGCCAATTAAACCTCTTTTCTTTAAAAATTACTCAGTCTCCTGCATTGCTATAAAGAAACCGCTGCATTTCTTTACAGCAATGCAAGAATGGTCTAATAGAATCCTTGGAACTAGAATTCTGGCCTAGCCTGTGTTGGTTACACACTCACCCCAATCACACGCTATTTCATGCCTCTGGTTTCATCCTTAGACTTCCCTGATGCCGCCTGGGCCCGGGCTGCCAGTGTAGCTGTGCCCTGCTCTGCATGGTCCATGATGATCCCTTCTGGCATCTGCTCTGCTCCTCATTGCTTATAAGGCTCCTTCTCACAGGCCTGGATGTGCTCACAGAGGAGAGAGCTGAAGTTCAAAGTTCAGTCTGCTCCCACCTGCAACAAGAGGGGCCCCTAGCTCCTGCCACACCCTGCTGTGGGCTCCAGCTTCTCATTAGGGCTCCTGCCCCGAGTCTGATTTAACCCTTCTGTGCTCAGGCCTGGCTCAGGTCATTGCAACCTGGGAAGATCTCAGCATCTTTGGGTTTGGTGGAAGAGTCAGACAAACTGAGTCAGAAGCAGGGCCTGGAGTGGAAGATACAGAGAGGCTGGGTTTGGAAACATTAGCTGGATTTGAGGGTCTTTTGCCAGGAAAAAAAAATGGAGTGGGAACTAGGAAAAAATATCCAGGTGGGACCAGGAGTCAAGGTTAAAAGGAGCCTGACCTCTTGAATTCAAATTTAATAAATAGCAGCTGCATACCTACTGTGTGCCACATGCTTCTCAGTACCTTACTTCATTAGCCCTTTGAGACAAGCCGGTGAAGACATCATGAGCTCACTCTGCAGGAGCTACAGGCACTTAAAGAGGTGAGGGACTGACATGAGAGCAGGTACCTGGTCCTGCTGAGGTGGACAATGGAGAACACAGGACGGGGCCTGGTCCTGGGCCGAGGATGGCTGATCCTCTTCCTGCCCTGTGCCAGTGGACAGCTGGAAACCTGGGCCCAGGGCAGGCTGTCAACAGAGGTCCTCAGTCACGGGCTGAATTCCTCAAAGCACGACAGATGGACCATTCTGACATCACACGTTGTAAGGGAACCATGGTCCTCCGGAGAAAGGATGAATTCAGAGGCAGAGAGGCCTGGCTGAAATGCTGTGCTCTGCCACTTTTTCCCCATGGGGCCTTGGGCCGGTGTCCTAATCTCTCTGAGCCTCAGTTTCCTCCCATTTAACATGGCAGCGATGAGAGCTGCAGGGTTGTGATGAAGCCTGGGAAGTGAGGACCGTACATAGAGAGAGCTCAGCAGTCCTGGGGCAGGCCTCCTCCTCCATATTCCTGCTGACCTGGCTCAAAGCTTCAATTCCTGTCTCCCTCCAAGCCAACCTTATACGGGAGACACTCCTGCTCTTTGTACCAGGCAGTGTCATCAGCTCCAAGGGTCTGCTTCCTATTTCCTCAGGCTCTGTCAGGTGTTCCTGGAGCTAATGAGAACAATGCAGGCAACAGCAGCTGGAGGATGAGGGGGCCTTCTGAGGAGAACCCCCTCTGCCCTCTGGAGAGCTCCAGGCTGTTTCCAGGACCCCAGGGCAGACCCAGAGCCCTAGGAAAGGGTGGGTAAAAGAACTGGAAACTCCACTTCACAGGGTTTCCCAACTCCTCCTCTGCCATGACAACCGCCTGCCCCCAGCCATGCTCCCTCCTGCCTCTCTGCCTTAGGCTCTCAGCTCCTAGAGGCGCTCCTAGCTCCTGCCACATTCTGCTGTGGGCTCCAGCTTGTCACCAGGCCCCCTGTCACCAGACTGATTTAACCTTCCTGTGCTCAGGCCTGGCCAGGAAAGGCCTCCCTGCTCCTTCTCTTTGTGCTGTGGTTTCCTTCCCTTCCAAGGCCCACCTCAGCCCAGGCCTCCTCCAGGAAACCTCCCGAGTCAGTCTAGGGTGTGTTGATCTCTCCTCTGGCTGAATCCTTCCCCCAGCATTTTTTGTGACTTGGAAACTGGTAATGAGCCACACCCTGTCCTGGGCTGCTCCCTGCCTCTCTTGTCCATAACTTTGGCTTCTGTAAGCTTCCCAGGCTGAGAAGGGCAAGGGATAGAACTCCTTTATCCCCCACGACAGAAAGCCCAGTGCAGAGGAGAAAAAATGGAAGGCAGAGGAATGCACACCGAGCTCTTTCCTTTACACTTAGATTCAGAAGGAAAATGGGAAGCAAAGACCAAGTGGGAGAAAAAGAAGATATGAGTGGAAAGGAGTGAAGGAGCAGGGAAGGGCAGCTGCATGAGACTCAGTACCAGGGTCAAGAGAGGACAGATCAGGCCCATGATCCAGGTGGCCTTGAATCATGCTTTAGGGCTCTCACACTCTGATTATGCAACTCCTAAGCTCAACACAAACAACTCTTTGAAAACCTTTGGAACTCACCTCCTCCAGGCAGCCTTCCATGACTGACTCTGATCGCTGATCTCCGCTCCCCTTCCCTTGGCTCCTTGAGCTGCGCTACTCTGTGTTCATTCATGCCACTTCCCATGGTGCTAGGTCCTCTGAGGAGGGGATGGCGGTTTCTGCCTCACTGGCAGGAAGTTTCAGTTTACATTTATCATCTGTAGCCGGAGATGATTAGACTGTCTTTTTTGATCACCTTTTTTTTTTTTTTTTTGAGAAGGAGTCTCACTCTATCGCCCAGGCTGGAGTGCAATGGCACGATCTCAGCTCACTGCAACCTCCGCCTCCCAGGTTCAAGCGATTCTCCTGCCTCAGCCTCCCAAGTAGCTGGGACTATAGGTGCCTGCCACCACGCCCAGCTAATTTTTGTGTTTTTAGTAGAGATGGGGTTTCACTATATTAGCCAGGGTGGCTTGAACTCCTGACCTCAAGTGATCTGCCCACCTCGACCTGGTGCTGGGATTACAGGTGTGAGCCACTGCGACTGGTCCCACCTTTCTTTTATTGGCTCCAGAGGGCAGTTCAGAATACATTTTGCATTTTAAATCCAGTTTGTCTCTGAGATAATCTTTCTATAATCTTCTATCAATTTCTTTAATATCAGACTCTGTACCGAGCCTTGGTGGACATAGAGATAACTCAGAGCCAGGCCCTGCCCTCCACCCAGATTTCAGCCTAGCGAGTAGAGGGAGAAATGCATTAAGGGCCACTGAGGCTGTCTCATGGGAGTACTCAGGAGGGCACAAGGATAGAGTCTGGGAAGCTGCACAGAAGAGACCTGGAGGACAAGCAGGAGTCCACCAGATAGGAGAGGGCACGCCAGGCAGCAAACACTGCAGGGCAAAGGCCCAGAGAGGTGAAAGCGCAAGGTATACCAGGCGGAGGAGGCACTTCAATGTGGTCACAGAGTGGACAGAAGAGGGACTCTTGTCACACGGCAGAGGGCTTCATGCATCAGCCTAAGACATACTAGCTTTGACTCATAGGCCATTTTTTCTCAGTGGGACAGAGGCAGGTATTGTCATTCTAGTTGGCATTTAATCTGTGTGTGTCAGGAGTTAGCAGGGAAAACTTGACAGCATGGATGGATCTCAAAACTATTTCTTTTTTCTTTTTTGGAGATGGAGTCTCGCTCTGTCACCCAGGCTGGAGTGCAGTGGCATGATCTCAGCTCACTGCAACCTCCATCTCCCAGGTTCCAGCAATTCTCCAGCCTCAGCCTCCTGAGTAGTTGGGACTACAGGCATGAATCACCATACCCAGCTAATTTTTTTATTTTTAGTAGAGATGGGGTTTTGCCATGTTGGCCAGGCTGGTCTCAAACTCCTGACCTCAGGTGATCTGCCCACCTCGGCCTCCCAAAATGCTGGGGTTACAGGTGTGAGCCACTGCGTCTGGCTTCTCAAAAACTATTTCTTGACACAAAAGAGCACATACTGTATGATTCCACTTATATGATGATTAGCAACATACAAAACCCATCTACAGTGATAGAAATGGGAACAATCATTATTGCTGAACTTTCAGGGATGATGGAAATCTTCTGAGTCTTGATTTTTGTGATGGTTACATGCGCTCATGCAGTTGTTAAAATGCACTGAACACTTAAGATCTGTACATTTGACTGTTTGTAAAATAAACCTGAAGAACGTGTGTGAGCATTTTTGGTTGTTATAATGACTGAAGGGTGCTACAGGCAAATACACAGGAGATGGGGCCAGGGATGCTTTCACAGCAAAGAACTCTCCCACCCAAAGGCCAGTAGGTCCCTGTTGAGAAATACTGCTGCAAGCCACAGGGAGCCGCAGAAGGATAGAAACACCAGAGAGACCCAGCTACATCTGTATTTTGGTAAGACAGGGCTTTGGTGGTGGTGGGAGTATCCTGGGACAGTGATGTGGCCCAGAAGGTGGACACAGGATCTTCACTGCCACTCCTAGGCCTCGTATTTGCTTAACTCTAGCTCACTGGCCTGATGCTGCCCTGGAGGGGTTCCAGGAGGTCCCTCTGAGGCACCTCAGATGCTGACCAGCTAGGGAAGTATCAGAGGCAGCAGATGGCAACGGGAAAAGGCAATGCCTCACCACCATCTTCCCTGCCTCACAACAAGCATCAAGGATGATAAAAGTGATCATTTTCTTCTGAAGTGGAGTCTCAATGAGAGGGGGCTCCCTGAGAGTCTGGAGTCACTGGAAGCAAGGCTGAACACTACTGCGGCTACTACTACTACTGTTTTACATCATGGGCTAAAGAAGAACACAGCGGACTTGCACGAAAATACTCACCTGACTCCTCCCTTCAGAAAGCCTTCTCTGACCTCCACCCTGGGCAAGTGTCTCTCCTGTGTTCCCACAGCCCTAAAGAACACAGTTACTGCCTAGGTTTGAATTCCGGCTCTGACACTTACTTGTTGAGCATACCTGAAACAGAGTTACTCAAGCTCTCTGTTTCCTCCCCTGCAAATCGAGGATAAATAGAAAACCTCTTCAGTGAACTGTTAACCAAGATTGAGATAATGTAGTAAGCACTCAGTAAGAGTGAGCGCTTATGATGAGCCTAGAATGCATCAGTACAGACCACTGCTGATAGGTGACTCCTCTAGCACCTCCACTAGATGTTAAGCTCCTTGCGGGCAGGGTCCTTGTGGTCAGGTTGATTGCTGAGGGTCTAATGTCCACCACAATGCACAGTACAGTAAATACTTGCATGCTTGAATGAATTCCACCCACTAAGATCTCTCCTGAGAGCTTTCTTTTTCCACCCACAATGCCGCTAAATCACAACAATTCTTCAGAAATGGAGTCGGACTCATTTGTATTCTGTTCCCTCTTCCCTCTTCTGTTACCTCCAGGGCTATGCAGAACCCAAACAACACTGAGTTTTTAAATTAACAGCTTCTTCCTGGACTCCCTACTCCTAAGACTTCACTCAGTGGTCTTCTTCATACTGGGCACACAAAAATCCTTTTTAAAAAATGCACCTTGCACCTCTCGGAGAGTTAAACACAGAATGATCATATGATCCAGCAATTCCATTGCTAGGTATATACCCCAGAGTTGAAAGTGGAGGTTCAAACAGATCCTTGCACATCAGTGTTCATAGCTATATTATTCACAACAGCCAAAAGGTGGAAACAGATAAATGGATAAACAATGCGAGATATCCATACAATGGAATATATTCAGCTTTGAAAAGAAATGAGATTCTGATA
Source organism: Sapajus apella (assembly GCF_009761245.1). NCBI lineage: Eukaryota > Metazoa > Chordata > Mammalia > Primates > Cebidae > Sapajus > Sapajus apella. The sequence continues at coordinate 13,767,005 of NW_022436987.1, forward strand.
TATGATACAATATAGATGACCCTTGAAAACATCAGGCTAAGTAAAGAAGCAAGACAAAAAAAAAAGACAAACCTGACACCACTTATATGAGGCACCCGGTCTAGGTGAATTCATGGAGACAGAAAGTAGAACAGAGATCACTAGGGGTTGGGGGAGACGGGAATGAGGAATTCGTATTTAATGAGTATAATGATTTAGCTTGGGAAGATGAAAAAGTTCTGGAGATGGACAGTGGTGATGGTTGTGTAACACTGTGAATATACTTAATGCCACAAAATTATACACTTAAAATTGGTTAAAATAGTAAATTTTGTGTTATGTGTATTTTACCACAATTTAATAAAAGCCTCCCATGCCAAACAGACAGAACACTGGAAGGACAGACTTCCTCCTGAAATCAGACAGAGCTGCACGCCCCTCTGCCACCCTTAGTGCTCTGTGACTTTGACTTTGACCCCCTGGCTCATGATCTATCTTCCTCTCCGTCCTCTCCTTGGTTCCAGCTCTGAGGTTCCTGGTTCTTTTTCTTTTTTTTTTTTTTGAGACAGGGTCTTGCTCTGTTGCCCAGGCTGGAGTGCAGCAGCATGATCTTGGCTCACTGCAACCTCCGCCTCCCAGGTTCAAGCAATTCTTCTGCCTCAGCTTCTTGAGTAGGTGGAACTATAGGTGTGTGCTACCATGCCTGGCTAATTTTTATATTTTTACTAGAGACAGGGTTTCACTGTGTTAGCCAGGCTGGTCTTGAACTCCTGTGATTCCCCTCGCCTCAGCCTCCCAAAGTGCTGAGATTACAGGTGTGAGCCACTGTGCCCAGCTCCCTGTTCTTTTTCTACTCCAGACCCCAGGACCACGACATGTTCTGTTCCCTGCACCCCTCTTTAACCACCTTGATCCCATCCTATCTCTTGAGGGTGCTTCAGATGGATGCCTTCAGACTCTGAGATGGAAAAGCTATGTGCCTGGAGATGCTCATTATTGACTACGTGCAACAATAAAGACAGTTAAATAAAGTAGGGGCAAGCCATTGAGGATAGGAAGACAATCAAGTACAAACAGAGAAGTCATGACAAAACGTTAAGTGAAAAATGCAGGCTATAAAACCATATGTGGACTAATTTCAACTATTATAAAATAGAGATCTACAGAAAACACAGGATGGGGCATATAAAATAATGGTTCATCTTACATTTTTTCTCTAGCATGGAGTATGGCTATTTTCACAACTGTAATTTATTATTTATGCTGGACAACACCTTTAGGCAGATGATGAAATATACACATTGTTAGTTTTGCAAGAATCTTCAACATTGACTCTAGATGCCCATATGCTGTCACCACTGAGGCCCATAAATCCCTCCCAGGTGGCTTCCAGAAGAATGGGAGGTGAGGGGGTGTTTCATGTTGACTCTTCAGAAAGACACATGTGGATTTGGTATGTCTAATGACTGCAATCAACCACCTCACCACAAAAAAGGAGGGCAATTTAGGGTCTTTATTTTGCTATCTGACTAACCAGGAAATTTGGCTGTGAACAGTCTATCCCTTACATTACCCCAAAGTTAGGAATTCCCAAGATGCTTGTTTCCTTACAAATCTGCAAACATTGGATCTCCTGCATCTGGTGTGAGAGGATCCCCTCCCCATCCAACATGCTACACCCCAGGTATAGAAACTTGAATCACACTTGCTTTAACGGGGACCCAGGAAGGAGACAGACTTTGTTACATGTGCTGCAGCACAGTGGGAAAAGCTTTTCTCTGTCTAAGAGTTTGGAAACTTCTAAGTTTTACCAGACACTGGTGGCCATGATGCTCGTTCCATATCTCACCAGATGTGGAAAAGATGAAGATGTTAAAGAAATCTTATTTTCCATAATTCCCTAAGATAAGGAAGAGCCTTTTGGTGATAACACTGCTTAAAAGCAAAAAGAGTTTATAGTTGTTTTTTTTTTTTTTTCCCCTTGACATGACCTGAGTTTTTACCTTCTAGAGGTGACAGGTGACAGACCTGTGGCTTCAGATGGAATCTGGACCAGGGGTCCGGAGATCCTGCGATTCTAAGCCTGAGTCTGCATGTCACCTAGCCCCTTACGTGGCCCAACCAGTTTTCCCATCTCTACTTGTAGAGCCATTTAAAAATTAATTAGGTGCCTGAGGCATTTATATGTCTATAAATAATTTCTCCCTCCCCACTGCCTTCTCTTTTTGGGAATCTTGTCAATTTACTGGAGATGATAAGATCTTGTCCTGCAAATACGGGTCTTTGTGTTAGAGATAAGTTTCTTTAAAACCTCTACGAAGGAAATGGTTGAGAGTGCAAGAGAAAATCTGAAATGAAGCCAGAAGGATGTGTATTTGTGCTGGCAGGAGGATGAAGGAAGATCAAAAACATTATCGTTTTCATTGTTTTAGTTATTTCAGGTATGTTTTACTATTTAGTCTTAGTCAACAGCAATGTTTATAATATCAAGCTGCATTGAATAAAATATGCAGATTTCACTAATTTTCATACTTGAGTCACAATACAGAATTCAAATTACCTGAGCGCTATTATTTTCATCACAGTACAGCTTACTATACCCTTACTATGGCATAACATCTTTATTTATTGGTTCATATAAGTCCAAGATATGCAGTCTTATACATAAATGGGTCATTTCCAACATTCATTCATTCATTCATTCAGCTATTTACTGTGGAGGGACAGGCTTGGTTTGCTAGGCACAAAGAATATAAGGTGAACAAGACATGTGTTCTCTTAGATTCATTAACATCATACAACTTCCTGAGGTCTATAGGTCCTTAAGAGATTGGCTCTGCCCACTCTGTCACCTTTTCCCTTATTATTTTCCCCTTCTGTCTATCTTTTACAGCTACACTTCAGGTTCCTTGAAGACACCAAGCTATGGTTAACCCAGGGCCTTTGCACCTGTGGTCTCCTATTTTTAGAATGCCATTCCCCAGGTCTCTTCATTCAGGTCTTTGTTCAAATATCACTTCCTCAAAGACAATTCTATTTTAAGGCAAGTCTCTTCCTCCACTCTTCCTCCAGTCATCCCTCATCCTACTTTATTTTTCTCCAAAGCACTCACTGCTCAGCACCTGAACAATTTTATCTTTGCTTGTGTTTTATTTTCTGTCTCCCCGGTAGAGACTGGGCTGTCTTTTTAGCAATGTATCCCTAGGGGCTAGAACAACTTGGCATGTAACAGATGTTTATAAGTATTTGGTGAATAAATGACTAGATGAACTGGTTCTTGATAGTTTAGGGTGTTTGATGAACCAGCTTTTTAGGAGGAATCATGATGGTCCCTGGTAGATTCACAGCCCCTACTCCTAAGCCTTCCACTCCTCCTCCTGCTGGGCTCTGTCTGTGAATGGCATCCTTGGCCATTTGGTGTCAAAGCCCTGCCATCACTTACTCCTCCCTCCGGCTAGCGCCTACATCCAATCAGTTACCAATTTCAGTGACGCTGTGGCCTCTCGCATCAACTTGTTTTTCGAACCATTCCTACAACCACCCCCAGTCCATACTCTCTGTATCTCACCTAAACCATTGTCATCATTTCCTACCCGGGCTTCCGGCCAACAGGCTCTCCTCACCCAATCTGTTCTCCATAGGGTAGCCAGAGTGAGTTTCATCATGTTAAGGTTTGATCATGTTTCTCCCTCACTCAAAAGCTAAAGACTGCCAACCCCTTAGCATGGCAGTCAGTGCCCCCTCCATCACCGCCATCCCCTTACCCAACCTTCTTTCTCAAGACTCTTGTTCTTTTTGCTCCAGTGAGAATAAACTGCTTTGCAGTTTCTGTATGTATCCTAGAAGGCTCCCTCACCTGTCCGTCCTCTGCTGATGCTGTTTCCACTCCTCGAAATAGTTTTCTTCCTTTCCTCTAAGTACAAATCATTCAGACCCAGTTTGAATGCTACTTGGCTTCCCCAAGAAGCCATTCCTAACCTGTGAGGAGAAGAAAATTCCTCTTTCTTCTCAACTGTTTTTAAGGGGTTATCTGCCTCTTTTTTAGGGCAAGTCTTGGGAAAGGACAGGCAATAATGACACAGAAGAAAGAGTTCAGAATCTGGAGTCAGATCATCTCAGCTGGAGGCCTAGCTCTCTGGATCTGAGACTTTCACGGTATGCACCCTTAGATAAAGTGAAAATCCAAGTCTTAATTTCCCTATCTGTAAAATAGGGATAACACTGTTGATGTCATGGATGTGTTACGAGGAGTAAGTGACAGAGTATAGGAAAAGCTTTTGACACTATATACAAATTAATTCGGAAATTCTATCATGCTAACATATAAACATTGAATAAACAGTTGCTCCTCCCAGGGAGTTTTCATGGATGTTTTATGCTGGTTGAGCCCTAGGTCCAGGAATAGGTCAGTGGGGAAAGGATATTTTTGAGGGGGGAGGACTTTGAGGCTTTAAGAATCCCAAGTGCTTGGATGATGTGAAGAAAGGAAAAAGTATAGGGTACATCCACAAAGCCGGGTCCTAGTGGAATTACTAGCTACCAATTCGTGAGCATTTTCTACATGCCAGGTACTGTACTAAGTACTCTACATACATTATCCTTGAGTCAGAAATTATTCCTTCACAGAGCAAAAGAAGTTCATAGCAGTTATATAAATAAGTGGTCCCCCCACTCCACTGCCAAATAGTTCATAATGTCATCAATCCAATGATGTTATTTTTTGGATGGAGAAATTGAGATCCCAGAGGGTTATATACTGACATTGTACAGCCAGTAAGGAAGACACTGGGCCTGGAATCTAGATCTCTTCACTCTCAAGATAGAAACCTCTACATGGCAAAACCCCAGGGCCACCATTCATTATGAAGTCTGTGTAAACAGTGCTTCTTGGAGCACAATGCCATCTATATGGACTACATTGTCAGTAGCAGCCCCTGAAGTTCTGCTGATTGGCCACCCTGGCTCAGCTCCACGATGATCTCCTCACCCCACTCAAAAAGGAAGTTCTGGATGGAACTGGAGACTATGATTCTAAGCGAAGTAACTCAGGAATGGAAAACCAATCATTGTATGTTCTCACTCATTAGTGGGAGCTAAGCTATGAGGATGCAAAGGCATAAGAACAATACAATGGACTTTGGGGACTGGGGAAAAGGAGGGAGGGGGTGAGGGATAAAAGACTACAAATCGGGTTCAGTGTATACTGCTTGGGTGATGGCTGCACCAAATTCTCACAAATCACCACTAAAGAACTTCTCATGTAACCAAATACCACCTGTTTCCCAAAAGCCCAATGGAAATAAAATAATTTTAAAAAGGAAGTTCTTGAGACCAGAACATCAGGTCGCTAGAGGCTGAACACTGCCCTCCTTGCCAACTATTCCATCCAGAGTCTCCTCCAAGGTGACTGACTCCATCCCTTCACCATCCGTCTACGCTTGTACTCCTTCAACACACCTCTCGGGGCACCCTCTCTGCACCAGGCATCAGGCTCAGCTCTGGGGACAGCCAGCTGCCCTTGAGGGAGCCTTGTGCTGAGACACCACCCTAACCTGGGGTGACTGTAACTCAAGCTTCCCCAGAAGCTTTGTCAGCAGCACCAAGAGGCTGCCCTTAACAAGCCCCAAGGAGAAAGAGGTGGGGACCTCTGCAAAGAGATGACGAAAGGGGCCTGGTTGAAGTAGAAGACCTGGGCCCTTAAAGGGGAGGGAAGGGTGACTGGGAGGGCATGCAGTCAGGACACAGTAGAGAAGAGGACAAACCCTGGGATGCCACATCACCTAGTCCAACTGAGGATACTCAGGCTCAGTGTGTCCTGGGTGGATCAGCACTAACACCTGGGAATGTGATCTCAGGTCTAGGGCTTCTTCATTCTCCCAAAAGGAATCCCAAATCCGGAGTGTTTGAGTGTTTGCATAAGAGACATGAGAGCTCTCCTTTGAGATTGAATGAAGCAAATTCAAGCCTCCTCCCCTCTCCGCTCCCCCACTTTTTTTTTTTGTGGCACAGTAAGGATGGTAGAAAATGAATGGCACCTGCCTCTCCAAGTGGGGCAGGGCTGGAATTAGACTTTTGTGGTACACTCAGGGGAATTTTGGGGTTCTGGGGCTTCAATGGGGGTAGGATCTAGTTCTGTAGGAGGGGCCATGAATATGAAACCCAGGGACCCTAGATTCTAATGCAAGCTTTACCATTAACTCTCAGGTGACCTTGGTCAAGCCACCTTACTGGGCCTCAGTTTCCCTATCTGTAAAATGAGGGATTTGAATAAGTTCCCAAGATTCGTTTCGCCCTGACCTTCTAAGCCCTGTGATCCTTGGTAAGGCAAGCCCTCCCAACGCTCTGACCCGGGCAATCTCTGGTTTTGCAGGAGCCTGCGCCTCATCCAGAAACAAGCGGCATGCTGGGGGAAGGGAGCGCGCTAAGCTTTTATTCTGGGGGAGGGTGGGACGCGGGAGGCTAAAGCTAAAGGGTCTGTGGAGGCAAAGCGATGGGAAGGCTGGGAGCTGCGGTTTAGAGACCAGCAGGCTAGCGGCGATGTCCAACCTCCCTCAGGGGCTTCAGGCTCTGGAGAGGCGATGCAGCCCAGAGCCGCGCACCAGCCTCCGCCGGCCGCAGAGGCTCAGACCCCAAACCACTATCCCAATTCCTCCCCAGAACCGTACACCAGCTTCGTGGGGAGTGGCTGCTGCTCCATCCCGTTTACCAAGCGCCGAGCCCCCTCCTCTGCTTGGGGGACCCCTCCCCCAATCTGGGGGCGCCCGGAGCCCCACGCGGGCGTGGCGGGGGCGGGCGCCGGCTCCTCGGCCCGGAGGGCTGGAGAAGGTGTCAGCTGCGGGGCCGTCTCAGGAGGGACCCGCGCCCTCCACCTTCCGGCTCCGCACACAAAGGCGCAGACCGAGGCGCCGCACTTACCGGCCAGAGCAGGCTCCGGGCGCAGATGAGCGGGCGGGCAGGCTGGCGGGAGGATGTGCGCGCGCGAGTGTGCGTGTGTCTGCGTGTGTCCCTGCCTGTGTCTGTGCCAGTGTGTGTGCGACGGGGGCCGCGCCGAGCTCAGTGCGTCTGCGTGTGCGGGGGCGTCCGTCCTTCGGTCCGTCCGCCCGGCGCTCAGTCCCGCGCTCCGTGCGCGCTCCCTTGCCCGACCGCCTCACCAAATGCTCTTCAGCTGCGGAGTCGCCGGCGCAGCCGCCGGGTGGATTTGGCACCCCCCAGCCCGGGTTCCGCCCCGCCCCCGGGCGGGCTTGCGCCGCTCCCCGGGAATTGCGCAGGGCTGGCGGGGCTGGCGGGGCGGGGAACCAGGAGATCCGGCTGCTCCCGGGCCCGAAGGGGGCCGGATCCCAGACCCTTAACCCCTGACCCGATCTCAGGTGCCTCCTTTTTCCGAGCAACTCTGCGCGGAGTCCCCGCAGGCGGCTCCCCCACGCCAAGGTTGCCTGGACAGGGAGGGCGGAGGAGTGGGAGTCCCGCATCCATTTCATTCATGATTTTTCTCCTCTGGGGAGCACCGGGTGGGGCTGCGCGGCTACGGCGACAGCCAGAGGGACCCCAGCAGGGCCATGCGCGCTGAACCTGGGACGGGACAGACAGGCAGACAGAGGGAGTAGGGGCCAGCGAGACAAAGGGGACAGAGTTGGGGGGATCGGCTCACTGGGGGCATGCTGTGGCTCACCCCGCGTGATACTAACACCTGCAGCGGAGCGGCCGCATACCAGGGCGCACAAAATGCGGGTGCCCAGGACCGGTTCTAGGACTCTGAGGAGGCGTCCCTCTTCCTAATTCTCCCTGTTCAGCCTCTGGGGAGCAAGAGTGAGTGGACAGCCCCTCCCTCGACGGATTCTTGCTCTCCTGACGTGCGGCGCGGGGCACGCACCTGTCTTGGTTTTCTCGTGGGCACTGGGGACACGGACGCGCAGGTAGCTGCCCATGAGCCCCACAATCCCACACAATCTCCCCACAATCCCCCCACAATCCCGTATTCTCCATGCTGTTACCGCGCTGGCCGGAGGTTCCCGACTTTCCATCCCCATGGGGGCGGGCTTGAGGCTGCGGGTTGCACACAGGGCAGGGATCCTAAAGTCCATTTTTACACGGGGAATCAGAGGCGAGTCACCACAAAGCTACCACCCTGGCTCCAGCCACCATCCTCCCCCTCCTCTGGGATTTCCATAATTGCCTCTTTACTGGTCTCCCAGCTTCCACCCTTGGCCCCTTGCAGCTTATTCTCTACATAGCAGTCAGAGCGATCCTCTAAGTCACAGCACGTCCTTTCTTTACTGGATATCCTACACTAGCACTCCATTTCAGCCAAAGGAAAGCTAAAGGCCTATCATGACCTGCAAGGCCCTTCAGGAGCTGGCTCCCTTTTAACTCTAACTTCTCTTTCTACCACCATCTCCCTTCTCCCACGCTACAGTAACACTGGCCTTTTAAATTCATAACCGACCTGGCAGCCCTGTGGCCTCAGGACCTTTGCACTGCTGGTCTGTCTGCCTGGAAACTCTTCCCCCTGATAGTCACATGGTTACTCCTTTACCTCTTCAATGTGTCATTTCTTCTTCTTCTTTCTTCTTCTTCTTCTTCTTTTTTTCTTCTCGGATGGAGTGTTGCTCCGTTGCCCAGGCTGGAGTGCAATGGTGCCACCTTGGCTCACTGAAACCTCTGCCTCCCGGGTTCAAGTGATTCTCCTGTGTCAGCCTCCCGAGTAGCTGGGATTACAGGTGCCCACCACCATGCCCAGCTAATTTTTGTATTTTTAGTAGAGATGGGGTTTCACCATGTTGGCCAGGCTGGTCTCGAACTCCTGACCTGGTGATCTGCCCACCTCAGCCTCTCAAAGTGCTGGGATTAGAGGCATGAGCCACCACGCCCAGCCTCAACGTGTCACTTCTAAGAGACGTGCTGTGACTATTCTGTTTAAAGTTGCTGGCCCTCCCTCTTCATTTTCTCCATGGCAGCTATGACTTTTATTTCTCTTCCCTGCCCCTGAGGCTCACTGGCCTCATTGCCAGCTCCCACGTCAGTCCCCTTCCATTCCAGTCCTTCAGCCTCACCTTGCAACTCTTTTCTTTCAACAAACCCTGCGTTTTCCCATCTCTAGGCCTTTGTTCACATTGTCTGTTCAGTCTGAAATGCCATCCTTCCATGTCTTGACTAATTTTTAGGTCCAGCTTAAATATCACCTGCTTCTCCCGATATTCTCAGGGACACTCAGCCCTCATTACTTTCTGTCTACTGTGATAGTGGTTCCTTGTCTTTTTCCCCAGGTGCACTTTGAACTCCTGGAAAGTCGAGCGGGGTGTCTTCCTTCTCCCCAGTTCCCAGTACAGAAGGGCCCATCGGTACATGTTTGTGGATCAAGGGCACTGATCGGGAGGCCCTAGGCTGGGCCTTGATTGGTCTTTTTTTTTATTTTTCCCCTGGGAAAATGCCTAGAGCCCTAGACCGAACTAGGTCCCTGTGTGGCCCTCAAGGAGTTTCCGGTGGAATGAGGGAGGATTATATGTTGTGCAAAAAGGCCATACTGCTTGGGTTGTATGGAAGTGTGTGTAGTTACATCAGCCTGTGTGCCGGGACCTGCTCCCCACCCCCAAAGTATTATCACCATGGTTCAGCATGAGTCTGATTTCTCCAGGCTGCATCAATGTAACAATAGCAGCTACTATACATGGGCACTTTAGTATGTGCCAGGTACTGTTCTGTGTTTTCTCAAGGCACTGCTCTATTGAATCTTTATGGCATCTGTGGGAGGTGGGCCTTTTGACGTTCCCAATTTCAGAAGAGGAAGCAGAAGCATAAGTCAGTTTCATATGATCACTTAAGAGGTGAGTGTTTCAAATTCAGATCTAACCAGTTCCATAGCCCATGGTCACAGAAGCAGGGGTGCTTTAACATAAAAGCCCTTTGGGCTGATGGAAAGAAGGAGAGGAAGTAAGGCTTAGAGAGCTTCAGCAGCATCAGCCTGGCACAGACTCTTGATGTCCCCAGCTCAGGGGTCACAGAGTCATGGAACTCTAGTGGGCTGGGACCTCACAGCTTCCTGTCAGTGTTGCCTCTGATGTCCTGTGGTGGAGGTTAATGGCTGCCCCTGCCCATTGTAAAGGCAACTTTGGAAAGCTAGAGCTACCTTGTAAACATTCCTGGCTATGTGCTCTGGGTTCAAAGCCCATCCCCAGCTGTCATATGTGTATAATAATGCCCATCTCAAAGGGCTATGGCAAGGAAGAAGTGTGACAATACCTCTAGAAAGTAGCAGGACAACAACAACAAAAATCTTTCTCCTTTTGTTTCTTGTATTGCGTTTCCATCAGATAGGGGAAAAACTAGTCTCCTCACCCTGTTTCCACCCTATACACCCTCTTATTGAAGAGCGTTACCCCAGGTTGCAGTTCAGGAAGGAAATCTCACATTTATTGAGGGCTTAAAAAATCAGCTATCCACATTGCTTCCCTGCATTCTTTCCTTTGATCTGCCAAAGAACCTTAGAAGGGACTACTATTACCAAGGAGGAAGAGGAGGCACAGAAAGGTCCAGGGGCCTTCCCAAGGTCACAGAGCTCACTAAACCAGATTCTAGCGTATGTCTGACTCTGTTCACTTAGCCAATACCCTGTCAATCCATGGAAAGTGACCTCTTTGATTTCCTTTCTCTTCTCTGATGAGGAAGAAGAGTTCTATGAGGCCCACGGCAATGAAATAGTTGTGAGGTTGTGATGACTTAGGAGGCTTCTTGGGTTATTTTGTGTGACTCATTTACCATCTCTTGATGGAGGGAAGAAGAGGGATTTAAGAAAGAGGAGATGGGGAGAAAAAGATGATCTGAGAAGCTAGAGAATGTTTTACTGGTGGTTCTTGATGGACCGTTAGAGATTAGAGTCCATCCTTCCTGCTTTTGGCCTCACTTGCAATTCACTGTCTTGGTAATGAAATGCTTTGCTTCAGTGAAAATGTCCCCTATCCAGATTTTTATTTATTTGCTTACTTATTTATAACTTACTGCAATCCACAAAGGATTTGAAGCAGCACACCACAGGAGCAGGATTCATAAAACAATGTTAAAATATCAATGAAGATAAAGAATCAGGACCAAGGAAAATGTAAATAAATGTTGAGTGACACAACCAAGGCTCAATAATCACAGCTGGTTTTTATCGAGTTTATTTCTGTGTGCAAAGGAATTTGCGTACATTATTTAATTTAACCCTTCAAAGAGCTATGTGAGATAAGTACTATCATTGCCTTCATCTTGAAGCACAGGAAGGCATTTCTCTGAGTCTCAGAGAAATGAAATATGATGCCCTAAGTCATGGAGCTGGTAAGTGATAGAGGCAGTATTTGAATCCAGGTTGACAGTGAAACCGATGCCCTTAACCACTGTCCTATCCTGCCTCTCCAAGGGACACAGGATTACAAATACACAGACCACAGGGGCCTCTGGAGTACTGTGCTTGAACCTCAAATTTGGTTCTGATCATCTTGGGTTGCCGAGAAGAAACAATCTGCTCCATAGAAAGAACACCCTTATATCCTTCAAGGTTTTGCTCCAGTGTCATTTTCTCAGGGAGGCCTCCCCTGACCTCTCTGCCTAATACGTCATAGCCTTCCTCTGCCTGCTCCCTTCAGGAGTCCCAGTCTCTCCTTATCTTTTCTTTTATAATGACACATTTTACCTTCTAAAGTACTGGATAAATTCTTTATAAACTATGTTATATGAAATTAACTCCAGATGGATTAAAGACTTAAACATAAGACCGAACATCATAAAAACCCTAGAAGAAAACCTAGGCAAAACCATTCAGGACATAGGCATCGGCAAGGACTTCATGACTAAAACACCAAAAGCATTGGCAACAAAAGCCAAAATAGATAAATGGGATCTAATTAAACTCCAGAGCTTCTGCACAGCAAAAGAAACAATCATTAGAGTGAACTGGCAACCAACAGAACGGGAAAATTTTTTTGCATTTTCTACCCATCTGACAGAGGACTAATATCCAGAATCTACAAAGAACTAAAACAGATTTACAAGAAAAAAACAAACAAACCCATCCAAAAGTGGGAGAAGGATATGAACAGACACTTCAAAAAAAGACATATATAAGGCCAACAAAATATGAAAAAATGCTCATAATCACTGTTAGAGAAATGCAAATCAAAACCACACTGAGATACAGCCTCACACCAGTTAGAATGGCGATCATTAAAAAATCTGGAGACAACAGATGCTGGAGAGGATGTGGAGAAATAGAAACACTTTTACACTGCTGGTGGGACTATAAATTAGTTCAACCATTGTGGAAGACAGTGTGGTGCTGCCTCAAGGACCTAGAAATAGAAATTCCACTTGACCCAGCAATCCCATTACTGGGTATATACCCAAAGGATTATAAATCATTCTATTATAAAGACACATGGACATGTATGTTCATAGTAGCACTGTTTACAATAGCAAAGACTTGGAATCAACCCAAATGCCCATTGATGATAGACTGGACAAGGAAAATGTGGCACATATATACCATGGAATACTATGCAGCCATAAAAAACGATGAGTTCATGTCCTTTGTAGGGACATGGATGTATCTGGAAACTATCATTCTCAGCAAACTGACACAAGAACAGAAAATCAAACACTGCATGTTCTCACTCACAGGCGGGTGTTGAACAATGAGAACATATGGACACAGGGAGGGGAGCACCACACACTGGGGTCTGTTAGGGTTGAGGGCAAGGGAGGGACAGCGGGGGGTGGGGAGGTCAGGGAGGGATAACATGGGGAGAAATGCCAGATGTAGGTGATGGGGGGATGGAGGCAGCAAATCACATTGCCATGTGTGTACCTATGCAACAATCCTGCATGATCTGCACATGTACCCCAGAACCTAAAGTACAATAATTAAACTATGTTATATATATCATATTTTACATATTTCTTATGACATATATGATATTCTATATTAATACATTTATTTATGAGCTATAAATTAGGGAGTTTATTTCATATGTTCACCCTTTAAATATCTGTTTTTTTCCTTGGAGTACAAGGTCCACAGGGTGGGCATCTTCATGTGTTTGGCTCATTGATATACCTTAAGTGTCCAGGACAATGCCTGGTACATAGTAGATACCCAATACATTTTTGTTGAATGCTGAAATAATTATCTCAGAGGGGAAGAAACAGATCAGTATACCTGAAGTAGCAAATTACGTCACTTTCTTTTTTTGAAAACTCAAACTTTCTTTCCCTTCCCTCCTTCTTTCTTTTCTCCTTTTTCCCTACTCCCATAAAAAATGGGAGCTAGTTTTAGCACTTATCTCTAAGAGCAAGTCTTCAGGAGGTTTTTCTGATGCTACACTTTTAGGGTTTATGCAGCCAGGGACCTTAGTGTCATCGTTAGAGCAAATAAGCAAATGGAAACTCATGAACCTAATCATGGTGGGATCTCTCCACAAAAGGTGCATATTATCCCCTTACTTAAATCAGCAAAGGTAATACTTTTAGGTGTCTAGGAATAGTGCCCAAGTGCCATATCTCAAGGATTTGGGATTTAGAGCAGATGCTATGGGGATGGAGATGGGAAAATAAAGAGCAGAACTTTTTTTGTGAAACAATTGGTTTAAAGAGAGATGATATCCTGGTGCTCCTAAGAGCTCATCTCCAGAGTTGTATTTCCTGGCTGCAAGCCTGAAGAGTAAAAAGCCAAGGACATCAGCAAGGTGTCTCAGAGGAGAACCTTAGCTGAGACCATTTGCTGGTGTGCGTGCGTGTGCGTGTGCTTGTGCGTGTGTGTGTGTGTGTGTTAGGGGCTGGTGCAGTGTGGTTTGATCTTTCTGTAGGGGCTGACCACAGATCTGGTACAAGCCCCTGGGGGCTACAGATACCAGTCTGTCAGCTCAAGGTGAAGGACAAGGTCACCTGGCTGCTGATCCCAGGAAGAAACATTAGAAACATTTGTTTAGAAGGAGTGAGAATCATAGCTTTGTTTTCTCTGTGGTTGTGGTTCTAAGATCTTGCAAAGCAAATTATTTAACAGATATTTTATTGGGGGCCTACTCTGAGCTGGTACTGTTTCAAAAGCTGGATATGTAGTAGAGAACAAGACAGTCAGCTTCCCTGCTATCATGGAACTCACATTCTGGTGGGGACACACTGGCAATAAACCAGGTTAAAATAACAGGTAAAAGGATAATTTCAGATAACGGTAAGTACAATGAAGAAAACACAAAGAAGATGGGTGATGGAGAGTGAAGGTGGAGAGCTGCCACTTTCAATTGGGTGTTTGGAGAAGGTCTTTCGGAGGAGATACCATCTGAACAGAGACTCGAATTGTAAGAAGTAATGACCCACTCAGAGTAGGCGAAGGGTTTCTTGGGCAGAACTTCCTCTTCTAGGCACAGCAGGATAACAGAGTGAGTGATGGAATAGGAGAGGAGCCCCCTGCTTCCCAGCTGTATCTCAGAATCACCTGGGTGAACAATTAAAAAATATGGATTCTGGGCTGCGCATGGTGGCTCACATCTGTAATCCCAGCACTTTGGGAGGCTGAGGCGGGTGGATCACTTGAGGTTACGAGTTTGAGACCATCCTGGCCAACAAGGTGAAACCTCATCTCTACTAAAAATAGAAAATAATCAGCTGGGCATGGTGGCAGGTGCCTGTAATCCCAGCTACTTGGCAGGCTGAGGCACGAGAATTGCTTGAGCTCAGGAGGCAGAGGTTGCAGTGAACCAAGGTTGAGCCACTGCACTCCAGCTTGGGTGATAGAGTGAGACTCAGTCTCCTCCCAAAAAAGTATGGATTTTGAAGCTCCCTCCTCTGAAAAATTTAATTAAGTGGGATCAAGGTGAGGCTCAATGTTAATGTAAAGTAAGTTCCCTGGATGATTCTGTTGATTGGCCAGGGTTGGAAACAACTAGCCTGACCAAGGACCCCAACTTTTGGAGGGGGATACTGAGGCACAGGGAGGCGAAATCCCTTGTCTGGGGTCACACAGTGAGTTAATGGCTGAACAGTCCCCTGACCATGGAGCATGGTCAGGGGTCTCTGGCAACAAGCCACAGAAATGACCTTTGGCTGATTTAGGCAAAGGGGAATTTATGGGTAGGCCACAGGGAGGCTCATGAATGAAACAGGAAGCTGAAGAACCAGGTTTGGAAAGGCAGATGTCTGGAAGCTCCAGAAGTTTGCAGGGTTAGGAACATCTCCACAGTCACATCCAGATGTCACCTCAAGGATGTATGAGAAGCTAACTTTTCTTCTCCCTTCCTACCACTCAGAATGTTAGCTGAGCTCCAATTGTGGCCTCACCCCATTGGCTAGGGAGGGCACATCCTAGTTGATGTCATATCAAAACTTCACCTGAGGCTTCATCCAAAAGGAAATCAAGAGGCTGTTACCAAAAAAGCAGCCCCAAAGGAGCAAATGTGCACTACACCTGGCATCTCAGAGGGTTGTAAAGATCAGTCATCACTCATCATTACCATTATTACAAATAAACATTTATTTGTTTAGTAACTACTTACTATATGCCAGGTGCTGTTCAAAACATGTGGACTCATTTAATTCACCCTTTATGGCTATGAGGCAGGTACTGAGATAGGTACTGAGTCAGGAAACTGAAGCACAGAGAGGGTATGTAGCAACTAATGTTTAATTTTACTTCTACAAGTTCTAAAGCTCATAATACCTCTTGTCTAAGTTGCTCCTTACAGGGTCTCTTAGAGGTAGAGAAAGTGAGCATGTGCACTCCAGGTTCACGTACCTAGTAAATGGTAGAGTCCTTAGATTCATAGATTCACTCAATCATTCATTCATTTCATTCATTTGTCAAATGGTGTGTGGCTTTCAGGGGCCAAATACTGTGCTAGGTTCTGGGAACTCACTGGTGAATAAGCTATATTTCTTCTCTCCAGAAGTTCACCATCCCCAGGGTACTGGTAAGAGAAGTATGAACAAAGCCCAGAAAAAAACAAAGATTCATGCTAAGGAGTCTGGATTTTACCTTGAGGGCAATCACTGAAAGCTAGTAAGCCGGAAACCTGAGTTTTGTAAAGACAGCTTTTTGCCCAGACCAATACCCAGAAGGGAGAGTTTTCCTGTCTCTTCTAGTATTTTTTTTTTTTTTTTTTTTTTTGAGACAGAGTTTCGCTCTTGTTACCCAGGCTGGAGTGCAATGGCGTGATCTCGGCTCACCGCAACCTCTGCCTCCTGGGTTCAGGCAATTCTCCTGCCTCAGCCTCCTGAGTCGCTGGGATTACAGGCACGCGCCACCATGCCCAGCTAATTTTTTGTATTTTTAGTAGAGACGGGGTTTCACCATGTTGACCAGGATGGTCTCGATCTCTGGACCTCGTGATCCACCCGCCTCGGCCTCCCAAAGTGCGGGGATTACAGGCTTGAGCCACCGCGCCTGGCTCTTCTAGTATTTTAATAGTTTCAGGTCTTACATTTAAGTCTTTAATTCTTTTTTTAAGAGACAGGGTCTCACTGTATCACTCAGGCTAGAGTACAGTGGTGCAATCATAGCTCACTGTAGCCTTAGACTCTTGAGCTCAAGCAATCCTCCTGCCTCAGTCTCCCAAGTAGCTAGGATGCAGGTGTGCACCTCTATACCCAGCTAATTGTTATTTGATTTGATTTTTTTTGTAGAGATGGGGTCTTGCTATGTTGTTGAAGCTGGTCTTGAACTCCTGACCTCAAGTGATCCTCTTACCTTGGTCTCCCAAAGCACTGGGATTACAGGTTTTTATCTATTTTGAGTTAATGTTTATATATGGTGAGAGATAGGGGTCCACTTTAATTATTTTGCAGCAAAATGAATAGAACTGAATGGGGGCCATTATCTTAAGTGAAACAACTCAGAAACAGAAAGACAAATACCACATGCTCTCATTTGTAAGTGGGAGCTCAATAATATGTACACATGGATGTAGAGTTTGGAGTGATAGACATTGGACACTTGAAAGGGTGGGAGAAGGTGGAGGATGTGAAATTACTTAGTGAGTACAGTGCACATTATTCAGACGATGGATGTTCTAGAAGCCCAGACTTCACTGCCACTGTGTCATAGAGCCATGTAACAAAATTGCACTTGCACCCCCTACATTCCACATGAAGATAAATTTTTATCATAATGTTAAAAAGGCAACTTTGACTGCAACATGAAGAATGGACTGGAGGGGGCTAAGAATGAAGACAGGGAGACAGTCAGGGGCTGATGCAGTGATTCCAGTGAAAAGTCATGGTTGCCTGGCTTAGGAGGACGGTGCTGCAGATGAAGTGAAGAGAGTAGAGAGGTAAGAAATGGAATCGGCAGGATTTACTGACTGGATGAGGGTGGAGGGGGAGGGAGAAGTTGAGGATGAAAGCAAGGTTTTTGAGTTTGGCAACTGGGTGAGGGGTGGTGCCATCCGCTGTAGGAAGACTAGCAGAGGAGCCATCTGGGGAGAGGGTAAGATCAGCTCAGTTTTGGAAATGTGGAGTTTGAAGTTACAGTAGGATAGGGACATGGAGAGATAAAGGAGTTTGCTGGACCTTTTGTCTCTAGATCTTATTGTTTTCCCACAGTGCCTGGCTAATTTAGAGTCTCCATCTGTAGAGGCTGTCAGAAACCCAGAGGCTGTTAGATACAGATCCCCTGCTTCACCTCTCCCACGATTCAGGTGAGAAAACAGAAGCCAGAGAGAAGAGGCTTCTGGAGGTCACAAGCCAAGTGGATGACTGAGCTGAAACCCAAGTCCAGGGTTTCCTAGAGGGCCCCTTGCCTGTCATCCCATAGTGCCCTGAGCCAGAAGGCACAGACTACAAACATGGGGCTGAATCCAGACTCTAGTAGGGCCCTGTTTAGCAATGAATTCAAATTGGCGGCCACCATAGAAAAAATTGGGGCATTTCAAGTATAAATCCCATATTTTAAAAAATAACAGAAAACCTGGCAACTTCAGGCTTACATCTCTACATGACAGTGACCAAATGGAGCTGGATAGCAATTGCTCCTCTGAGGCAGAGCAAGTCCAGGTTGCCACAATGCCCATTCTTGTCTCCATCACTGAGGGCATGTGCCATTTGCCATTTGTCAAATGTTTGCGCTGTTATTTTTCTTAAAGGGGAAAGTCACATATTTCCTGTAATTTATCAAAAGTATCTCCTATCTGACCCCGGCTTGCTTAATTTCCTTGGCTCCTGCAAACATTTAAGTTATGATCTTGTCCATTCTCCTCTGAACCATGCATTCTTCATTTGCAAAGTGAGTAATCTGCGTGTGATGATTCCAAGGGCCGCTCTAGTTCTGGCTTCCAAGGCTCTCTGAGTCTGCACTTCAGAAATGAGTTGTGCTATTGACAATGCTTAATTATTCTGCAGATGGTTTTTGAGGGATTGCTCACCCTTGACTCTTTTGTCCTTGAATTATAATTTATCTCAGTCCTTAGAAAAAATGTCCTTTGTTTTGGGAGTTTATCCTTCATCTTTGAGCAAAATGAATACTTCAAACAATGCGGCATAGCTGCAGTTGCTAGGAAGACAAAGCAGCAACAGAAGCTGCCTGGATACAAGGCCATCAGAAAACTCTCATCTTTTCCCTCCCTCTCTCCCTCCCTCCTTCCTTTCCTTCCTCCCTCCCTCCCTCCCTCCCTTTCTCCCTCCTTCCTTTCCTTCCTCCCTCCCTTGCTCCCTCCTTCCTTTCCTTCCTCCCTCCTTCCTTTCCTTCCTCCCTCCTTCCTTTCCTTCCTCCCTTCTTCCCTTCCTTCCTTCCTTCCTTCCTTTCTCCCTCCCTCCCTCCCTCCCTATCCCACCCCCTTCTCCCTCTTTTGAGTGAAGATAGCACACTCAATAAATAATCCCTTCTACAAAGACGAGTTTTAGTCATCAATAGAGTTTAGGTTGTTCTGAATCCAAAGGGTTATTTCTAAAGACAACTTCCAAGAAGCCAAACAATTAAATAGTGAAATAATATCCCTTGTTTAATTCCAGACTTTGCGACTAGATAGTCATTTGATGTTGGGCAAGTAATTATTAAGTTTTCTCTGGGCCTCAGTTTCCCCACGTGTAAAACAGAAGAGTGGAGGAATGGCTGATGTCCTTGCAGCTTCTTCTAGCCCTGACGGTTTATAAGGAGACTGCCAGAGATGTAGAGAGTGAGGTTAGCGCCTGCAGGTAACTTCACTATGACTCTGAGTCCGGGTGAGCAAGGCCCTGGGACCCCTTCATTGAGAAACCATAATAGCTCCATGTCTGTGGCCTTTGGCTCTCTGCTGGCTGTCTAGGAAGTGGTAAAGGAGAGCTTTCTCTCCACCGTTCTTACTAGTTGTGATGTTCCCCGAGAATTGGCTTTGTTTGGTAATATTTCTTTTGGTATCATAACTTTGTTGTAGAAAGGGCCAGTGACAGGACCTAAATGTCTGATTATTTATTATTCAAGTCCTGCATCTCAGATTCTGCAAGTCCCTGGAAGCAGGTATGTGATGATTTAAACAACAAGTGCGCCCTCTGGTGATATATGTAAAAATTGCAAAAGGCCTCGGCCATTACGTACCGAATTTAATAAATCCTGCTTCTGTCTAACCCACAGGTGAGGATAAGAATGGACCTAGATATACTATAAGGTAAAATACAGTCTACAACTTGGAAGCCTATTGTGTCTGAGTCTTGAATTTTCCCTTTCAGAGATGACTTTTGCTCATTTGGCATGCCACCCCTGCCCCTCAGTTCTTGACTTGGTGCTGGGGTAGAGGATATATGGAATTCAACACTGCCCTCCTCTAGTTATACAAGCCTCTCAGTGAAAGAATGGAATGGGAGATTTTAGGAACAATCAGCTCTCAATTGCTAGACTTGTAGAAGCAGATTCTGCATGAGTCCTTTTTAAAATTTCTATAAAATGGAGGGGTAAGGTTAGATTCACTTATTCAAACAAGCAAATATTTGTTGAGTACTTGCTATGCTCCAGAAACTTTCCAGAGTGACAAGTATACAGTTGTAAACAAAACAAAGTCCTTGTTTTAGGAGCATACCTTTTATTGGGAGAAACAGCCTCCAATATTCTTTTCTAACCAAAGATTCTAAGATTCATCAATTCACAGTAATAGTACTGTGGTTTGGCAAGAATATGTAACAACGATTTTGGCCAGAGACTCAGGGCCCAGGGAGATTTGTACATCATAGTGAAAGCAGCTAAGGTTTCTGGACATCACCTTGACAGACAGACAGGAGCCATACCACTAGGAGCTGTTCTGGGTCCTGCAAGTGGACTCCAAAGAAATCTGGTTCAAGGTTTTTATTCTTGAAGTACAAATGGTCCTGAGAGTGGCTTATGGGAAAGAGGAAAGGAGCAGAGAAACATGTACAAGGATTAGAAGTTGCATATATCCACAATCACCAGGGCTGGAAGGCATTCTAGAGGTGATCTTTTCTGACATACCTATTTTAGTGACGGAGTAGCTGAGACCCAGAGAGAAGTACCTTGCCCAAAATCATAATCACTGGTCAAGGATGCCCTGGCCAGAGAGGAGGAATCTAAAGAGGCAGCCTGGCTACAGTGGCTTTGCTGAGCTGCAGTGGGCTCCGCCCAGTCAGAATTTCCAGGTGGCTTTGTTCACACTTCGAGGGAAAAACTGCCTACTCAAGCCTTGGTAATCATGGATGCCCCTCCCCCCACCAAGCTCAAGTGTCCCAGGTCAACTTCTGACAGCTGTGCTGGCAGCAAGAATTTTAAGCCAGTGGACCTTAGCTTGCTGGGCTTCCTGGGGGTGGGATCCACTGAGCTAGACCACTTGACTCCCTGGCTTCAGCTCCCTTCTTAGAGGAGTGGACAGTTCTGCCTCACTGGCATTTCAGGTGCCACTGGGGTATTAAAAAATAAAAAAAAACTCCTGCAACTAGCTCAATGTCTGCTTAAATGGATGCCCAGTTTTATGCTTGAAACCTAGGGCCCTGGTGGTATAGGCAACTGAGGGAGTCTCCTGGTCTGCACGTTGTGAAGGCTATGGGAAAAGCAAAGTATTTGGGCTGAGAGCACTGTTCCTCATGGCACGGTCTCTCATGGCTTCCCTTGGCTAGAAGGTGGAATTCCCCAACCCCTTGAACTTCCAGGGTGAGGCGTTGCCATACCTTGCTTTAGTTCGCCCTCCTGTGGGCTGCACCCACTATCTAACCAGTCCCAGTGAGATGAGCTGGGGTACTTCAGATGGAAATGCAGAAATCACCCGCATTCTGTGCTGATCTTGCTGGGAGCTGTAGGCTGGAGCTGTTCCTATTTGGCCATCATGCCAGCCATCCCAACCCAGAATTTCATATCCAGCCAAACTTCTTTGCTTAAGCTCGATAGGCAAAGAAGAAATAAAACGCTTTCCTGACAGGCAAATGCTGAGGGATTTTGTCATCACCAGGCCTGGCTTACAAGAGCTCCTGGGGGATGCACTAAATATGGAAAGGAAAAACCGGTACCAGCCACGGCAAAAACACACCTAAATGTAAAGACTTATGACACCATGAAGGAACTGCATCCACTAATGTGCAAAATAACCAGCTAGCATCATGAGGACATTATCAAATTTACACATAACAATATTAACCTTAAATGTAAATGGGCTAAATGTCCCAATTAAAAGACACAGACTGGCAAATTGGATAAAGTGTCAAGACCCATAGGTGTGCTGAATTTGACCCATCTCATATGCAAAACTGAATCCAGCAGCACACCGAAGTCTTATCCAACATGATCAAGTCGGCTTCATCCCTGAGATGCAAGGCTGGTTCATCGTTTGGAAATCAATAAATGTAATCCATCACATAAACAGAACCAATGACGAAAACCACATGATTATCTCAATAGATGTAGAAAAGGCCTTTGATAAAATCCAACATCTCTTCATGCTAAAAACTCTCAATAAACTAGGTGTTGATGGAATGTATCGCAAGATAATAAGAGCTATTTATGACATACCCATAGCCAATATCTTACTGAATGGGCAAAAGCTGGAAGCACTCCCTTTAAACAGTGGCAAGAGACAAGGATGTCCTCTCTTGAGACTCCTATTCAACATAGTATTGGAAGATCTGGCCAGGGAAATCAGACAAGACAAAGCAATTAAAGGTATTCAAATAGGAAGAGAGGAAGTCATATTGTCTCTGTTTGCAGATGACACTATTGTATATTTAGAAAACCCCATCATCTCAGCCTCAAAATTTCTTAAGCCAATAAGCAACTTCAGCAAAGTCTCAGGATACAAAATCAACGTGCAATAATCACCAGCATTCCTATACATCAATAGCAGTTAAGCAGATAGCTAAATTATGTTGAACCACCATTCACAATTGCTACAAAGAGAATAAAATACCTAGGGATGCAACTTACAAGAGATATGAAGGACCTCTTCAAGGATAATTACAAACCACTGCTCAAAGAAAGAGGAGAGGACACAAACAAAATAAAAAATTTCATGCTAATGGATAGGAAGAATCAATATTGTAAACATGGCCATAGTGTCCAAAGTAATTTATAGATTTAATGCTATTCCCATAAAGCTACCATTGACTTTCTTCATAGAATTAAAAAAAAAACACTTTAAATTTCATATGAAACCAAAAAAGAGCCTGTATAGCCAAGACAATCCTAAGCAAAAAGGACAAAGTTGGAGGCATTACAGTACCTGACTTTAAACTATACTACAAGGCTACAGTAACCAAAACCAGCATGGCAGTGGTAACAAAACAGATATATGGACCAGTGGAACAGAATAGAATCCTCAGAATAACACCAGACATCTACAACCACCTGATCTTTGAGAAACCTGACAAAAACAAACAATGGAGAAAGGATTTCCTATTTAATAAATTGGAGAAAGAAAATGTGGCACATATACACTATGGAATACTATGTAGCCATAAAAGAGTATGGGTTCAGTCCTTTGGAGGGACATGGATGAAGCTGGAAGCCATAATTCTCAGCAAACTAACAGGAATAGAAAATTAACACCACATGTTCTCTCTTATAAGTGGGAGTTGAACAATGAGAACACATGGAACGGGGAGGGGAACATCACACACTGGGGCCTGTCGACCAAGGGGAAGGAGAGGATTTTGACAAGTACCTAATGCATGTGGGATTTAAAACCTAGATGATGAGTTAATAGGTGCAGCAAACCACCATGGAACATATACACCTGTGTAAGAAACTTGTACGTTCTGCACATGTATCCCAGAACTTAAAGTAAAAATAAAAATAATCTGTATGCATATGTTTATAGCTGCTTTATTTTTAAATGTCACATTAGAAAAAATAGCAATATCCTTCCACTTAGGAATAATGAAACAAAGCATAGTACATCCATACAATGGAACGCTAGTCAGTAGTCTAAAAAAAATCAGCAATAACTTATTCTTACTTGCAAAAACTTGTGGGAATCTTGAGGATATTATGCGGAATGAAAAAAGCCAAAGTCAAACGATTAGATACTGTATGATTCCATTTATGTAACACTTTTGAAATGACAAAATTATTCAGATGAAGAAAAGATTAGTGATTAGAGGGATTTGGGAAGAAGCATATTGTGTGTGTGACAGTAGGAGGAACCCAAGGGAATTCTTCTGTGATGAAGAAACACTTCTATATTCAATGCCATCCTGGTTACATGAATCTACATGTGACAAAATGTTACGGAGTGAAACATAGCTTACTCCAAAAATTAGTGCATACAAACACTGGTAAAATCTGGTAAGATTGTACTGTAGATATTTGGAGAGATCTGAAAAGATTTGTAGTGCAGATAATTAGATGATACCAATGTCAATTTCCTGGTTTTGATAATTCATTCAATTAAAAAGTCACTATTGCTGTAGGTTGGGTGATGGGCATACAGGAACTCTCTATACTATACTGTTTTTGTAACTTCTTCATAGTCTACAATTAATTCTGAATGAAAACTTAAAAACAACTGGAAGGCTGGTTCATTGTGTGGAGTAACTCCATGGATATTAAAGTCACCAAGAATGAGGACATAGGGTATGCTAGAAGGAAGTTTGTAAACCGGACACATAGGGTAGAAGGTAATTTAATTTGCTTCCACCAACCCAACACAAAATTAAGCACATATTACATTTTTATCATATTTGTTTCCAATAACTCTCAAAAATGAATACATATACTTTTATAGATACAACTCAAGACTGAATCTTGCATTTCTACCTACCCTCACCAATAATTGCACATGTCTTTGATAAGAAGGCAAGGGTGCCTGCACACCTGAAATGGAAATGACAAGTTTCTTCAACTTCAGAACATCTGAGATTGATATGTATTGTTCTCTCACGTTTACCAGGATTTAAAACAAGAGTATTAAACTAAATGTCAAGTCTCTATAGATATTATATTACAAAGAGGTACTAGGTGACATAGAATTTGAATAGGAATTCTTGGACATCCATATTAAGGCTATGAACAGTTTAGATTTAAATTTTTATGTGACAATTACAATGGTGAATTTAATTCAAAGATTATCTATCTCCCCTACTCCCAATGTGGGTCTTTTGCAGATAAAAATGCTCCAGAGAAGGGGCTGCATTCCATTGCTTCTTTCTTCTCCCCTAAACCCCACACTATTTTTTTTTTTTTTAAATCCGGTCTTCTGACGCTGCAGAGCTGGACATATCCCTATGAGGAGGATAAGTAGAACAGGGCATTGACTTTGTGTCTTGTCATGTTGGCCTGACCTGCCTGGCTCTCTCTGTACTTTACATTATTGTGGTGTTCACTCCTACGAATATCACAAAACTAACACCAATCCCTATCACTTCAAGGCCACAAAAGATAAAGCTCATTATTCAGAGCACTCCAGCCTTGTGATTCTACTTAAGAGGGACCTTGCCACCATGACCAAATACATGGGGTGGCACAAAGAATAAAACTCATGAATAAATTATTCACCATTCCCTAAAATACTCTATGCTTTTATTAACACTGCTGTAAATTATCTCTTGTCCTATTTCCATCTGTCCGGATCCTATTTACCTCTCCTCGCCCAATACAAAAATTTAGGTGACTGGCAAAATTTACAGAGGGTATAATTATAATAATAATGCTGGGTCAGTTGCAGTCATCAGTTAAAAGTCTACCTATTACACGAAGCCTTCCATGATCCACTCACTTCTACATACACACTGAGGAATGAGATCCACTGTGTCTCTGCTCTCCTTCCTTGTGTTTGCATCCTGCGGGGTTTCAGAACAATTGGACCAAAATGATGGGCATGAGCATGGAGATTTCTTCTTCTATACTCTGCTGTCACTGCTAGATAACAGCAAGCAAATGTGTTCTGTATCTATAGCCAGCATTGGTACATTCACAATAATGGTGCCCAACTAATACCACACCATCATACAAAACAAGCATCACAGCCGTCTCTTCAGATTCTAGGTGGCTGCCACATAGATGAAAAGAACATATGCTTATTGTGATTATAGTCATTGTGTAGTCACGTGAATTTCTCAGGCTGCAGGATCACAACACTAGTTATCTTCAGTCCATAGTTATGGTAAAGTCACACTTAACCCACATGTTCTGAAAAAAGATATATAAGCACAAATGCACATTGGCACAGACTGCGGCAATCCCATAACCTCACTCTCTGCTTGGTTTGCATGGAATGAGCATGTGACCCATGTTGGCCATGCAGTCAGCTTGAGAATCCCAAATCCCCGAAACCAGTGTTCTAAACTGGTGTTCTTCCCATTCTAGCACTTGCATATTCTGCTTCCCTATGTATCCTGGGATTTCTAGATGCTGAATTGTGTTTGCCTGGAGGCAAGGGCCCCTTCTGCTAGACCACTGGGTAATGGTAGTAGGCAGTTCTGTAAAGCTTGTGATCTAAGAACCTTCAGGGTCTCTTGAAAATATTTTCATAAATTTTGCATTGGTGTGATGTTGGACTATAGACTGAGGGTTGTTGAAAGATTCAGCCTATTAGATTTGTGATGTCATCAATAATAAAACTGTTGCTGAGATTGTTGGCTTGCATGAGTAGCCATCTGGTGAGCATTCTCTAAATTATAAAAACAATGTTTTCCTGCTTGGCCTGGGTGCTTAGGTGTGACATTCCTCTTCAGGATGGCAGCAAGATAACTTGGAATTTTTAGATACCCTCTCCTGTGAGCACCCTTGAGCCACAAACACAGTGCTCGGATAGCGTGTGTCACATTGGGAGGCAGACTTCCCTGCACTAGTGCCCTTCACAGGCTGTGAGCTCTGGGAATGTGGGTATGTTTCCTTGGACTCCCAAGTGTCTGGCATGCAAGCTAGAGAATAGAAGATGCTTGGTATGTATTTATACAATAAACAGTAGAAAAAGTGAGAGATGTTGCTATGAAAAGCTCCCTTAATGATATATTTGGGAATGGAAGTGGATAGATTAATTGAAAATGTCTGTTAATCAGTATTTATAAAAATGGATTCATTTGTAACATGAATATTTCAATTTTACCTATAATTCATTCAGTATAATAGAACGAGACTGTGGAACATTTATTTGTGTGGGGTTCAGCAAATAGAATTCTACTCTGTCTTGTTGAAAGCATATCTATCAATCATTGTCAGTGATGTGCAGTTTGAATTAGTTTAAGGGTAGATCTTCGCATCAGACGCATAGCATTCTGTTTTAGTAAATCATTCTATATTGCTCATTTTTGTGTTAATCTGTGGCATTGGAAGACTCACACCTATGGAACTAACAGTAATTTTGGAACATGCTTTCATTGTTCATTTAAGCATTCCGATTAGTTTTTATGGAAACTGCAGTTCTTCTTTCATACTCTTTTTTCATTGATCTGTGCTGTATTTTGATAAATTAGGTAATTATACTGAGAAGCCTAATTGGCAAAAGCAGGACAGGAAACAGATCCAATTGGTTCTTGTGAGGCTGATGACTCAGTGCCCTTGTGCCCAGATGTACAGGAGCATCAGTAAATGGCCACGAAGGCTCAGCATTTGCTCAAAATCAGTCAGTATATTTTCTTCCTGAAGAGGAAGGGATTGGTTATAGAGATAGAATGTATTAGTGAGAGACTTATTTGAAAGGTGTTTGCTTTTATGTAGAATTAGCACAGTGCCTGATGTATTATGATTGAATGTTTGTTGAATTCATGCCTAAAATATAGTCATGAATTGCAACTCCTGAGTACAAGAGAGACTTTCATGCATTTTTCTCATTTTCTGGAGAACATTCCTGGATGTCCTGCATGCTCTTTCTTTATATGAAACCAAGATTAAATAATATCATTGGCCTTGGAAAGAAGGCAACTCAGGAGCAGATTCCTGCATCCCCTCTATTCTTCTTCCCAGAGGCAGTGAGCACACCTGCAATGAAAGGGAACAGCTGTTCTCAGAATGACCAACGGCAGAGGACACTCTGTTAAGTGGGAGGTGCCTGTAGGAGTTCCAGTGAGACCTGGTAACTGAGCCAGCCCTTTGCAAGATACTGGATGACCCTGTGATTTTCAGGTGGGAGCTACTTAAAAAAATATTTACCAAACATCTTCTAAATTCCACATCTAATCTGTTGCACTAGAAATTCAAAGACATGATCCCTATTCTAAAAGACCTCAGAGTGCAGTTGAAGAGAAATATGTGAGAAAAAGTAATTCAAGTGCACTGTTATGAGTGCTGAGATTGAGCAATGTGTGAGTTCAAGTGAGTTCAGATTGGGCTTCAGGGACAGAATCTAAGCTCTCATGAAGTTGAAGCTTTCTTCTGTCAAAAGAGAAAGAATGCCACTGACATCAAAATAAGCAGTTTTTCAAGTGAGGAACAAAATTATTTGATTCAATTGCCAGGCAAAAATTCTGTACATAATTCCTCATGATAGACAACATCTTTAGCCAAAACGGTACAATTGATGTCACAGACTCCCAGAGTGGACTCTCCCAATAACCCTCAGTGTGAACGAAAGACACCACATCAAAGCTCCTGACCTGAACCATTGGCTGCAAACACTGCCTTCCTGCTTATAGGAAACCCTCACCTACAGCCACATCCTATCCATTTGGAAATTGAGAGTGGACAGATTGGATCAGCATCAGCAGAGTGCTGGGCCTGGAAGAGCAAAGGATCTGAACTCTGGGGACTTGAGTTCAACATGGTGAACAGTGTGATAAGCACCACCAATAAATTTGGTTAGTCTCTGGAAAGAGTATAGACTATCTCTCTCTCTCTCTCTCTCTCTCTCTCTCTCTCTCTCTGTCTATATATATATAATTGCATTTTAGGTTTTGGGGTACATGTGAAGAACATGCAAGTTTGTGGCATAGATACATACATGGCAATGTGGTTTGCTGCCTTCCTCCCCATCACCTATATCTGGCATTTCTCCCCATGTTCTCTCTCCCCAACTCCCCACCCCTGCTGCCCTCCCCTAGTTCCCCCGCATAGACCCCAGTGTGTGATGCTTCCTTCCCTGTGTCCATGTGTTCTCATTGTTCAACACCCTCCTATGAGTGAGAACATGCAGTGTTTGATTTTCTGTTCTTGTGTCAAGAACAAGAACTGAGAATGATGGTTTCCAGGTTCATCCATGTCCCTACAAAGGGCATGAATTCATTGTTTTTTATGGCTGCATAGTATTCCATGGTGTATATGTGCCACATTTTCCCTGTACAGTCTAGCATTGATGGGCATTTGGGTTGGTTCCAAGTCTTTGCTATTGTAAACAGTGTTGCAGTGAACATTTGTGTGCATGTGTCCTTATGATAGAACAATTTATAATCCTTTGGATATATACCCAGCAATGGGATTGCTGGGTCAAATGGAATTTCTATTTCTAGGTCCTTGAGGAATCGCCACACTGTCTTCCACAATGGCTGAACTAATTTACACTTCCACAAACAATGTAAAGTGTTCCTATTTCTCCACATCCTCTCCAGCATCTGCTGTCTCCAGATTTTTTAATGATTGCCATTCTAACTGGCATGAGATGGTATCTCAATGTAGTTTTGATGTTTTGATTTGCATTTCTCTAATGACCAGTGATCATGAGTATTTTTTCTTATGTTTGTTTGGCCTCATATATGTCTTCTTCTTCTTCTTCTTCTTTTTTTTTTTTTTTGATGGAGTCTCGCTCTGTCACTCCATTACCCAGGCTGGAGTGCAGTGGCGCAATCTTGGCTCACCACAACCTCTGCCTCCTGGGTTCAAGTGATTCTCCGGCCTCAGCCTCCTGAGTAGCTGGAATCTCAGGCACACACAACCATGCCCAGCTAATTTTTGTATTTTTAGTAGAGACAGGGTTTTGCCATGTTTGTCATGCTGGCCTTGAACTCCTGACCTCGTGATCTGCCCACCTTGGCCTCCCAATGTGCTGGGATTACAGGCATGAGACAGGGCACCCAGCCAGAGTATAGACTTCTTTATTGCTTTCATAGCTACTTTGTATGGTCTCCTGTATACTCAAATTGCATGTGTCAGCTCCCCTCAGTGAGGGTGAATCTGAGGTGCAGACTCACTGTCTATGAGCAGCACAGATCCTGCTGTGATGTCACGTCTTCTCTTGGGGGTCTCTTCTGTCTGCCTGAGTTATCTGTGGAAGGGACAACCACTGGTGGAGAATAGTCCTGAATTTTGTGCTGATCCTGTTTTTATAATTAAAAGTTTTTAATTGTGGTAAAATTTACATAGCATATATTTTACAACTATAACCATTTAAAGTGTACAGTTCAGTGTCATTAAGTATGTTCAAAATAATTTGTAACTGTTACCACTGTCCCCTTTAAGAACTCTTCATTATTTCATACAGAAATTCTGTCTCGTTCAGTAATGACTACTCATTCTTTCCATCATACAGCACCAGGATCCTTCTAATTTGTTTTCTGCATTCACGAATTTCCTAGTTTTAATACCTCATAAAATTTGAACTTACAATGTTGTTCTTTGGTCGGGCTTATATTCCTTAGCACAGTATTTCTGGTTTCATCTCTATGTCACAGTATGTATTATAATTCTATGCCAATGGTAAGTTATTATCCACATACTATAATTGACATTAGTATAGAAAGTTCAGGTGTTTTCAGTGTTGCTTCTCATGTTAATGGCTATAAAAGTAACTGAAAGTTACAGCCAGAACAATTTAGACAAACCTGGCAATATGGAGAATTCTCCTGCAACTGAAACAATGTGTAGCCAAAAATAAATGATTTCCAAGGTAATTTCCACTTTGAAACCAATACTGAGGTTTCCAGTGGTCAAAATGGAACTGGTGGGGCATATTTATGGGCTCCTCACTTGTCCATTAGGAAGAGCTAAATAAGCACTTACCAGTTCTCCAGGGGAATGGCCATGGTTGTCTTTACTAGAAACCAAGGCCAACGTGTCACCATGCCATGAACAAATGACAGTAGAGGACTTCTCATAAAACTAATTTCCTAGACTGTGTTTATGAAGACAGACTTTGTCGCTAAGGACAGTATTTTGCTCTATATATGAGAATTCAGTGGATCATAGAGACAGCAGAATTCACTTACTCAGAATCGAGCTTCCAACTGCAGTAATGCCTCCTGTCATAGAAGGGAACATGGTTTTCAGGGGACGATAGTTTGAGGTATTAATCAAGAATTTTCCTTCTCGTTATAATCAGGTAGGAAGTGAGTATGAAGAAGAGTTTTAAGGTTTTGGACAGGAACTCCTTTTATTACAATGAAAATTGCAGAAAAAGTGTTCAGTAAGAAAGATTCAGTGTAAGATAATAGGAAAAAATGTACTGGTAATATCATAGAGAATCTAAACATTGTACTGTATGACTTAATACTTTCCATGAGTGAAAACTGGAACTGTCGGGTTAGATAAACGTCTATTTGAAGGCGTTGAATTACTACTGAAACATTTCTAAGGTAGAAAGCTAAGAAAAATGCATAGAATTGTGGCAGGGCAGTGTTGCTCTCAAGTCCCGTCTGACTGACAGGGCAGAGGCTGTCTCTCACTGCCCAATCTGCTTCCCGACAGCTCCAGAGTTTCCTGAGGAAGCCGCCCTCCACTTTCTTCCACCTCAGGCGTGTCCTGCAGAGCCCTCTGGAGAACCAGCTTCAGGGTCTTCCAATTTTGACGCTGCCTAAAGGAGCCTACGAAGAAGTAAATGATGGGGTTGGCACTGCTGTTAAGAGAGGACAGGAACGTGAAAACTGGACGAACATGACAATATAACACAACAAAATCCACAGGGATCCAGAAAAATAGGTAAAACACAACGCCGAAGGGCAGGCCGCAGAGGAGGAACACCAGCACTGTGAGCAGGATGGTCACGTACAGCCTGGTCAGCGGCATCTTCCGGGATCCACAGAGGATCCTGACCAGCAGGACCAGGCTGGACCCGCAGAGAACCACAAATAAAAAAATCAGCCACGCGACTGTGATGAAATCTGATGTTTGACACAAAACAGAATAAGCATCGCTAAACAGGAAGCCACAGAACATCCACTCCAGGATGCTCCTCAGCAGGGACAGGGCCCAGAGCAGGGCGCACACCACCGCCGACAGGTGTGCGGGGCGGCGGCAGCGGTACCAGACGGGCCACAGGACGGACACGCAGCGCTCGGTGCTGATGGCGCTCAGCATGCTCAGGCCTGCAAAGTAGGAAAGCATTATCATAGGATAGAGGAATTTAGAAATGGGATGAATGATATTAATGAAGTTTAACAGGGATTGTATAACGTGGCTGCTGAGGAAGAGGAAGTCGGCCGCGGCCAGGTTGAGGATGTAGGTGGAGAAGGCGTTCCTGCGCACGCGGAAGCCCAGGAGCCAGAGCACAAGCGCGTTTCCTGTCAGTCCGACGAGGGAGATGATCCACATCAGCACCACCGTGAGGATCCGGGTCTGCTCGTTGCAAAAAGGCTTCTTAGGTCCATTGATTGGTGTCAATTCTGTACCCAAGGCTGGGATGGTTGGATCCATGCTCAGAAACCCCAGTCTGGTGCCCCTGGGAACACAAACAAGATGTGATAAGCAGCTGTATGATCTCTGATTCTCCCCTCCACCCTGCCATGTGGGATTTACTGTCCTCACTTTAAAGAGAGAGAAACAGAGGCTTGCAGAGAATGCTCACATACTGAAAGCTGGGGGTTCTCAAATCCAGTTTGAAATCCAGTTATTAGTGATTCTAAAGTCTGACCTCTCTATGGCCACACAAGCTCTATACTGATATGGGAATAACGTTATGATCAAAACACCCCCACTCACCTGGCCAGGGCTGTGGACCTGATCATTATATTGGGCCTGAAATTTTCTCTTAGGTGGAGGAATTCAGATACACAAAGATGTGGTTGTGACACCCTCATGACTAGAACTGCTCATCCATGGACAGGAAAGAAGACCATGCATTATGAACCAGAGAAGAACGGGACTTCACTAGGATAAGTGTGAAAATGGCTGGGCCTGGTGGGTGAGAAATAACTCAGTGTGTCTATCATTGCAGACAGGACCACATTTTACATTTTATACTCCCAGTGCCTATTTTTTATGAGCAGCATACTGTGCTCTTTATAAATATTCATTAATGAATGAATGCATGCATGAGGAGCCTAATGGTAACAGTAGATTTGGGTGAAATGGAAAATAAAAATAGAAGCACAACGTATGGCATTAGAACACACATGTGTAATTAAATACAGAAAATTTCATTCATCAGAATTCTATTTGTGGACAGCTCTATCTGTGTAAAAAAGAAGTATTGAAGTGTGTCCAAAACCTGAAATTGACCACTGATGTGCCTTTGAAATGAGGACTCAATGTGGTTTTGCTGAACCCCTAGAAGCATTTTTGTACACAATGTTTAGATGGAGTGTGGGTCTGATCTGAATGCTCAGCAATATAGCAGAAGAAAGAGTAAATGCGGGTGAAGTCTGAGTGCCACTGAAGGAGGTAATTGAAGTGTGGGAATATCTACAGGGCACTACTAAGTGTTCTGCTGGATACACACAATGTAAATCTATTTCATTCTTTCTTTCAGGAGCTTGTCAGTTTGTTTCTTTGTTGATGCAAACATTTGTACAAGAAGAGTCCATGAGGAGAAATAGGAGATGGTATCCGACTTGGAGTATAAAGAGAGATATTCATGTAGATTTCAACTAGAGAATGAAGACTAGGTCTTATCTGGGAGAATAACAGAAGCTGATTGAGAGTTTATATGGTATTGTCTCTTTTAATCATCTGAAGAGCCTAGGAGGTAAGAATGAGTATAATTCCCATATGGCAGATAATGCATTGGAGCACAAAAAGAGTCAATTATTCGTTCTGGGGCTGATATAGTATGAATTTGAGCCCAGCAGGGCTGACTCCAGCCTTGGAATAGCCCTCTAAACCCAGCACCACTTTGTGCCAATTATACATGTTAGAAAGGGTAAAGCAGAAGAGTGATTCTCCAGTTAAATTCAAGTTGGCAGTCAAAATTGTGGATTGAAAAAAAAACTAACCTAAATAATCTTCAGACAGAGAAAGAGAAGCAAGTCAAGTTGGGAACAAAATAGAGGTGAGTGAACACCATTTAGGAATAAATTCAGGGTTTCTTTTTGCCTATCAGAGTCCACATTTTCTCAGGAATCCTGAGGATGCACAGGGGCAGAAGGACTCCAGGTGGTAAGAAGACACGCCCTCCTCTGGGAGTACAGAGGAGCATCAGGAGTGAATGCATCCACCATGAACTCTCTTAGAGACACAAACTGCCACAGCCCTGATTGGCCCGAAAAGAAAATGGGAGGAAAAGGAGAATCCCTGTTATCCACATTCAGGGCATTAAACACTTTGTCCATCTAAATGTAGGGTATGATATGTTTTTCTTCCTCATGAAACCTGAAACTTCATAATCACTAAGTCATGCCTGTCTTTTCACTGTGGCATCACCAAATTTTGGCATATGTTTCTTAAAGACCATCTATGGTATTATCTTCATACAACATAAGATGAAGCCAATGCCTGGAGAGTTAAAGGGTTTTCCTGAGATCACAACACAAACAGAAGGTCCAATACCAGCTCCTGGTCCCTGGAGCCCTGCATGAGACTTCTGTACTGTTCTCTGTCCCATCGTTCATTATTTTTGAGAGTTCCTAAAATATCTTGATGAAGAGACCGCTACGTTGCCCCAGTATTCATTTTCCTCTTTGGTCACATAGCAATTCTGAGAGTTCAAAATCAGCACAAGGACCCACATGCCAGTTTTCCTTGATGCTGAAAGACATTGTATGACCAGGTGCTGTTCAATGGAACATGCACAAATGTGATGTAAGCAAGTCATGGCTCATAGGATCAATAGAAGGAGCAAAGCCTCTCCTTTCCTTCAACCTTTTCCATCACACTGGAATACTGATGTGGCTGGGAACCATGTAGGATCACAAGGATGAGGGCAACTCTCTAGGCACTGGGGAGTAGCAGTTTTTGGAATTCTGATGTATGATGCCTTGGAACTCCCAGCACAGATCTCAAACAGTCAGTCATTTCTGGGTATTTACATAGGCTTGTTTCTGGGACCCCAGCCCACACCAAAATGTACAGATGCTCAATTACCTTATACAGGATGATGTGATATTTGAATACAATACGAAATACTCAGTTTCTAGAGGGAAACTTCATTTGTATACAATATCACATTGTCTTGTACAAGGTAATTGAGCATCTATAGATTTTGGTGTGTGCTGGAGTTCTGGGAAACAATCCCCTATTCATACAATCTATGTACTTTCTCCCAGATACATTAAATGATTACTAAGTTACTTAGAATAACTGGCAAAATGCAAATACTATTTAAGTTCCTGTTTTACTGTATTTTTTCAGAAGTAATGACAGGGAAAAAAGAGCGTGTACCTGTTTAGCACGTACACAACTCTGCCATACCCTTATGAAAATACTTTTCACCTGTGGTTTGTTGAATCTACAGATTCAGAACCTAGTGACCCAGAGGCACAACTGTAGTTTCTTGCTAAAATATTTCTACTTTGTGTCTTTATGAGAGCAGCTAAACTTATATCCTTAACAAAAGAAATATGTTCTCTAAAGTAGTCTGAGAGAGCTGAAATGAGACTGGAATCAATCACCTTTAGACAGAGAATGCCCCAGGAATTAGGAGGATATAAGAAGGTGAGAGGGATAGTTTCATTTGCTGTGAGGATTTGCTTTCCATTCTTCTCTACCCTATTTGACATCCCAAGAGGGTGACCTCTATGTACCACATCAGTGGAATTCTTTCTAATTCTAGCGTCTGGTGGAATTGAGACACTGGGACGCACCAGCAGGAGAGTGACATGGGATTTCCACCTCCTGGCTCTCTGCATGTGTATTAGTTCATTCTTGAATTGCTATAAAGAAATACCTGACACTGGGAAATTCATGAAGAAAGCAGGTTTAATTGGCTCATGGCTCTGCAGGCTGTACAGGAAGCATAACAGCTTCTGCTTCTGGGGAGGCCTCAGGAAGCTTCCAATTGTCATGAAAGGCAAAGAGGGAGTGAGGCATCTCATATGGTGAGAGCAAGAGCAACAGAGAGAGGGAAGAGGTGCTTCACGCTGTTAAAAAACTGGATTCCATGAAAAGTCACTCACTATCATTACAGCAATACCAAAGGGGGATGGTGTTAAGCCATTCATGAGAAACCATCCCCCTGAACTAACCACCTCTCACCGGGCCCTCCCTCCAACAATGGGAATTACAATCAACATGAGATTTGGGTGGGGACACAGATCCAAACCATATCAGCCTGTGTGGCTGTGTGTTGGCCATGCAGGGCTTCTCTACCTGCCTGCTTCCATTCTCTCACCTCTATGTCTATAGCTATGGCTATGGTGTCAATGGTAACTGCTCCTTCCTGTCCCTTTCAGCCTAGGAGAGGAAGTAGTGCTCCCCTAGGTATTGCTGCTTAGGGTGATGAGCTAGGCATTGTTTCTTTCTCTTAACCCAGCACATCTTTGTGAATACTTCCCTCATGAAACACTCCTCAGTCATCTCAGTTTGTACCATCTATTTCTTCCTTGAACCTTTTCAGACAGGCATGGAAGAATAATTTAGAAAAGTAAGTAAAACAACAAAACATGCTTCTACAGCAGTTCAACTCTGGGAAGTAATACCTGCATGTCCATTTCTCTTTAAATGAATGTTAAGAGGCAGCATTCTCTCCATGAGGACAGATTCAGTGATTGGAATAAAGGAAGTGATATGGAGAGATTAATCAGAAGCGGGGACCCAACTCCAATTGCAGCTCACACAGTCTGGCTTGGCAGTACTGTTTCCGGAAGGAAACTTCATGTCTCCTGTGTTTTCCTGAAACAAGCTCATGATCCCCTGCCTGTAGCACCTAGGTGGAAACACAGAAATGATCCTATAGCAAAAACCATAACTGACTATGGAAAAGACAGTTCTTGGTACTTACCCTTATCTTTTTTCTTTTGTCCAGAGGTGAAGATTTCCCTTGTGCTAAAGGTGGAGAGCCTTTCTGGGATTCTGTGTCTTCAGAGGATCCTTCTGTGTTGCTTAATTCAGGAGATGCCTCCAGGAGCTGGAATGAAAGCTGGTGAACAATCCAGGCTTATGAAGATGCTGGAAAGCCTTGTTATTTCCTGTATGAGGACTATGGACAAATCAGTGGTGAGAGATATTTGAGACATAAACCCTATTTGAGATGATTCTTGGCCTCTCTCCCATATTCAATTCATATAAGCCTCTCCCATTGCATTCCATGTTGTTCAACTTCCTTGAGAAAAACAGTGGCACTGTTTGAGAGGATTGATTCCCATTTTAAAAGAAGTTCTACTGTGTATAAAATGCTATCAAACAGCATTGCTTGCTACATTAAAATCTTTCATAAAAGAATTAGTCAATTGACGTGGCAAACTTCATTGTTGCCTTGTTTTAAGATACTGGCGCAACCTGCCTCACCTTCAGCAGCCACCACCATGATTAGTCAGCAGTCATCAACATCAGGCAAGAGCCTCCAGCAGCAAAATGTTTGGCTTGGTAAAGGTTCTGATGATGGTTACCATTTCCTGGTAAAAAGGTATTTTTAAGTAATGCATGTAGATTGCTTTAGACATAATGCCATTGCACACTCAATAGGCTACAGTATAGTGCAAGCATAACTTTTGAAAGTATTGGGACCAGAAATTCATGTGATTCACTTTATTGTAATATTTGCTTTATTGCAGTGGTAGAAGCAGACTTGCAATATCTTCAGTGTATGCCTATATATGATAAAGATTGTAAATTATAGTATTGTGTAAAATAGGCACTATTGAATGAATGGGATTGGGACAACGGAATTGCCATGTGAAATAAAATAAAGGTGGAATCATATTTTACATATGATTTGAGGATAAATCCAAATACACTGCTTAAAATTTTATAATGAAAATACAACTGCCTGGAGGAGACATAGTAAAATAGTTTTAAATCAAAGTGGAAAAAGACTTTCAATTATAGAACACAATTCAGAATACATTAAAGGAAATATTAATAAAGACAAAATGCCAGTTTTGATGGCCCACTCCTATAATCCCAGCACTTTGGAAGGCCGAGGTGGGTGGATCTCTTGAGCTCACAAATTCCAGACCATCCTGGGCAACAGGGTGAAAACCTGCATCGACAAAAAATACAAAGATTAGTCATGTGTGGTAGCACATGTCTATAGCCCCAGCTACTCAGGACTTTGGGGCAGGAGGACAGCTTGAGCCCAGGCCATGCAGGTCACAGTGAGCCGACATCACACCACTTCACTCCAGACTGGCTGATAGAGCCAGACCTTGTCAAAAAAACCCAAAAACCAAAAATCCAAAACAAACAAACCCTAAAAGCTATTTTTAGCATGACATGAACCATCATAATCAAAATATAAACAAACTGTTGCCAGGCATGGTGGCTCACCCTTGAAATCCCAGCACTTTGGGAGGCTGAGGCAGGAGGATCACCTAAGGTTAAGAGTACGAGACCAGCTAGGCCAATATGGTGAAACTTGGTCTCTACTAAAAATACAAAAATTAGCCAAGTGTCATGGCACATGCATGTAATCCCAGCTACTCAAGCGGCTGAGCAAGAAAGTTGATTGAACCCGATAGGCAAAGTTGCTCTGAGCCAAGATTGAAACTCTACACTCCAGCCTGGGTGACAGAGCGAGACTCTGTCTCAAAAAACAATAAATTAATAAAATTAAAGAAATAAACTGGGAGGTTTCTTGGTAATGTATGTTATAGCCAAAGGCTATATTTTCTCTATTGATAAAAGGTTTTTCTAAAATGATATTAATAATTCAAAATTCAAAAAGCTAATAAGAAAATAACCTTAAGTCATGATTCACAATTTCTAGGAAATAAAAATAGCTTCTAAACAATGGGAAGAGGAGAAATGCAACTCATAATGAAAGACATGTCAATTAAAATTAGAGAGTTATATTTTACTTGCCAAAATACAAAAGGCCATGAAGTTTTATAGCATACAGTATGAGGATGGAGTAGGATCAGGCACCCTCACTCACTTCTGCTGGGGCTGCAGATGAAACAACTTCCAATGAAGGCAATTTTCCACATATGTAAGCATGTATAAAGTATCATCTTTTTCTCCCTGTAATTTCTCATCTAGGGATTTATCTTAGAAATATATCTGTGCATGTTCAAGAGATCTATGTAGTAAGATAATGAATGCAGTGTTATTTACAGTTAAAGACTGGTAACTGCCAAAATGGTCATCAATACTGTATAAATTATGGTCTACCTATGCAATAGAATACTCTGCAGCTGCACAGAAAGAGCAACAAACCTAATATAAAAGGGCCTCCAGATTTTGTTAATTTAAAAAAGTGTGCAGACCAATATACATATTGTATGACAAAAAATATATAGTTGTTTTATTATTAAATATTTGTGAATTAATATGAAATTATTCATGAGTATAATAGGATTTGTTAAATACATATCCTATTATATATAATTTAATCCTAACATATATAATTAATCCTAATATATATAAAATTTGTTAAATATAATTATATATATAAATATATATAATTATATTTAACAAATACGTATCCTATTATACTCATGAATAATTTTGTATTAGTTCACAAATATTTAAGCATGCCTGAGGACCTAAAATGGGAATGACAGTTTTCAGTGTGTGTATTTAAAGAATATTTTTGAAAGCTCTAACTTTATTACTATGTCACAAACAAATTTTCACACATAAAATAAACTTAATCATCTAGCTAAGAGAGGGAGATAGAGATATGAGAAGATATGAGGAAGGGTGAGGAAATGAAAATAATGAGTACAGAAAAATATTTGGAAGATTTTTTTTTTCTAAAGGAAAAAGGAGAATCATGCTGTGAATGTGGATGAATGGGGGCTTGGATGATGTTTTAAGCCAAGGATAGGATGGGGTGTTTCAATTGCAATGGAAGGATCCATTAGAGAAGGAAACATTGAAAATGCAGGAGGGAGAAGCAATAATGCTATAAAATGCCTCTGGGGAGGGAACAGGGAAAACTGTACAAATGGAAAGGGTGGTTTCAAACAGGATTTGCAGAGTTCATTTCCTGGCATGGGAGAAAATGCAGAGAGATGTGCTTAGAGGCAGATGGGCAGGTAAGTCCACTCTGGGGAGATTGAGTAATTCTCAGAAGAGCATCACCTGACATATGATTTTAAAAAATAAAGAGTAGGTGGTTTCAGGAGAGAGAAGATGGCGTGAAGATTTTCCTTTGGAGAGTGAGAGGCAATTATGGAAATGTTGCATGACTATTTAGAATATGTAAGTGGACATCTCAGGTTCAAGGTCATAAAAGTACACTGAAACTGCTAGGCATGGGTATGTGTTGTGCTCCAGCTACACTAAGTTCTATGGGGACAGTAATGGAGTTAGTGGAGGGCTGGATTCAATCAGGGCAAAAGATGAATAGATGCTTCAGCAAGGAGATACGTGCATGGTAAATAAACACATAAAAAGATGTTCAGCATCACTAATGTTTAGGGCTACAAATAAAAATTCCAGTGAGATACCACTCTACTCTCTTAATATAGCTAAAATATGAAATACTGATAGTTTCAAAGATTGGCTGAGATTTGAAGGAATTGGATCTCTCATACACTGCCAATGAGAAAGTAAAATAGTAGCGCTACTCTGGGAAATCCTTTTGCATTTTCATACAACCCAGCAATTTAGCCATTAAATTTATCCTAGAAAACTTTGTTCACTTAAATATCTGTACACATATATTTATAGTTGTTTTATTTATAACAACCACATTAGAAAAAACAGCAATATCCTTTCACTTATGAATAGTGAAACAAAGCACAGTACGATCATGCAATGGAACACTACTCAGGAGTCTAAAAATAATCAGCTATAAGCTATTGATACCTGCAATATATTGGGTGAATCTTGAGGACATTATGCTGAATGAAAAAAGCCAAAGTCAAAAGATTAGATACTGTATGATTCCATTTGTGTAACACTTTTGAAATGACAAAATTATAGAGATGAAGAATAGATCAGTGATTAGAGGGATTTGAGAAGAAGCATACTGGGGGTGTCACAGTAGGAGGAGCCCAAGGTAATTCTTCTGTGGTGAAGAAACATTTCGATATTTAAGATCATTCTGGTTATATGAATCTACACCTGTGACAAAATGTTATGGAATGAAACATACAGGAATATCTCACTCCAAAAATGAGTGCATGCAAACATTTGTAAAATTTGGTAAGAT
The DNA here is from genome assembly GCF_009761245.1 of Sapajus apella. Taxonomy (NCBI): domain Eukaryota; kingdom Metazoa; phylum Chordata; class Mammalia; order Primates; family Cebidae; genus Sapajus; species Sapajus apella. The sequence goes on from NW_022436987.1 coordinate 13,807,681, forward strand.
TGTACTGTAGATATTCTATGAAATCTGATAAGATTTGCAGTGTAGATAATTACATGGTAGCAATGTCAATTTCCTAGTTTTGATGGTATATTTACTTAACATGTCAGTATTGCTACAGGTTGGGTGATGGGCATACAGGAACTCTCTGAACTGTTTTGTAACTTCTTGATAGTCTACAATTAGTTCAGGATGAAAACTTCCAAACAACTGAAATGCCTCTTCATTGTATGAACTACATTTATGGATATTGTAGTCACCAAGAATGAGAACATGGGGTGTGCTGGAAGGAAGTTTGTAAACCAGGCACATAGGCTAGAAGGTACCATAAATAGCATTTATACACCTAGCACAGAATTAAACACATATTACATTTTATCGTATGTTTCAAATAACTCTTAAAATGAATACATACGTTTTACAGATACGACTTAAGGATGAATCCTACATCCTTACTCTCACCAATAATTGCACATGTCTTTGATTAGAAGGCAACGGTGCCTGCACACCTGGAATGGGAATGACAGTTTTCTTCAACTTCAGAATGCCTGAGTTTCCTGTATATTATTCTGTCACATGTGTAGCAAGATGTTAAAACAGGAATACTAAACTAAATGTCAAGACACTAGAGATATGATATTATGAAAGAGGTGCTAGGTGACACAGAATTTGAATAGGAATTTTTGGACATCCATATCAAGGCTATGCAGAGTTTAGATTTAAATTTTTATGTGACAATTACAATGTTGAATTTCATTCAAATATTAACTGTCTCCCCTACTCCCAATTATGGGCCTTTTGCAGATGAAAATGCTGCTTCAGAGAAGGGACTGCATTCCATTGCTTCTCTCTTCTCCTGTAAACGCTACACTTTTTCTTTCTTTCTTTTTTAAATCTATGCCTCCTGAGCCTTGAGAGCTAGACATATCCCAGTGAGGAGGGTAAGGAAAGCACAGCACTGATTTTGTGTCTTGTCCTGTTGGCCAGACCTGCCTGGCTCTCTCTGGACTTTACATTATCGTGGCGTTCACTCCTACAAATGTGACAAAACTAAGACCGAATCCTGTCACTTAAAGTCCACGAAAGGTAACACTCATTATTCAGAGCACTCCAGCCTTGTGATTCTATTTAAGAGGGATCTTGCCATCATGACCAAATACATAGGGTGGCACAAGGAATAAAACTCATGAATAAATTATTCACCATTACCTCTATGCTTTTATTAACAATGTCGGTGTAATTATCTCTTCTCCTATTTCCATCAGTCTAGACCCTATTTACCTCTCCTTGTCCAATACCAAAATTTAGGCTACTGACAAAATTTACAGAGGGTATAATTATAATAATGATGGGTCAGTTGTAGTCATCAGTTAAAATTCTACCTATTACACAAAGCATTCCATGATCCACTGACTTCTACCTACCCACTTAGGAATGAGATCTGCTGTGTCTCTGCTCTCCTTCCTTGTGTTTTCATCCTGCAAGGTTTCAGAACAATTGGACCAATATTATGAGCATGAGCATTCTTCTTCTATATTCTTCTGTCACTGCTATAGAACAGCAAACAAATGCCATCTATAACTGTAGCCAGCATTGGTACATTGACAACAGTGGTGCCCAACTGATACCACACCGTCACACAGAACAAGCATCACAGCAGTCTATTCGGATTCTAGGTCACTGCCACATAGATCTGAAGAACATATGCTTATTGTGATTATAGTCACTGTGTAGTGACATGAATATCTCAGGCGACCTGGATCACAACACTAGTTATCTTCAGTCATAGTTGTGGTAAAGTCACACTTTACCCACATGTTCTGAAAAAAGATACCTGAGCACAAATGCACAGCTGGCACAGTTTCAGACTGGGGCAATCCCATAACCTCATTCTCTGCTTGCTTTGCCTCTGACCCATGTTGGCCATGCAGTCAGCTTGAGAATGTGAAATCCCTGAAACCAGGTCCAGTGTTCTTTCCATTCTAGCACTTGTGCATTCTGTTTCCCTCTGTACCCGGCAAATTCTAGATGCTGAGTTGTGTTTGCCTGGAGGAAAGGGCTTCTTCTGCAGGAATGCTAGGTAATGTTAGTAGGTAGTTCTGCAATGCCTGTGACCTAAGCAACTGCAGGGTCTCTAGAAAATGCTTTCAGGAATCGTGCATTGGTGTTATGTTAGACTATATGCCGAGGGCGGTTGTCTTAGCCTATTAGTTTTGTAATGTCATCAATTATAGAACTGTTGCTGAGATTGTTGTCTTGCATTAGCAATCACCAGGTGAACATTTCAATTTGTTGGAATTGTATTGTCCTGCTTCACCTCCGTGCTTGGGTTTGGCATTCCTCTTCAGGGTGGCAGCAAGATAACTTGGAATTTTTAGATACCCTCTCCTGTGAGCACCCTGAGTCACAAACACAACACTTGGATAGCATGTGTCACTTTGGGAGGCAGTCTTTCCTCCACTAGTGTCCTTCCTTCACAGGCTGTGAGCTCTGGGAATGTGGGTATGTTTCCCTTGACTCCCCAGTGCCTGTCACGCAAGCTAGAGAATAGAAGATGCTCATTATGTATTTATACTCTAAACAGTAGGAAAAGTGAGAGATATTGCTATGAAAAACCCACGGAGGGATATATTCAGGAGTATAAGTAGGTAGGTTAATTGAAAATGTCTGTTAATCCGTATTTATAAAAAAGGATATATTTATAACAGGAGTATTTCAATTTTACCTAGAATTCATTCACTGTAATAGAGCTAGTCTATAGACGAATCCTATGTGTAGGGTTCAGCAAATAGAATTCTACTGTCTTGCTGAAAGCATATCTAGCAATCATTGTCTATGATTTGCAGTTTGGATTAGTTTAAGTATAGATCTTAGCGTCTGATGCATAGCATTCTGTCTTAGGAAATTGTTCAATATTGTTCATTTTTGTTTAATTTTAGAGTTGTCAGACTCACACCTATTAAACTAACAATAATCTTGGAACCTACTTTTATTGTTCATTTACTCATTCACATTAGTCTTTATGAAAACTACACTGCTTCTTTCATACTTGTATTTTATTGACTTGTGCTGTATTTTGATAAATTAGGTAATTATATTGACAAGCCTAATTGGCAAAAGCAGGACACAAAACAGATCAAATTGGTTCTTGTGAGGCTGATGACTCAGTGCCTTTGAACCCAAGTGTACAAGAGCATCAGTGAATGGCCCTGAAGGCTCAGCATTTGCTTGGCACCAGCCAATCTATTTTCTTCACGAAGGGGAAAGGATTGGTTATAGAGATAGAGTGTATTGGTGAGGGACTTACTTGAAAAGTATTTGCTTTTATGTAGATTTAGAGCACAATGCCTGATGAATTATGATTCAATATTTGTTGAATTCATGCCTAAAATATAGCCATAAATAGCAGCTCTTAAAAAGTGCCAAGAGAGGCTTTCATGTCATTTCTCACTTTCTGGAGAACATTCCTGGATGTCCTGCGTGCTCTTCCTCCTTATGAAACCAAGAGGAAATGATATCATTGGCCTTGGAAAGAAGGCAGCTCACGAGCAGACTCCTGCATCCTCTCCATTCTTCTTCCCAGAGGCAGTGAGCAGACCTGCAATGAAAGGGAACAGCTGTTCTCAGAAGGACCAACTGCAGAGGACACTGCTAAGTCGGAGGTGTCTGTAGGAGTTCCACTGAGACCTGATGACTGAGCCAGCCTTTGCAAGATTCTGGACAAACCTGTGATTTTTAGCTGGGAGATGCCTGAGAAAAATAGTTACCGAGACTCTTCTAAATTTCACACCTACTGTGTTGCACTAGAAATTTAAAGACATGTTCTTTGCTCTTAAGTAGCTGAGAGTGCAGTTGAAGGGAAAGATGTGAGGAAAAGTAATTCAAGTACACTGCTGTAAGTTTCATTGTAGAGCAATGTATGAGGCCCAGTAGGTTCAGAAACGGCTTCCTGGACTGAATATAAGCTTTCACAAAGTTGAAGTTTTCTTCCATCAAAAGAAAAATAACGTTACTAAAACCCAAACAAGCAGTTTCCCAGGTGAGGACCAACATTGTCTGATTCAATTGCCAGGGAAAATTCTTTACAGAATTCCTCATGATAGGCAACATTTTTAGCTAAAACTGTATAATTGATATCACAGACTCCCAGAGTGGACTCTCCCAATAACCCTCATACTGAACTAAAGACATCACATCAAAGCTCCTTTCCTGGAGCATTGGCTGCAAACACTGTCTTCCTGCTTCCTCTGACCTACAGGAAACCCTCACCTACAGCCACGTCCTACTACAGCATTTGGAAATTGAAGGTGGACAGATAGGATTCAGCATCAGAGTTTTGGGCCTGGAAGAGCGATGGATCTGGACTCAGGGGACCTGAGTTCAACATTGTGAACACTGTGATAGGAGCCACCAATAAATAATTTGACAGGACAACTGGAAGAATATAGACTTCTTTATTGCCTCCGTAGTTACTTTGTACTGTCTCATTTGTACTCAAATCCCATGTGTCATCTCCCCTCAGTGGGGGTGAATCTGAGGGGTAGCCTCATTGTCTGTGAGCAGCGCAGAGCCTGCTGTGATGTCACATCTTTTCTCGGGGGTCTCTTCTGTCTGCCTGAGTTATCTGTGGAAGGGACAGCCACTAGTGGAAAATAGTCCTGAATTTTTTACTGAACCAATTTGTATAATTAAATGTTTTTAATGATTGTAAAATTTACATAACATACATTTTACAACTTTATTTTAGTTGTAAAATTCCATTTCATTAAGTATATTCACAATAAGTCATGACTGTTACAACTGTCCCTTAAGAACTTTTCATTATTCCACACAGAAATTCTGTGCTCATTAAATGATGGCTACGCGTTCCCTCCATCATCCAGCAACAGGATCCTCCTAATTCATTTTCCATGTTCATGAACTTCCTCGTTTGGATACCTCATAAAATTTGAACTTACAATATTGTTATTTGGTATCTGGCTTATTTTGCTGAGCACAATGTTTCTGAGTTCATCTATGTCACAGCATGTATTTCTGTGCTAATTGTAAGTTATTATAAAGATACTATAATTGACATTAGCATGAAAAGGTCAGACGTTTTCAGTCTTGTTTTTCATGTTAACTGCCATAAAAGTAACTGAAAATTACAGCCAGAACAATTTGTACAAAACCTGAAAGCATAAAGAATTCTGGTACAATGGAAAGAAACTGTAAGTGAATAACAAATGGTTTTCAAGATAATTTCCTCTTTGAAACCAATATTGAGGCTTCCAATGGCCAAAATGGAACAGTGGGGCATATTTATGGACTCTCACTGGTCTATTAGTTCAGGAAGTGCTAAATGAGCACTTACCCGTTCTCAAGGGGAAGGGCCATGGTTGTCTTTAACAGAAACGAAGGGCAACATGTGACCATGCTGTGGACAAATGACAGCAGAGGACTTTTCATAAAATCAATTTCTAAGGCTGTGTTTATGAAGAGAGAGTCTGTCTCTAAGGATATTTTACTCTATATCTGAGAATTCAATAGAATGTAGAGACACCAGAACTCAGTTATTCAGAAGCGAGCTTCCAACTGCAGTAATGCCTCCAGTCATAGACGGGAGCATGGTTTTCAGGGGAACATAATCTGAGAGGTTAATAAGGAATCTTCCTTTTTGATACTATCAGGTAGGAAACAAGCATAAAGATGAGTTTAGGGTTTTGGCCGGGAACTCCTTTCATTACAATGAAAATTGCAGAAAAAGTGTTCAGGAGGAAAGATTCAGGGTAAGATAACAGGAAAAATGTACTGGTAATATCAAGGAGAACCTAAACATTGTACTGTCAGACTAATGCTTTCCCTGGGTGAAAACTGGAACTGTCAGGTTAGATAAACATCTATTGAAGACCTTGAGGAACCACTGAGACACTTCTGAGGTGTAATGCTAAGAAAAACGCATAGAATTGTCAAGGGTGGCAGGGCAGTGCTGTTCTCAAGTCCCGTCTGACTGACAGGGCAGAGGCTGTCTCTCACTGCCCAATCTGCTTCCCAACAGCTCCAGAGTTTCCTGAGGAAGCCGCCCTCCACCTTCTTCCACCTCAGGCGTGTCCTGCAGAGCCCTCTGGAGAACCAGCTTCAGGGTCTTCCAATTTTGACGCTGCCTAAAGGAGCCTATGAAGAAGTAAATAATGGGGTTGGCACTGCTGTTAAGAGAGGACAGGAAATTGGAAACTAGATGAACATGGCAAAATAAGACATCAAAATCCAGGTGGACCACAGTAGACAGGAACCACTGGATGCTGAAGGGCAGGCCGCAGAGGCGGGAGAGCAGCACTGTGAGCAGGATGGTCACGTACAGCCTGGTCAGCGGCATCTTCCGGGATCCACAGAGGATGCTGACCAGCAGGACCAGGCTGGACCCACAGAGAACCACAAATAAAAAAAATCAGCCACGCGACTGTGATGAAATCTCATGTTTGACACAAAACAAAATCAGCATCACTAACAGGAAGCCACAGAACATCCACTCCAGGATGCTCCTCAGCAGGGACAGGGCCCAGAGCAGGGCGCACACCACCGCCGACAGGTGTGCGGGGCGGCGGCAGCGGTACCAGACGGGCCACAGGACGGACACGCAGTGCTCGGTGCTGATGGCGCTCAGCATGCTCAGGCCTGCAAAGTAGGAAAGCATTATCATAGAATAGAGGAATTTAGAAATGGGATGAGTGATATTAATGAAGTTTAACAGGGATTGTATAATGTGGCTGCTGAGGAAGAGGAAGTCGGCCGCGGCCAGGTTGTGGATGTAGGTGGAGAAGGCGTTCCTGCGCAGGCGGAGGCCCAGGAGCCAGAGCACGACCGCGTTTCCCGTCAGTCCAACAAGGGAGATGATGCATGTCAGCACCGCGAGGATCAGGGTCTGCTCGTTGCAAGGAGTGTCCTCATTTTAAAGAGGAGAGAAACAGGGGCTCACGGATAATAAATCACCTATCCATTTGGTTCAACCAAAATGAGGCAAAGCAATCAGTTTACCTGATTTCTAAGGACTCTGGGTCCTTAGAATACAAGTCTTCATGACATATGACAAATCTCCATGTTTTAGCTGGGGGACCCCGGCTTAAAAGGGAGAGAGATCCAAGATGGCTGATCACTAGCAGCTCGGGATTGCAGCTCCCACTGAAAGAGCAGAGAACGAGAGGACGCCACACTTTCAGATCAATTTTTGTTGCTCACACACCAGGAGATTCCCAGCGGAGGAGCCCCACGTGTCGCCAGCCTGACTCTTAAGCCGGTGAGGCAAGGTTTTGCCGCTGCCTTGGTGTGGCGGTTCTTGGTGCAGAGTCAGAAAAGCACCATCAATCTTAAAGCCGCTGTTTTGGCCGGAGTAGTGGGTTGCTCAGATTCTAGCACCGGGAATCAACAAGTTGGATGTCCATTCAGAAACCCAACTATAAAGACGGTAATTATAAAGACCACAGATGGATAAATTTATAATGAAGGGAAGAAACCAGCCTAAAAAGGCTGAGAATACCCAAAATCAGAATGCCTCTCCCTCTACAGGGGATCACAGTTCCTCATCAGAAACAGAACAAGGCCTGATGGAGAAAGACTGTGTTCCAGTAGCAGAAGCTGGCTTTAAAAAGTGGATGATAAGAAACTTCTGGGAATTAAAAGAACTTGTTCTAACCCAATGCAAAGAAACCAAGAACTTTGAAAAAAGGTTTGAAGAAATGTTAACAATAACACACAATTTAGAGAGGAATATAAGTGAATTAATGGAGCTGAAAAATACAACACGAGAACTTTGGGAACTATGCACAAGTTTTAACAGCCGAATTGATCAAGCAGAAGAAAAGATATCAGAGGTCGAAGACCAACTTCATGAAATAAAACAAAAAGACAAGATTAGAGAAAAAAGGATAAAAAAGAACGAGCAAAGTCTCCAAGAAATATGGGACTATGTGAAAAGATCTAATCTACGTTTGATAGGTGTACCTGAATGTGACGAAGAGAATCAATCCAAGCTGGAAAATACGCTTCAGGATATTATTCAGGAAAACTTTCCTAACCTAGCAAGGCAGGACAATATTCAACTCCAGGAAATACAGAGAACACCACAAAAATATTCCTCAAGAAGACCAACCTCAAGGCACATAATCGCCAGATTCACCAGGGTTGAAATGAAAGAGAAAATACTGAGGGCAGCCAGAGAGAAAGGTCAGGTTACCCATAAAGGGAAGCCCAGCAGACTCACAGCAGATCTCTCAGCAGAAACCCTACAAGCCAGAAGAGAGTGGGGGCCAATATTCAACATCCTTAAGGAAAAAAACTTTCAACCCAGAATTTTACATCCAGCCAAACTAAGCTTCATAAGCGAAGGAAAAATAAAATCTTTTGTGAATAAGCAAGCACTCAGAGATTTCATCACCACCAGGCCTGCTTTACAAGAGCTTCTGAAAGAACCACTACAGATAGAAAGGAACAACCAGTATCAGCCTTTCTAAAAAATACCAAAAAATAAAGAACATCAACATGGTTAAGAAATTGCATCAACTGATGGGCAAAACAGCCAGCTAACTGATGTGCCTTTGAAATGAGGACTCAATGTGGTTTTGCTGAACCCCTAGAAGCATTTTTGTACACAATGTTTAGATGGAGTGTGGGTCTGATCTGAATGCTCAGCAATACAGCAGAGGAAAGAGTAAGTGCGGGTGAGGTCTGAGTGCCACTGAAGGAGGTAATTGAAGTGTGGGAATGTCTATGGGGGACTACTCAGTGCTCTGCTGTGTATACACAGTGTAAACCTATTTCCTTCCCTCTTTCAGAAGATCTTTGGTTTGTTTCTCTGTTGATGAAAATATTTTTATTAAAGGAGTTCATGAAGGAAATAGGGATAGTGTAGGGCTTGGAGTATAAACAGTATATTCATGCAAATTTCAACTGGAGAACGAGGAGTAGTTCTAATCTGGGAGAATAACAGCAGCTGAGAGTTTATAAGGTATTGTCCCTTTTAATCATCTGAAGAGCCTAGGAGGTAAGAATTAGTGTTATTCCCATATAGCAGATAATGCATTGGAGCACAAAAAGAGTGAATCATTTGTCCTGGGACTTATATAGTATGAATTTGAGCCCAGAGAACTGACTCCAGTCTTTGACCAGCCCTTTAGAACTAGCACCACCCTGTGTCAATTATACATGTTAAAGGGGGTAAAGTAGAGGAGTGATTCTCAAGTAAAATCCAAGTTGGCAGTCAAAATTGTGGAGTGAAAAAAAAAACAAACCAAAAAAACTAACCTAAACAAACTCCAGATAGAGAATGAGAAGCAAATCAAATAAGGAACAAGATAGAAGTCAGTAAAAGCTATTTAGGAACAAATTCAGGAGTTCCTTTTTGCCTATTAGAGGCCACCTTAACTCTGGAATCCCAAGAAGGCATAGGGGTCAGAGGCCTCCAGAAAGAAAGAATATGCACCCTCTGCTGAGATTACAGAGGAGCATCAGGAGTGAATGTGTCCATCACAAGCTCTAGTAGAGAGACAAGCTGCCACAGCCCTGATTGGCCCCGAAAATGAAATGGGAGGAAAAGGAGAACCTCTCTTATTGACACTCAGGACGCTAACCACTCTGTCCCTCTATATTTAGGGTGTGATATGTTTGTCTTCCTCATGAAGCTCCATAAGGACTATGTCATGCCTTATCTTTTTCATTGTAGCATCACCAACATTTAGCATGTGTTCCTTAAGACCATCTATGTTATTATCTTCATATAACATAAGATGAAGCCACGGCCTACAGAATTAAAGGGTTTTCCTGAGACCACAACATGAAGAGCAGATTCAATACCAGCCCCTGGTCCCTGGAGCCATGCACGAGACTTCTGAACTGTTCTTTACCCCATCATTCATTATTTCTGAGGAGTTCTTGAAAAATCTTGATGTGAGCACAGAATCAAAGACAGTCAGGGTCTGAAGAGACTGCTCTGTTGCCCCAATATTCATTTTCCTCTTTGGTCACTTGGCAATTCTGAGAGTGTAAAAGCAGTACAAGGACCCACATGCCAGTTTTCCTTGATGCTGGTGCCATTATATGACCAGGTGTTGTTCAATGGAAGATACACCAAAGTGATATAAGCAAGTCCTGACTCAGGGAATCAATAGTAGGAGCAAAACCTCCCCTTCCTTTCATCCTTTTATATCATGCTGGAATGCTGATGTGCCTGGGAACCAGGTAGGATCACAAGAATGAGGGCAACAGTGTAGGCACTGGGGAGTTGCAATTTTTGAATTCTGATGTATGATGCCTTGGAGCTTCCAGCTCAGATCTCAAAGATGATCATCTTTGGTTATTCACAGAAGATTATTTCTGGAATCCCAGCACACACCAAAATCTGCAGATGCTCAATTTATTTCTACAAAATGATATGATATTTGTATATAACCTATGCACTTTCTCCCAGATACATTAAATCATTTCTAAGTTACTTAGAATGACTGACAAAATACAAATGCTATGTAAATTCTTTTACCATATTATTGAGGAAGTAATGACAAGGAAAAACAAGTTTGTACCTGTTCAGTATGTATACAATTCCACCATACCCTTCTTTTTAAAATAATTTCCACCTATGGTATGTTGATTCTGCAGTTTCAGAACCTAGTGTAGTGAGCTAGAGGCACAACTGTACCTTCTTGTTAAGATATTTCTACTTTGTGTCTTTATAAGAGCAGCCAAACTTATATTCTAACCAAAGAAATATGTCCTCTCTTTTTAAAATTACATTTTATTTTCTATTCATTTTTGATGAATGCAAACATTTCTGCATAGCAGTGACAGTAGAGAAAGACACACCAAACATTAAGGTAGCTTGACGGAGCTAAATTAGACAGGAACCAATCACCTTCAGACAGAAAAAGCCACAGGAAGTAGGAGGATGTAAGAATGTGAGAATGATAGTCCTAGTTGCCATGATGATTTGCTTTCCATTCTTCTCTATCCCATTTGACATCCCAAGAGAGTGGCTTCTATGTACCACATCAGTGGGATTCTTTTTAATTCTTGTTTCTGGTGGAATTGAGACACTGGGACACACCAGCAGGAGAGTGACATGGGATTTCCACCTCCTGGCTCTCTGCCTGTGTATTAGTTCATTTTGTAATTGCTGTAAAGAAATACCTGAGACTGGAAAACTTATGAAGAAAACAGGTTTAATTGGCTCATGGCTCTGCAGGCTGTACAGGAAGCATAGCAGCTTCTGCTTCTGGGGAGGCCTCAGGAAGCTTCCAACTATGGTGAAAGGCAAAGGGGGAGTGAGGCATCTCACACCATGAGAACAAGAGCAAGAGAGAGAGGGAAAAGGTGTCACATGCTTTTAAACAACTGGATTTCATGATAACTCACTCACTATCACAACAGCAATACCAAAGGTGGATGGTGTTAATAAACCATTCATGCAAAATTGTCCCCATGATCTAATCACCTTCCACCAGGCCCTCTCTTCAACATTGGGAATTACAATCAACATGAGATTTGGGTGGGGTCACAGATCCAAACCATATCAGCCTGTGTGGCTGTGTGTTGGCTGTGTTGGGCTCCTCCATCTGCCTGCTTGTATTCTCCCACCCCTATGGCTACAGCTATGGCTATGGCTACAATGGTAACTGCTCCTTCCTGTCCCTTTCAGCCTAGGGGAGGAAGTAGTGCTCCCCTAGGTATTGCTGCTTAGGGTGCTGATCCATGCATTTTCTCTTTTCCTTAACCCTGCATATCTTTTTAAATAGTTCCCTCATGAAACACTCCTCAGTCATTTCAGTTTGAACCATTCATGTCCTCCTTGAAACTTTCCAGATAGGGAAGAAAGATCTTGAAAAGTAAGTAAAACAACAAAACCTGCTTCTACAGCAGTTCAACTCTGTAAAGCAATGCCTGCATGTCCCATCGCTCACTAAATGAATGGTAGAGGCAGCGTTCTCTCCATGAGGGCAGACTGAATGTTGGGATAAAGGAGGTGATGTGGGGAGATAAATCAGAAGGGCGGACCCTATTTGGAACTCACGCAGACTGGGCTGGTAGTACTTGGTTTCCAGAAGGATGTCTCCTGGCTTTTCCTGAAACAAGCTCATGATCCCCTGCATGTAGCACCAAGGTAGAAACACTGGGATGTGATCCTGTACCTAAAACCGTAACTGACTATGGAAGAAGACAGTTCTTGGTACTTACCCTTATCTTTTTCTCTTTTGTCCAGAGGTGCAGACCTCCTTTGTGCTAAAGGTAGAGAGCCTTTCTGGGATTCAGTGACTTCAGAGGACTCTTTTTATGTTGCTTAATTCAGGAGATGCCTACAGGAGCTGGAGTGAATGCTGGTGAGCAATTCAGGCTTATGAAGATACTGGACAGACTTCTTATTTCCTATGAGGAGCATGGACAAATCAGAGGCCAGAGGTATTTGAGACACAAATCCTAACTGAGATGATTCTTGGCCTCTGTCCCTTTCCAAAACATACAAGCTTCTCCCATCACATCCCATCTTGTTCAACTTCCTGTAAGTGATTGCTATCCTGATTTTAAAAATCAATTATGGGCCTAGGTATTACATTAAGCAATGTGAACTTCCATTACAAGCCTAGGTATCACATTAAGCAATGTGAACTTCCATTATGAGACTTTATAACTAAAATTAAAATGGGATCATTCAAGGGTGACAATGTCCTGATACCATTTTTTGGTATTTTCTTTATTACGGTGGTAATATATTCATGTGTATACTTTCTTTCCAAATACTAGAAAAGTGTATGCAAGGTGAAAATCTAGAATCCCATTGTCCAGAGGCTTCCACTTGCTACTCTTTTCATTCTTACTTCTTTTGTTATCAACTCTGAACAGTAAGACTTTTTTTAAAGTTTTGTGAAATTAAATCATTTATTATTATTATTATTATTATTATTTCAATGGTATTTTGGGGAAACAGGTGGTATTTGGTTACATGGACAAGTTCTTTAGTGGTGATTTCTGAGATTTTGGTGCACCCATCACCAGAGCAGTGTACATGTACCCAGTGTGTTGTCTTTTATCCCTCACCTCTTTTCTGTCCTTCCCAAGTCTTCAGAGTTCATTATATTATTCTATGCCTTTGTGTCCTCACAGCTTAGCTCCCACTTATAAGTGAGAACATATGATGTTTGGTTTTCCATTCCTGCGTTATTTCACTTAGAATAATGGTCTCCAATTCCATCTAGGTTGCTGCAAATGCCATTTTTTTTCCTATGTTTATTGGCCATTTGTATATCTTCTTTTGAGAATTATCTATTCATGTCCTTAATCCACTTTTTGATGGGATGGTTTGTTTTCTTTTTACTGATTTGTTTGAGTTCCTTGTAGATTCTGGATATTTGTCCTTTGTCAGATGCATAGTTTATGAAGATTTTCTCCCACTCAGTGGTTTGTCTGTTTGCTCTGCTGAGGATTTCTTTTGCTGTGCAAAGGCTTTTTAGTTTAATTAAGTCCAATTTAGTTTTGTTTTTGTTGCATTTACTTTTGGGTTCTTAGTCATGAAGTCTTTGCCTAAGCAAATGTCTAGAAGGGGTTTTCTAAAGTTATCTTCTAGAATTTTTATGTTTTTAGGTCTTATATTTAAGTCTTTGATCCATCTTGAGTTGATTTTTGTATAAGGTGAGAGACAAGATCTAGTTTCATTCTTGTGGCTTGCCAACTATCTCAGCACCATTTGTTAAATAGGGTGTCCTTTCCCCACTTTATGTTTTTGTTTGCTTGTCAAAAATCAGCTGGCTGTAAGTATTTGGTGTTATTTCAGGATTCTCTATTCTTTTCCATTGATATATTTGCCTAGTTTTATGCCAGTGCCATGCTGTTTTGGTAACTTTAGCCTTATATTATAGTTTGAAGTTGGGTAATGTGATGCCTCCAGATTCTTTCTTTCTTTCTTTCTTTCTTTCTTTCTTTCTTTCTTTCTTTCTTTCTTTCTTTCTTTCTTTCTTTCTTTCTTTCTTTCTTTCTTTCTTTCTTTCTTTCTTTCTTTCTTTCTTTCTT